>NC_080197.1:32301346-32604377 GCF_030028045.1 Hippopotamus amphibius kiboko | reverse complement strand
TCAGTCTTAGAGTCATAATGTTTAAGATGTGGTTCCCAACTTCTATTTCATGTTCTTAAAAGATA
Source organism: Hippopotamus amphibius kiboko (assembly GCF_030028045.1). Classification (NCBI taxonomy): domain Eukaryota; kingdom Metazoa; phylum Chordata; class Mammalia; order Artiodactyla; family Hippopotamidae; genus Hippopotamus; species Hippopotamus amphibius. The sequence goes on along the minus strand of NC_080197.1, from coordinate 32,604,312 downwards.
GCTCAAGATTACCCAATGACTTCTCAAAATTTCCTAAATTTAGAACCTGATTGCATATGGTTATGATGTTCCAAACATAGATGTCACCCTCTGCAACAGGACAGCTGGCTCAGCCAGGGGGTATGTGCCCTGGAATGTTCAGTTCTCTGAAGTCCCCAAGGTCTGGCTTCTTGCCTCTGGAAAGGGGGCCAGGATGAGATGTTTCATGTGGAGATAAGGCTAGGGATCATGGATGGTTACTGAAGAAAAATCAAGTTAGGCTGCCTTTATGGTGGCAGAAAATTGGGCCTTAAAAAAGCTTTTCTAAAAATTGTTAAAACCAAAGAAATATCTGGGTTTCCTCTGAGGTTTTTGGACATCAATCTACTAGGATGCAAAGCACCCTGATATCTCCACACTGACAGGGTACCGGGAGGAGAACCAGGGTGGGAAGTGGGCAGCTGGAGGAACCTAGGCAAACCCAGGACTGGTTGGAGTCCCTGCAATGAGCAGGGGTGAGAGGCCTTGCTCACCTGCCAAGCTGCCTGTCCCTGGGAGGCCATGGCTGCCATGAATCATGAATCCTGGCAAAGAGTTAGCTGTGGGGGTGGCAGCAAGGCACAGGTGAGAAGCAGGAACTTTTTCAAGCAAGGATCTCTGCTGTTTCCCCCTGCAGGGTCCCCCAACTGATACCTTCAAGCAAATTGTGACCGCTTTGGTTCATTTCCAAACCTTGCTCAACGCAAGGTTCTGGGCCACCTTTAAGGCTTTTCCCTACCTCTCATCACCTGCAGACTTTATTCTCAGGCTTTGGAGGTCCCAAAGCTACCAACCCTTCTGCCATATATCTTCATCCAGTCCGGCTCATTGAGAATTGGCCTCATCCAATTTTGTTCCTTGAGAATTAACCCAGACTTTAAGCAAGTCTTCCCTCCTCCCCATCATTAAAATATAGTGGTCCAGGAGACAATGAGCTGTTAAACTCTTACACTGGGGTGTTCAGGAGTAATAATGTCTTAATATGTTCCTCCTTCTCTTGCATCTGGAGATGCAAGACTTAAGCCAAGGAAATGATGTATTAATGGTAAGACTTCAAGGATTTGACAGGCCACTAGGAGAGATATTTGGGGGTGAAGAAGCCCCTCTGGAGTTACCAGTTACCAGGATTAGTGATTCTAGAACTGAAAGAGTGTAGGAAATAACAGCTCCCATTTTAATCTTCCACAAGCTCTCTGGACACAGTGCAGATGCACCCCTGGGACCCTGGCCCATCAGGCTGTGGATGCTGAATCAGAGACCCTGCAACAGAGAAAGGCAGAATGGGGATCTGATGTCCAATATCTATGCCAGCTGATTAGTAATTAGTATGAAAATTCCCTTTCCTCAATTCTTAGTGACTTTTTATTCAGATTAAAATCATTTTCTTAGATCAGTCTCCCAAGGCAAAAGAACTAAAAGCAAAAAGAAACAAATAATCAAACTTATAAGCTTTTGCACAGCAAAGGAAACCATCAACAAAATGAAAGACAACCTACTGAATGGAAGAAAATATTTACAAATGATGTGACTGACAAGAGGTTAATATCCAAAATACAACTCAATAAAAAAAAATCAAAAAATGGACAGAAGACCTAACCAGGCATTCTTCCAAATAAGACATACAGATGGCCAATAGGCACATGAAAAGGTGCTCGACATCCCTAATTAGAGAAATGCAAATCAAAACCACAATGAGGTATCACCTCACTTTGGTCAGAATGGCTATCAATAAAAAGTCTACAAATAGTAAATTCTGGAGACAGTGTGGAAAAAAGGAAAGCCTCCTACACTGTTTGTGGGAATGTAAATTGGTGCAGCCACAGTGAAGTTTCCTTAAAAAAAACTAAAAATAGAGCTACCATATGATCCAGCAATCCCACTCCTGGATATATATCTGGAGAAGATGAAAACTCTAATTCAGAAAGATACACGCACCCAAATGTTCATAGCAGCACTATTTATAATAGCCAAGACATGGAAATAACCCAAGTGCCCATCAACAGACAGCTGGATGAAGAAGATGTTATAAATATATGTACACATATATACACGTATATACATATATATACACATATATATATTTACCCAAAATTCCTGAAGCCACTAGAAGCTTAAAGAGACAAAAGGATTCTCGCCCCCTAGAGCTCTGGGGGAAAGTGAGGCTCTCCTGACACCTCGATTTCTTACTTTCAGCCTCCAAAACTTTGAGAAAATAAATTTCTGTTGTTTAAAAAAAAAAGACATGTACCCAAAAGAAGTAGTATGCCCAGAGCTGGGCATGTAGAATTTGGAGTCACCCACATTGAGATGAAAACTGAGGGCATATAATATTATCCATTTGAAGCTTCCAAGGACAAGAGAGTAGACAAAGGAGATCAACAGGCCTGAGACCGGGCTTTGGAAACACTGTCGTAAACTGGGGACAGGGCATAGAAATGAGGACCCGAGGAATAAGTCAACACAGTGCCTGCCATGTTATAGCCTGAAACAAAATGAAAAATCAGTAATAAAAATCCTGTCTTTATTCAAAAGGCTTATATTTTATTCACCATGGGTTTTGTATTAACTGTCATTTTTTTTTAATATTTCATAAAAATGTTACTTATCTTGAGAGACAGGATAGAATATAACAGTCCAGCAATGTCCTTCTCAAGAAAAGGAGACCTAAGGCAACTGAGCGCTGTGGCTAGAGCTCATGTTCTGAGTCCCACCAGCCCAGATGCAAACCCTGGCTCTGACATCTGTTAGGTGCATGATTTCAAACTAGTTATTTCACTCCCCTAAAGTTGGTGTCCTCACCTGAAAAATAACACCTTCTGGGGCTTCCCTGGTGGCGCAGTGGTTAAGAATCCACCTGCCAATATAGGGGACGTGGTTTTGAACCCTGGTCCGGGAAAATCCCACATGCCACGGAGCAACTAGGCCTGAGTGCCACAACTACTGAGCCCACGTACCACAATTACTAAAGCCTGTGTGCCTAGAGCCCGTGCTCTGCAACAAGAGAAGCCACTGCAATGAGAAGCCTGTTCACCGCAATGAAGAGCAGCCACCACTCGCCGCAACTAGTGAAAGCCCATGCACAGCAACAAAGACCCAACGCAGCCAAGACAAATTTAAAAACAAAAATAACACCTTCCTGGCAAAGTTGGCACAGTGCCTGCCCTAAAAATTTATTCCCAAGGATTTCAGATGGTGGGAGGAGAATGAAGAGGTTAGACAAAGAGGAGATGACAGTGGGAATGAGGAGCCAGGAGAGGGGAGAGATGGTGTAGCCAGGAAACCAGGCTCCTTCCTCTCCACATCTGATGGATGGACGGACCCACACAGAATTGGGATGCTCCAGCCATTGTCCACATTTTATATATTGCTTTAAACTCTATTTTTTAATGTCTGTGGCTTCCTTGCATTTGTATGGGGGACGAAGACTCACTACCTTTCCTCCCATTCGGTGGGAAAGGCCCAGTGCTCAGAGTGGACTGGATCCTGGCCGCTATCTGGCCCAGCCCACTCTCCTGCCTCTGTCTCCTAGAAGCGTTCTCACAGTCCCTTCGATTAGTGCCCTTGTGGTGACAACATACAGCCAATCTAGCATGGCTCCAGGAGGACTGGGGAGAGGCCAGGTGAGGGAGGGGGCATCTGCCATGATTTCCTTCCCTGCCCTCTGCTTTCAGTGGCTTGTAACTCCACAGCATGTTTTTCCCTGGTGGAAAATGTCCATGTTTGGTGTCTGCCCAAAGGAGAATCTCTATGGAAAGTTTGAGAAAGATCCCCTCTGGCTGGGAATGTGCAAAAAAGCCTGTTCCTTTCCCATTTGGAAAAAAAAAAAAAAAAAAAAAAGGAAAGAACATACTTGAGACGTGGTTATTTTTGTCTCCGTTTCATAAGGAGCTGACTTGGACAGTGCTACTTGGCCTGCACCCCCATCACTGTCGGGAAGGCAGATGGAAAGGTGATGCAGACCCCAAAATGCTTTTGTCTCCTCAAGAATTGTTTTTCTCTTTTAGTAGATATAGCCTAGAAATAATAAAGGGCACGCATCTTAAGAATCTTATGTATACAGCTTGATGGATTTTTACAGACGTGTATAACCATGTAACTGCTGCCCAGTTCAAAATGTAAAACATTTCCAGGACCTCAGAAGGCTCCTTGTGCCCTTACCAGTCAATACTCACCCCGAAAAGCTAACCACTTAGTTTTGCCTGTTCTTAAATTCCATATAAATGGAATCACGCAATACATATCCTTGACGTCTTGTTTCATTCACTCAGCATAAGGTCTATGAGTTTCATTCGTGTGGTCACGTATTGTCTTAGTTTGCTAGGGCTGCCACGTATCACAGACTCGGTGGTTTAAAGAATAGAAATTTATTTTCTCACTGTTCTGAAGGGTGGAAGTCTTAGATCGAAATGTCAGCAAGAATGCTTTCTTCTGAGGGCTCTCTCCTTGACTTGTGGACCACTGTCTTCTCCCTTTCTTCACATGGTCTTGCCTCTGTGGCTGTCAGTGTCCTAATTTCCTCTTCTTATAAGAACACCAGTTAGATTGGGTTAGGGATCACCCGAATAATCTCATTTCAACTTAATTGCCTCTTTAAAGACTTTATCTCCAAATACAGTCACATGAGGTACTGGGGGTTAGCATTTCAACATATGAATTTGGGGAAGGGTACACAATTCAGACCATAATACTGGTTTATGTTTTTATGGTCAAATTTTTTCCACTGTGTGATTCCACTACAACATATGTATTCATGCTCCTATCAGCTGACATCTGAATTATTTCCAATTTGAGACTATTATAATCTCTAGCACATGTCTTTTAGTGAACATATGTACTCATTTCCAGTGTGTATATACCTAGGAGTGGAATCGCTGTATCCTAAGGTATGTGTATGCATAGCTTTAGTGGACACTGCCAGTTTTCCAATGTATGATTTCCCAATGCACAAGGTAGTTGTACACTCCAAGAGCAATGTATGAGAGGTCTAGTTGCTCTGAACCTTTGCCAATACTAGTATTATCACTCCCTTGTATTTAAGCCTCTCAAAGAATCTTAACAATGGTTTCAAAGCAAGTTCATCTCAAAACCTATGCTCCTGAGAACTGTAGAAAGCATTTGCCATAAACATCTGTGGATGACTCCAATTTCCTTTGTGCCAAAAACTCTGATCTTGTGCGTCTGCAGGCCCTCCTGCTCAGAAAATCCCTTTCTTGGGATTTTTAGTGGGAAGACTCTGCAGTTGGACTGGCAAAGCACGAGGAACTGGGGGAAGCCTAAGGCCAGTTAATAACTAACTGAGGGAGGAGGGGTATGAAAGGAAAGGAAACAAAGACTAAGATACAGTTAAAAGAATCAGTTCTGGCCACCTGGGGAATGAAGGCTGTGTTTGCATCTGCCAGAGAGCTTAGAAGAGCCCCTGCAAGATTGTCTGATGTTTCCTCACTAACAGCTCTGTCCAGCCTTTGTGAGAAGGAAATCTTCAGAGTTCCTCATATTTGAGCCCCTCTCCATGGCTTCTCAGGCACACCCTCAAAACAGAGTCGTCACCCTGAAGGTTATGGGATCAGGGCGGACCCATCACTCCCCAACTTCTTCCCCCACCCTGTCTGCCCTAGTGCTGGAAAATCCCACAGAAAGGCACTCCCCTGGGTTACAACCCTTGTCTTTCCTAATGTCTTCAAACTTCTAAAAACTGCCTCAATCCAAAGGCAATAGGAACATAACCATGACTTGTCCAGGTTCCCAAATACAAGTCTGGCTCCTCAGAACCAGCAGCACAGGGGCCAATTTGGAAAAAAATAAATAAAGCAAATCTTTATCTTATTCTTTAGACCAATAACACATTTTAAGTGTAAAAAAGAAACTATAAAAGTATTAGAAGGAAAGAATGGTAAATGTATTTATAATCCTGGAGTGCAAAGTCTTTTCTAAACAAGATAAAAACCCAGATGCAATAAAGGAATGATTAATACATACAGCTACATAAAAATTAAAATTATTTGAGAGATGAAAAATATCATGAAAGTGAAACTGGGGGTAAAATGTGCAACACATTTGTCACAGAGCTGATTTTTCTGAATTCACCAAAAAGAAAAAAGTTGTACAAATCAGAAAGGTCCTAACAACCCCACAGGAAAAATGGAGTAAAGGGTGAAAACGGGAGGCCACTAAAGAAGAAATGCAGATGTGCAATATACATAAGAAAAAGTGCTCCACCTGAATCATAAATAAGTACATGCAAATTAAAACATTAAGATACCTTTCTAAAACTGTGCTGTCAGGAATGCAAACATTTAGCAGGGGCCATTTGATGAGATTTGGGGGAAACAAGCATATAGGTGCACTATTAGTGGGTGTGTAAATTGACAATTTGGCAACACCACCAAATGTTACAACTCGTAGAGCATTTGATCCAGCAATTCCACTGCTAGCCAATTAACCTCCAGATATACTGACAAAAGTGGCCAACATATATGTTCAAGACGCTCATTACAGCTCTGCTTTGTAGAAGCAAAAACAAATTGACAGCAATCTAAAGGTCAACCAATAGGGAAAATGGGCAATACATGGCAGTATATCTATTGTAATGCAATATTACACTTGTAAAGAAGAGAATTAGGCAGAACTGAGTGTAATGATATAAATAAATCTCCGAGATATATTGAGTGATGAACGTAATTCACTGAACAATGAGTGAGACTTTGTATAAATGTAAAGAACCTGAGAGTATAACAGGAATGTTTTTAGTTACAAATACTCAGACATCTGAGTAACGGTGGCTTAAACAATAAAAACATATCATTATTTCACATAATAAAGTCTAGACTTGGTAACAAAGTCGTCGAGGACCTATACATATAGCAGAAGCTGCTCCATCCCCAGGTTGTTTCATGTCTTATTGTCACTACCTGTTACAAGATGGCAGCCTCCGCTCTAGACACTGGATCCACAGTAAAGGCAAGAAGAAGGTAAACGATTTAATGCCAGCGTACACTCATCTTACGTCTGTCTCTTACAGTCATTGGCCAGAACTATGTCACATGGCCCCCCTCCACCAACTAGTTGCAAGGATTTCTGGGAAAGTATCTTTAAAAACAGAGACATTAGCATGATTGGCTTAGCAACCACGATTTGCCTTCAGAAGGTGTGCACATTGCCACCCTAAGCAACCATCTCAACAGGAATTATCTGCATGGTAATCCATATGTTAAGCCGAATTGTAAACACATTTAAAATAAATGGGTAAGTAAACCATCAAACAGGCTAGAGGGATGGCCATCTGGTTGTCTTCACTGAGAGCTGAAGATAGATGATCACCCATATGTTAGTGACCCCAGGTGGGGGCAATTTAGAGGGACAGCCATGAGAAGACGGAACAGCAGTTCTCAGCAGGGCACAGGGTCTGCTTTAAGCTCCCAGACCACTCCCAAAGGGCTACCAACAGGATCCAGAAATTACCAATAGCCTGATCATTTTTGAGGACATAAGTTGGGCCCGTGTCTTCATGGGGCTGGGGACTCCCCTCAGGACCCAGGTAAGCTGCTTTGTCCAAGATGCTGACAGGTAAGTTCTACCTAGCCCAAGCTACCGAGTAGCACCCCCTGCTAGAGAAAGGGGTGATCCCACAAAATGCCCTGAATCAGAGCAGGATCTGAGTTCTTGCAAAGCTCTTACACTTTCTAGCAAGTCTCTTCACCTTAATGATATTCAGTTCCCTTATTTGTTAAATGAGAAAAAATGGATCCGTAATTTCAAAGGCCCCTTCACAGTCTGTAAGGCAACAAAGATTCTCCCTCCACCACAGCCTCTGTGGAATTCACTCTTAGAGATTCTAGGGGTCCAACATACCTGGATTCAAATCCCAGCTTCCCCCTTACAAGATCTGTGACCTTGGGAAAGTTATTTAAGTTATTTACCCCCTTTGAATTCATTTCCTCATTTAAATAACAGAAAAAGTAATACTTCACAGGAGAGGAGACTCACCAGGTTTCCACTCCAGCTAAACCTACTCTTTCTGGGGTCCCAAGTGGCCTCCATGTTGCCAAACGAAGTTGGCATTCCTTTGTTCTTATCTTGCCTCTTTGCAACATCTGACAATATCTCCTACAATATCTCCTCAACCTCCTTGAAGTTCTTCCCTCTTCTTCTTTGACCCCAGCCTCTCCTGGTTTCTCCACCGTCCCTGGCCACTGCTTCTCATTATTTCTTATGGAATTCTCTTCATCTAATGCCAGTGTTTTTTTAAGTTCATAAAAAGATGTTCAACCTCACTCACAACAAAAGGAATACAAATTAAAATGAGATAATTTTTCACCCATCAGATTAGCAAAACATGAAGAGTTTTGCAAAGTTTGTGGGCAATGTTGTAGGGAAACAGGCACTTTTGTGTACTGTGCCCTTTGGAGGGCATTTTGGCACAATCAAAATTGTAAATGTATTAAAGGATTTAACCCAGCAATTCCATTTATAAGAATTTGTACTAGAGAAAAAATCTACTAGACATATTCACAATGCCCATTCTCTCCTTCTTTACAAAAGAGCCTAATTTTGTTGACAGAGCAACAATCCAAACTAAAGGACATTTTCCAGATTCCCTTAAGATAGGGATGGTTGCTTGACACAGGTCTGGCCTGTGAGATATAAGCAAAAAAATTTTGGAAGCCTTCCAGTACACCTCCTTAAAAGAATAACAGATTCAGCTGATGATGCACCCTTCTCCCCTCTATTGTCTTTCTTCCTGCCTCCTGCCTGGAATGTGTATGTGATGGCTGGATTCAGGGCAGCCATCTTATAACCATAAGGAAAAGGACATGGAGACTTTGCTGTGATATTATTGAGACAGTAAACCAATGCCAACATTTGCCTACCCAGACCTCTCATGACATGAGAAAAAAATAAATTTTTATATTGCTTAAATCTCTGTAGTTTGAGTTTTTCAGTACAGTCAGCCAAAATTAATCTCTAAATTATGTTTGTATAAACAAGGATATTTTTGCAGTATTGCTTATATAGCAAAAGCCTGGAAATGTACTGAATTCCCACTTGTAAGGAACTGGTTAATTAAATTATGACATGTGCATATGATGGAATATTATACAATTGTATAAAAGAATGCAGCAGATTTTTAGTACTAATAAGGAATGATTTCCAAGATATTTAGTTAAGTTTTAAAAGAATGATATAAAAAGGTAAACACAGTGTGCTAACATTTATATAAAATTGTTTTACAGGCTTAAAACTTTTCCAGAATACAGAGGAAGCTGGTATGTCTCTGGAAATGGGGCCTGGGTTGCTAGGCATCAGGACTGAGGGGGGACCTGTCATCCACTACATACCCTTTTGCACTGCATGAATGTTTACCATGTGCATATTTTATCTTCCACAAAAATTTGTTAATTAGAATTAAATTGTACTGCTTTATCAAAAAGAGAGAGAAAGAGAAAACGAGAGAGAGAGATAAGAAGGAAAGTCAATGATTTCCATTACTCATTCTTCTCCCTTCATTCTTTTCAACGGATGGCTCTGGCCCATGGCCTCAACTGCTACATAATGGACCCAAACCTGAATACTCAGTTGTGAGCCCTCTGATGAACCCACACTTACACACCTGACCACTCTCTGGACATCACCATGTGGAAGTCCTATGGACACCCAAAATTCAGTGTGTCCAAACCTACAAACCTGCTCTCCCACCTGTGTTCTCTATAAAGTAAGCCAGCCTTCAGCCAGCGAGGACTGTTTAGTGCCTCTGCCATCTGTGAAAGGAAGAATTGCTCCAAGTCCTGCTTTCTACCCTCTGCCTCAAACCTCACCCCTCTCCCATCTGGTGTCCTTGGTCTTCCTAGAGATCCTGCACTAGTCAGCAGCTTCCAAGAGTGTATCCAGAGGCCCAAAACCCCATTCGTGGCCACTTCCTTGCCCCCTAGTAGCATACACCACTCATCATTTCTTATTCATTATCTTCCCTCCTAGACTGAAATTCCCATGGGAGGGACTTCCTAGGTGGCCCACTAGTTAAGAATCCACCTGCCAATTCAGGGGACACAGGTTTGATCCCTGCTCCAGGAATATCCCACATGCTACAGAACAACTAAGCCCATGTGCCACAACTATTGAGCCTGTGTGTCACAACTACTGAAGCCCATGCACCTAGAGCCCGTGCTCTGCAACAAGAGAAGCCACGGCAATGAGGAGCCCGTGCACCACAACGAAGAGTAGCCCCCGCTCGCCACAACTAGACAAAGTCCGTGTGTAGCAATGAAGACCCAACTCAGCCAATAAATTAATTAATTAATTAATTAATTAATTTTTAAAAAAGAAAGAAAGAAATTCCCATGAGAAAAGGAACCACTTTTGTGTCTTTCTCTGGTAAATTCCTCATACTGATTGCAAGGTCCAATAGCACGGATCACACACCAGTTACACAAGCGAAAGGCTGTGGCCATGACCTCACCCTCCATATTCAGTCATATCCCATTAATACAACATCCCCCACTAGCCCCAAAACCATTCACTTCTCTGCATCTCCAAAGCCACTGTCCTAATCCAGGCCTTGTCACTTTTCCCCCAAATCCATAGCCATGGTCCTCAACAGGTCTCTCTAAGTCCAACCTGGCCTCTCTGACACTAATGTCAGAACGGAATATGTAAAATGGTAATCTTGTCATGTCCCTCACCAAATAAATAATAATAATTAATAAACAAAGATTGTAAAGGCTCACTGTTGTGTCCAGACCATATTATAGCCGCTGGGCCTCCAAAAGGCCCTCCCAGCCCTGCCTCTGAGCCTATCTCAAAACTCTGAGCTCAGTTACATGGAACCATTTATATTTCTTTTCCTCAAAAGTGCCAATGCTTCAAATCTCTGTGCCTGCATACAAGTTCTTTCCTCTGCATGGAACATGGCCACCATTTCCCACCACCACCCTTTAATTTTCCTTTCAGTTAAATCCTTCAAACTTAGGTCAAAGATTACCTCCTTCAAGAAGCCATCCATGGGACTTCCCTGGTGGTGCAGTGGTTAAGAATCCTCCTGCCAATTCAGGACATGGGTTCTATCCCTGGTCCGGGAAGATCCCACATTCTGCAGAGCAACAAAGCCCGTGAGCCACAACTACTGAACCTGCACTCTTGGGCCTGGGAGCCACAACTACTGAGCCCACGTGCCACAACTACTGAAGCCCGCGCATCTAGAACCTATGCTCCACAACAAGAGAAGCCACTGCAATGAGAAGCCCACACACCACAATGAAGAGTAACTCCCACTGCTTCACAACTAGAGAAAGCCCACAAGCAGCAATGAAGACCCAATTCAGCCAAAAAAATTAATTAATTAATCAAACCTTAAAAAAAAGAAGAAGAAGCCATCCACGACTACCCAGCCTGACAGACAGACCTCTCCCGTTAGTGTCTTTGCCTCGGGACTCTCAGAGTGAGCCCCCAGAGGGACGGGCCATGTTTCATTTGGCTTAAATCCCTGCTGCCTAGAAAAGTACTTAGTATATGGAAGACTCTCAGTAAATATTTGTTGAATGACCAAATAAATACATGAATGAACAAATGAGTGTGTTCTCACTAAAATAAAATGAGGCGTGTGTGAAGTACCTTATACAATGCCAGGTATACACTGGCCCAACAAATTTACTTTCTTTCCTTCCTCCTACTCCCCTGTGATTCAATTTCCCCTGTTTTTTTCTAGCTTGTGGGTACCAGTTGGATCCTCTTGACGAGAAGGATGTGTACGCTGCTGGTGCTGGGCCCCACCTGCTCATGGACACCCCTCGCACCTTGCTTGCCTCTCGGTGATTCTGAGAGGCCCCAGAGGGTCTTACAAACTGACCCATTGGCTACATTCACACCACATCTGCCACGTGTTTCCTCTTTTGCCCCTGCCACATCTCCAGGACCCACAGAGCCACTGTCTCCAGGGATCACAGAATAGTGCCAGTGACCCTGGCCAGGGGGCTGTCTCAAAGCTCCTTAGCTTATGCTCAGAGCCCCACACTCTACCAGGCTCCACCAGTGAGGGGTACCCCAGACCACAGTGTCCTCTCCATCCTGCCTTCCCTGCTCCCCTGAGCAGGCCCCTTCTTCCCACACCTACTGTGGGGCTCCCTCATAACCCCTGCCCTCCCCAACCCCTCAGCTCCAAGCGGCCCCTTTCCCTCCTTCCTTTCCCAGACTTGGGGACCCACCCAGACTTCTCTGAGTACATTTCTGCCTCTTGAGCCTGGCCTTGGCTCTGGGGCCCTGACTGCACAGCTGGGAGCTGGAGCCCTACAGTGACCTGGAGACCAGAATGGACATGGTTTATTCCCATCGCTCCTTCCCTCCAAATCTGAACTGTGACCAAGAAGGCAAGGGAAAAAAGAGAAGAAGAAGAACAAGCAGGAGAGAGAGAAACAAGAAACCAAAGGAACAGGATGCCCTTATCAGGGCCTCTCTCATTCTGCTGGGGGCTTAGTCCAAAAGAGGCTTTAATTGGTCAAACTATGTGTTTTTCACTGAAAGAAAATGCCATAAATGACATATAATTTGCATTTGGCACAGCGAGGTAGGGGGAAGAGGACCTCGCCTTTGTCAGGCCCTTCCAAAGGGAATTGGGGTGGGATAAGGAGGGCCCAGAACCCCGATGACCCCCAGGGAGACAAGGACACATCCCCGGGGGCACCATGGAGTCTGCTTCCTGGGTCAGGCCACAGTGGTCCATACTGTCTGCCCTCACTTCCCAGATGGGTGCCCAGTGCTGAGCTCACATGGCAGCTGCACCCTAAGTGTGACAGTGGCGGGGAGGGGGGAGGGGTCTGCAGCCCAGGAGCACTGGGGCCTTGAGCAGGAGAGGCCAGGAGGAACTTCAATCCCCTAAGCAGAAGAGGCACCCAGAGTCCTGTGCGAGTTGCACAGACAGGAACAGCAGCCTCTTTCCTGCCCACATCCGCTCCCTTCTTCCATCTCACTCCACACAAAACAGCATCCCATTTAGATAGTCCTGTGAAGTCCTTCCAAACAGGGAAGGAGCTCCCTGTCTACTAGGACATAAGACAGACAAGATGTCGAAGTGACAAAAAGGTAGTCAATTCAGTGTGTGTCACAAATTCAGGACCAACCCCCCTCTGGTAAATTTCAGAAGCTCCCAGATAAACTTACCTCCTCAGCCAAACATGTCCCTGCTGAGGCCTGGAGCCCCACCATGAGAGCTCCATCCCACTGACTTGAGATCTGAAAAAACCTGTGGGAAGGGCATATCAGTTCCCTAGAAGGTTTTGGTAAGGGGAGTAGGGGGTGATCATGAGGGCACAGGACATCCCCCATGTGTGTGTGATGGCAGGGATGGCAGGAGGAGGAGAAGGAGAGCAGGAAGATGGGTGGATAAAAGATGGAGGAAGAAAAGCCCCAAAGTAGAAAGGAGAAGTTGGGGGCCACACCCCCAATCAACCCAGCTTCCCAGAAGGTCACAGAAGCCCAGGGTCAAGGTGGACCAGAGCAGTCAAGAGAGCCTTCCTGGAGCAGGTGGGATTTCAGGGGTCCTGCAATGAAAGGGACACCCTTAGGTCAAGGTGAGAGGAAGCACTGTTCCAAGAAGGCGCCTGTAAAAACAAATGCATCTCACCTGAGAAGAGAGACGTGGAGAGGTGTTCTCTGGTAAGCAGTTTTTTACATCCAAGAGCAAGGTGAGCTGGATCCCAGGAAGGAGGAGGTGGGGCAGGGGTGGGCCAGGGAAGGGAGAGACCAGTAAGATGAAGCCAGGGGCCAAAGGAGCAGAGATGTGCCCAGAGGCCAACGTGAGCTGTTGAAAAGGTTGGCATGACAGAGTAGGGAGCCCAGAAGGGATCCTGAAGACCATGTGTGCCCACCTGGCACCAGCCCTGGGATATAAGCAGGTGACATGCCCTGCAGGCTTGTTAATGTGCCCTGATATCTTCAGTCCCTTGCAAATCCTAGGACTCACTCAGATCTCATTAGGGTTTCAGTCTCAAGCTGGCATTTAATGCCCTGATGTTTACTTCCCTCTTCAGAACCTGATTCCCTGAACCCTATCTGGGCCTACCCAAGCTAATGTTCAAAACGGTCTCTGTCCCAGCCTCTTTCTGTGTAGGCCCCACCAGGCACCTTCTGCCTCTCCCTCTCACTCACCCTTTCTCCCTCCCTGTCTCTCTCCCAATGTGAAAACAGCCCTGGATGAGGAGTCCAGGTTTGGTCAAGGCTGGACACAAGCCAGCACCCATTTCTGGGCCTCTATGTCCTCCATCAGGAAAATGGGAGCCATACGGACTAGCCCTGCCTATGTCACAGGGCACTTTAGGGTAAAACAAGGTAAATCCACGGGAAAGCTCTTTGGAAACTTTCAAATGTTGTGAAGGTTTATTATGATTATTATTCATGTCTAATTTTGCCGCCTCTGTGGAGCCCTAGCTCAAGTTCGTGCCTATGCAATGCCAAAACAACCACTCAAATCCATCAAAAAGTCACTCAATTGAGTGGGAAAAAATGCAGGCAGCTCTGTTGCATGCTATCAGAAAAATAAAGCCACCAGAAAATCACTGGTGTTTTTGAGAATGTGCAGTGGGTTGTTCTAGGCACTAGTTTTGAGCTTTTCTAGGGCTTTCACCTCCTGTGAACCAAAAAAAGAACAAAAGACAATGGAAAAAAGTCAAGCCCCTCAATTGTTTCCCAGGGATGAGCACAGCTTCAAGATGTCAGACTTGGGGAAAGGAAGGGAGAAAGAAATCATGCAGAGGAGGGCCTCGTGTCATTCCTGATCCCCTCACTCATGACAAGTCTTAGGCCAGTGGATTGTTTTCTGTTGGCAAGATCACCTTCTTCAGCTGAGAAAGGACTTTGGAAGATCCCTTAAAGTTTAGGAAGAAAGAAGGAGATATCTGGACCGTCAGCCAAACCAGCAAATGCTGAAGCAGCCCTGGCCCTGACCCAAGGGGCTGGCACGCAGGAGATGGAGACCGGGGTAGAAAGGGTTGGCATCTGGGGGAAGAGAAGATTCTGAGATAAGATGTTTTTAAAACATAATTGTCCCAAGAGGGTTGCTTCAGAGTGGCAAGTAATTCAAGCCAGTTGGTTTTGCTCCATACAAGCGGTTCTTCTAAGTGTTTTGCTGGGGGAAAAGATGGAATCTAATTTTTAAGACAGGGCTTGGCCGTCATCCATAAGTTTTATTTATGCAGCCCTCCCCAGCACAGCATTCTCCTCAGGAGGTATCTGCCTCTAAAAGAAAGTTTCTGGATGAAAATGGGGATATATATGAGTCAAAGAAAATGTCATATCTTGAATTTAATTCTATCAGTTAACAAGTCCTTCCTGGGCATCCATGCATTCCCAATCCCTTGTTAGAGGTGGGTGGAAGGTAGGGGAGGGAAAGGAGAGGAGGAGTGTCCAGGAGAACAAGACCAGAAAGTATGAAAAAGGCTAAACAAAGGCCATGCCATAGGGTGGTAGGAGTGCAGAGTCAAATATGGGCTGGAGCTATTCACAGCAACAAGGTAGGTCTTGAGATAATATTTGAAAAAAAAGATTATTGTGAAACATTATCTCTATACAAAGATGATAGATAAATAGATAGATAGATCCATAGATAGATAGATATAGATAGATAAATGATAGATAGATAGATAGATAGATAGATAGATAGATAGATAGATAGATAGATAGATGTTTATTAGCATACTATTTGAAATGGAACTTGAAGGATGATCAACGTAATAGATGCTGTCGGTGTTGCACCTATATCCCCTTGGAACCACCCATTTCCATAGCTTCCACCTGCCAGCACCTGCAGCTCTTTTCCTAGGGGCTCCCTGGGGCTGCTGGAACTCTCCCTGCATGAGTAGAGGGCAGGCTACAAGTGACAGAGAATTAACACCCACCCTCAGCAGCCACACCACTGACTGATGAGAATGGGTGTCGTCAGAATACGTGTCACTCCTCCTCACTTCCACCAGCCTCCCTCACCTTACTGATGGGATAACAGTGAGGTTCCTGTTCTTCACAGTCACCCAGAGCTGCCCAGGGGAATTAAGCCCCAAATGCCACAGTGGTAACCTGCTTGATAACTCACCTTTACTGGTTTCCTTCCCAGCTGTCTCACTTCTCCACTCAACCAGTGTTTCCTGGGATCACCTCCCAAATAAACTACTTGTACTCGAATGCTTGTCTCAGAGTCTGCTTCTCGGGGAACTAAAATTGAAATTCTACATGTATTTTTATGATCCTTTTAAGTTTAATTTCATATTTTTATCCCATTTAATCCTCCAGCAGCCTGAGGAAGTAGAATTATTCACATTTTTCAGATGATGGAATTGAGATCCTGAAAGTTGATAACAAGCTGAAGTTCACACAACAAGTAACTGACAATGTACTGAGTTGTGGTTAATGCCCAGTTTGCTGACCCTTGTTCTGATACTCTTTCTACCACACCCTGCTGCCTCTGATCATTCCCATCTCTAAATATACTCTGCGCAATAATGCAGCCCTAAAGTTCACAATGGCAGTGTCCTTGAAGGAGGTGGGGTATGGAATAACACATTTTCTAAGACTTTGCATACTTAGGCTATAAATAATACATTCCTGTTACCTTTTCATATGAATAATAATTTAGTGGAGCCAAGAATTCTTGGGTCACAATCCTGGAACTCTGCTCCTAAGTAATTCCCAAAGTAGTGGGAATTATCTATGAATATTAATAGATGCATAAAATCTGTTGGGAAATATGCATAAACAAAGGTAAACCATTTATTTTTTACTAAATTACTGGGCTTTGTACATTTCAAAAACAAGTATGTAGTTTCTAGCTTTTCCCAACCATATATCTTTCTTTCAGAGCATACCCATCACAGTCTCCCAAGACAATGAAAGACTTAATATCCTCTTAAGAAATAATACTGTAGCATTTACCCCCACTTTCTTTAGCAGAGAGAAATATGAGTCCAGACTGAATTTCCTTTCTCAAAATATCTGAAATATGAAAACTTCATCAGGATGCATTAAAATATCAGGCTCTTTGTTATTACTTTTTATTGAAGCACAGTTCAGTTCCTTTGACTTTCATCATTTCTCATCTCCAAAAAGTATTATTTATGCCTCTGATTATTGCTTCCGTTTCATTTTTGTGATGGGCTCCATGATGTCTCTACAGAGTTGTCATCCTCTCTCTCACCAATTTCAACTCTTTGACTTGTGGCATGCATTCTAGGAGATTTTCCTAAGTTGCCCTCTCCATCACCAATTTTATTTTCTACAATGTCGTTTAGGTTCTTTATTATTATCAATGCGTACTTTAACTCCGCTATTGAGCTTTTGTCTTGCTTGCACAGATAATACACAAAGAGGATGCAAAATTGAAAAGGGAAAAAGGCAAACAGAGAAAAGTAGGTCTTCCTTCCAACCCTGCCTCTGAGGCATTTCTCTCAACAGAGGTAAACACTGTTACCAGTTTCTTAATCCTTCTAGAGATAATCTATATTCAAATGTATACACACACACACACACACACACACACACACACACACACACACACCTATCTATATGTCTATCTCTTTATGTTTTTAGTGGTAAATCCCTATACTGTTGGGGATGGTAATGAGTATATTTTCTAACCTTCTCCAGCCTCATGGTGTCAGTTATTACAGTTGTGGATGCAAAACACAGATAGCCCAACTCGAAGTAGCATATAAGGACACTATTTCCCACAAAAGAGTGGCAGCTTCAGGGCTTGTTGACTCAGCAGCCCACACAAGTCATCAAGAACCCAGATTCCTGCCATCTTTCTGTTCTGCCAGGTCCAACAAATTATCTTGTTAATGCAAGTCTTTGTGGTCCCAAGATGACTGCAGGAGTTCCAAGTATTAAACCAGAAACAATAATTTCTAGAAGTGAAAAACTGGCTATCTTTTCTTCCTGTCTTTTATGAAGAATTAGAAAATAATTCCCAGAAAACATCCTTTTGCTTTCCATTAGACAGAATTTCATCTCATGCCTGTACCTATATTAAACGTTAGGCACAAAAACAGGGTTTTGTGATGACTTTCACCAATTTATGACCCCCTCCCTAGGGCTAGGGAAGGGATAAACATGAGGGTGAGTCAAAAATTATCTGCACTCCGGTTACATTAAAACTTCTATAAATTCTACAGCCAGAGTGCGAATAATTTTTGACTCACCCGCGTACAAAGCTTGAAGACAGAGAGCTAAACCACCTCAAGGCTCTTTTAAAAAGGAGGAACAAAGTGGGGGAAGATACAGTGAGGAATAGGTGTTGAGCAGGCAATCAACTATGTCTCAACATCACACATCCTTAATCACATCAGTTACCATTAGTCCTCCAAAAACTTCCAGATCCTCAGCTAATACCTCTCTGTGACTCCCTTTCGTGATGCAAACCACCACCTCTCCCTGCCCTCCTAAACACTTCTACTGTGTCCTCCCACTCCATGAGAAGCATTCCCACACTACGAAACTCCTCTCAGGACATTCCTTTCATCTCTTGCTTTCATCGAGCTGCTCCCTAGGACACTCCTTCCCCGAGCTCCTCTCTAGTGGTTATCTGTTTCATCTTTCACATCCCCAGAATCTCAATTTTGGATAACTGCTATGGACTAAATGTGTCCTTCACCTCCAAATTCCTATATTAAAGTGTTTTTTTTAAGAACTTTTATTGAGACACAGTTAACATACAAAATAAACTGCATATATTTAGAGTGTACAATTTGGTATTTTTTTCCTTATTAGTAATGTATATATGGCAATCCCAATCTCCCAATTCATTCCCCCCAACCCTCCTCCTACTTTAAACTTTTAACCCCCAATGTGATAGTATTAGGAGGTTGGACCTTTGGAGGTACTTAGGTCATGAGGAAAGAGTTTTCATGAATTGGATTAGTGCCCTTATAAGAAGAGACATAAATCAGCTTGCTTTCTCCCTTTCTGCCCCCCACTATGTGAGGATATGAGAAGATGGCTACCTGCAAACCAGGAAGTGGACCCTCATCAGACACCAGATTTGTTAGCACCTTGATATTGGACTTGTCTTGATCATTTCTTATAAATCTTGATCACTTATAAGACATAAAGGTTTGTGGTAACCAGTCTTTGGTAATTTGTTAGAGCAGCCTCAAATAACTAAGACGGCTTCCTAATCCTGATCCCCCCACTGGCTTATTGAAACTCCAGACACTTTGAGATTCATGAAATATGGCTTTGCCACCCTTTCCTGCCTCTCGCTGCTGCCATCCGTCAACCTCCTACTCACTCTTCCCATGTGCTAACAATCATAGCACCTAGTGACAGTCTACCTCTCATTTCCAATTCTTATGATTTCAACATCCACAACTATGACCCCAGTCAAAACCCTGGTTTTAACTGTGGCACTGCCTTCTCCACTCCTCTTCCATCAACTATTCCTAAGTCACACTCTAGACTTTGGCATCACACAAATAATCTCTGATAACTACTTGTTTTTCAAAAGCTCTTTCATTTGACAATGCCTAGGAAAATTCACATATGTGTGTACTTTTTGATGCAGCAATCTCACTTCCAGGGATCTGTCCCAATGCTGAACTAGAAAAAATATAAAAATGTGTATGAATAAAGCTGGTCATGGCAGCAGCATTCTTTGTACAGTGAAAGATGAAATAATCTAAATACCAAAAAATACAAAAGTGGGAAGGGAGGGAATACGGGGATATGTGTATAAAAACAGATGATTGAACCTGATGTACCCCCCCAAAAAAAATAAAAGAAAAGAAAAGAAAAAAAATACAAAAGTGATTAAATTAGTTACAGTTCATCTATACAATGGACTATGATGCCAGTATAAAAAGCAACAAGGAAATCTCTATATACAATTAAAAATTGATCCCCCAAATAGTTTAAGTTAAAAAAAGAATCAAGGTGTAAGACAATGTGTATAGTTTACTACCTGTGTCTAACAAAAGAAAGAGAGAGAGAGGGAGAGAGAATGTGTCTAAAAGGTAGGTGTCTTAGTCAGTTTGGGTTGCTGTAACAAAAATGCCATAAAGGGACTCCCCTGGTGGTCCAGTGGTTAAGACTTCTCCTTCCAGTGCAGGGGGTGTGGGTTCGTTCCCTGGCCGGGGAGCTAAGATCCCACATGCCTTGAGGCCAAAAAAACAAAACATAAAACAAAAACAACATTGTAACAAATTCAATAAAGACTTTAAACATGATCCACATCAAAAAAATCTAAAAAGAAAAAAAAAATAGTATAGAATTGGGTGGTTTAAGCAACAAACGTGTTTCTCACAGTTTTGGATGCTGGAAAGTCTACAATCAAGGCACTGGCAGAGCCAGTGGCTGGTAAAAGCCCACTTCCTGATTTGTAGACAGCTGCCTTCTCACTATATTCTCACATGACTGAATGAGAGAGGAGAAGCAAGCTCTTTCATGTCTCTTCTTATAAGGGCACTAATCCAAATTACCTCCTAGAGGCTCTACCACCAAATACCACCACACTGGGGATTAGGGTTTTTCAACATGTGAATTTTGGGGTAACCAAACAAGAAGGGAAGCCAAAAACTAATTGTTTAATGGTTAATAACAAGGGAAAAGAGAGAACTTGGGAGATGAAATGGAATTTTGGAATCATATAAATGTTCCATTTTTCTAGTAAGTTAATTCAAAAAGAAAAAAAGTGTCTCTATAAGTAAAAAGTAAACTGAAGCAAATGAACTGACTGTATACAAAATTATTGGAATAAACACACAGAAGCAAATTATTTCAAATGGCTTAGAAACATAGCATTTTGACGACACATCCTAGTGAGTTATATTCTAAAGACAAAATGAACCACAAAGAAGTCTTAAACTCTACACAGTAGTCTTTTCGTTAGCACTAAAGTTGGTATCTTGGTTTTTTATTGCTGCTGTAACAAATAACCACAGATTTAGCTGTTTAAAACAACACAAATGTATAATCTTATACTTCTGGAGGTCAGAGGTCTGAAGTGAGTCTCACTGGATTAAAATTAAGGTGTCAGCAGGTTTGGGTTCACTTCTGAAGGAGAGAATCTTTTTTCTCGTCTTTTCCATCTTCCAGAGGCTGTCCATATTCCTTGACTTTGTGGGCCCCTCCCATCTTCAAGGCCAGCAGTGTCCAGTCTAATTGTTCTGCCATCTCTCTGGTTTCAACTCTTCTGCCTTCTTCATCCCCATTTAAAGACCCTTTTGACTACTTTGGGCTCACTTGGATAATCCGGGAGACTCTCCTTGTTTTAGATTCAGTTAATTGGCGAAGTTAATTCTCCTCTGTTCTTAATTTTCTCTTGCCATATGATAAAACATATTTACAGGTTCTAAAGATGAGAAATGGACATCTTTGCAGGGCCATTATCTGCCCACTGGCCCCCAAATATTCACAACTATCACACATGAAAAATGCATTCATTCCATCCCAAGGTCCCCAAGGTCTCAATTCATTTCAGCATCAAGTCCAAAATCTCATCTAAATATCATTAGTTCAAAAATCTCAAATCTCATCATCTAAATCAGGTGTATGTAAGGCTCTGGCTATCATCCATCTTAGACACAATTCCCCTCCATCTGTGAGCCTATGAAACTCAAGAAACAAGTTATCTGCTCCCAAAGAACAATGATGGGACAGGCATAGGAAACCAATTACAGACATTTGATTCAAAGAAGGATAAAATGAAAGGAAAAAAGAAGCCACAGGTCCCAAGCAATTTCAATAGCCAGCCAAGCAAATTCCATTTGGTTCCACAGTCTGGGAATAATCCTCTCTAGCTCAAGCCTCCACCCTTGGAGTCATGCTCTCTTCCTTTTATGAAAGGTCTCAGGTTTGTAGCTGAATCGTTTTATCAGCTTGTTTCTTTCCTGTAGAATTTTAGGGGTCCAGCAGCCTTCTTTCACTTTCTCCTTTCTCTGTACCATTTGAGCCAAGTTGGCAGTGTTTCTGCTGGCATAAGTTCTCAAGAACCTTGTGGATTTCCAGCCCATATACCAGGGATTCACTCCCTTAGACAAGAGGCTCCCCTACAGAAATTTCTTGGATGATTTCATCTCTATTCCTGGCTTGCTGAGACAGGTGAGGGATCCAAGAGTTACGCATCTTCAAAGAGCCTTCTGTATCATCAGAAACTCTGAACTTTGTTCTTTTCAAGGCACTAACAAAAGTTGTCCATCCATACCCTTAGATTTCTCTCTAGACTGTGATTTCCTGACATTGAATCTCCTAATTTTAGCTTCTTTTGCAATCTGGATAAGCTGAGAACTTCCCAGATCATCAAGTTCTGGTTCTTTTTCTCTTAACAGTTCTTTCCTCAAGCTATCTCTTTCTTTCATATTTTGCTATAAGAAGCAAGAAGAAATCAGACCACTCATTTAACATCTTGCTTGGAAATCTCCGCTAAATATCATTTGCAAATTTTGCTTTCTGTGTAACTGCAGAAGACAATTCAGTAAGCTTTCAGCTAATCCCTTTTCCACCAGTTTCCAATAACATGTTTCTCATTTCCATCTGAGCCCTCACCAGCAGTACTTTTAATATTCATGTTTCTATCAACATGGATATTATTCTCTCTGTTCATGGAGACATTGCTCTGAGAAAGACCTCCAGTGTTCTCCTTACTTGCTGCAAGTAATAAATCCTTCCTTCTCAAACAAAAACAAAAACAAACAAAAAACATTCTGTTCATGATGATTTATGTATCCTCTAAGGCAACTGAGGTTTCCTCTACCATGCCTCTCGCTTCCTTCTGAGTTAACACCAACAAAGCTAATAACATCTATAATTCTACTAACAATCTATTCAACAATCTAGGTTTTTTCTTAGATTCATGCTCCTAAAAATTCTTCCAGCCTCCAGCCACTGCCCAATTTCAAAATCACTGGCATATTTTTAGGTATTTGTTTCAGCAGCACCTTGCTCCAGGCACAAAAAAATTGTATTTGCTTCCTATTGCTGCTATAACAAATTACCACAAATTTAGTGGCTTAAAACAATGCAAATTTATTATCTTACAGTTTTGGAGGTCAGATGTGCAACATCAACCTCACTAGATGAAAATCAAGCTGTTGGTAGGACAGCATTCCTTTCTGGAGATTCTAGGCAGAATCTGTTTTCTTGCATTTTCCAGCTTCTAGATGCTGCCCACATTCCTTGACTCATGGCCCCCTTCCATCTTCAAAGCCAGCAATAGCCAGTCTAATCTTTCTCATGATGCTGTCTGTCTGGTTGTGACTCTTCTGTCTTCCTCCTTGTCATTTAAGGGCCCTCATGATTGCATTAGACCCACCTGGATAACCCAGGAGGCTCTTCTTGTTTTAAGGTCAGCTGATTAGTAAATTTAATTGTGAAACCTTAATTTCTTTCTGAAACCTTAATTTCCCTTTGCCATAAAATACTTAAAAATTCATGGTTCTAGGGATTAGGACGTAGACATCTTTGAGGACATCATTATTCTGCCTACTATAGTTGGTACTGTGATTTTGAAATATATTTACATATATATGTAAACACATATATATATTAGGATAAAGCAAATTAGTAGTCATGTTAAGATTATAAGGATTTTCATATGCTGATTTTCAGCATATGATAAATGAGGTACAAATATAAAATCAAATAAAGTTAAGTAAAACCCCTGTAATTTTATATAGAATCAGAATGCTGTATTAAACATGATCAATTACTCTTTCTAAAATATACATGTGTATTTTCAAACTCTGTCTACTGGAAAGACAGTATGATGGTCCTAAAACTTGTCCATAAATGTCCTCATGTTCCTTTACACTCCTTTCAACAAGACACAAAGTTTATGTCCTCTCCCTTTGAACCTGGTTAGGGAATGTGACTGCCTCTATAAATAGAATACAATAGAAGTAATGCTTCACTACTTCCAAGGCTAGGTTAGAAAGTACCATATAGTTTCTGCTCATTTCTGTTGAAACACTTGCTCTGGGAGTCTTCAGTTACCATATAAGAAGTCCAGATATGCTGAGGCTGCCAGATGTAAAGAGGACGAGAGGGTGGTGAAGAGAGAGATGCCCAAGGAATCTCAGCCATTCCTATCCTAGAAGTTATTCTAGTCCAGACTTTGGACATCTAAGTGAATAAGTAGTTAAGACCCAGACATAGGAACTAACTGCAACCACATGAGAGACCCCCCCCCCCCCACCCCGCCAAGTGCAAGCTATTAAAGTCCAGGTCAATTGCCAGGACCCTTATAAAGAAATAATAAATTACTGTTATTATTTTAAACTTCGTCCTTGGGATAGTTTGTCACACAGTAATAGATAATCAGAACAAGCAGTGAGCACCTATGTTGTGATCTCTAAAATTAAGGCAAACCAGGACTTCTTGGAGAAACAGCCCAGCCCAAGCCTAGGGCAGAAAATGTACATGATGATCTTGGAATATATTGTTGTGACTGAAAGGTCCACAGTAATAAGCTGGCATAGGAGCTAACTTAAAGGATCTTCCCAGATTTAAGAGAGAATCTTCACATTGTCCAAGAGAGAACAATCCTGCAATGAGTTGAAATATACCAAAAACATAAAGATCCATGTTCATATTTTCAGTCACACTACGTCTTCTGTTGTCCTGTCTTCTATCCTTTATTAGTTTCTTTTATCTTAATATACTTATAATCAACATTATCACTTGGCTCTGTTTCCTTGCTTTATTCTCCAGATGACACACTGCTTTGGTTTTCATTATTACGTTTGGTCTTTATCTTACATTTGGTCTTATCTTCTGATTATAATTGTCTGATTTTGTTTTGGGAATCTTCAGTCTGTCTGATTGTACTCTCACTCTTTATTATATTTGATCCTAGCTTTCAAAATTTCCCTGGATATGTGTTTGTGTGTGTGTGGTTTTTTTTTTAATTAATTACAATCTTAGTCCTAAGGGATCTACACATATTATAACATATTTTTATTCTTTTATTCTATTTTTTCTTCTATTTTTATATTTAGACTTTTTACATATTTCTATTTCTAGCTAAGTTTTTTGTAGTGCTAACTTTATATCTCCTACCTACTTTCCTTCTCTATCTTTTATACATTTCTATTTTTTTCTCTTTTCTTTTTCTTTTCATATTCCCAGTCACACTACACTCTTCTGTTGCCCTGTCTTCTATCCTTTTTTAGTTTATTTTATCTTAATATACTTATAAGCAATACTATTGGTCTGCTCTGCTTCCTTGCTTTATTCTCCAGATGACACACTGCTTTGGTTTTTATTATTAGGTTTTGTCTTTATCTTAGTTCTAAGTATAATTGTCTGATTCCATTCTAAGAATCTTCAGTCTGTCTGGTGGTACTCATGCTCTTTATTATATTTGATCCTAGCTTTCAAAATATCCCTGGATTTGTGTTTGTGTATGTGTGGTGTTTTTTGTTTGTTTGTTTGTTTGTTTTGAATTTCTGTTGGTTTTCTCTTTGATGTCTGATTACATACTGGGGTTCTTCTATCAGGTCTTTCTAGTGCCTTATGTTCTATTGGATTCAGTATGTGTGTCTTATACATGTATGTGTTTCCTTGCTTTAGTATTTGTTTGACTCAACGCTCTGCCATTAGTCTGAAGCTTGGGCAGTCTTCTTTAAATCCCTTTATTGCCAGGACAAGCAACCTCTGAAGTCTGGACTACTCCATCAGAAGTCAAGTAGGAGGCTCTGGGGAGGGAGCACTGAATCCAGGATGCTAGACTACTAGGGAGTCCTCAGACACAGGGAAGATTAACTGCAGAGAACTCTCATGGAGCCCTGTATCAGAGTCTAAGACCCAGCTTTGTTTGACAGTCTGCAACTGCCAGTGCTAGACACCTCACACCAAACTACAAACAAGACAGGAACACAAACCCACCCATCAGCACACAGACTACCTAAAGCCATATTAACCTCACAGATACCCTAAAACACACCACCTGACATGGCCCTGCTCATCAGAGAGAAAAGACACAGAGCCACACACTGGAAAGCAGACACCAGACCCCCCCACCAGGACGCCTACTCAAGACACTGGACAAACCCCACCAGAGGGCAGAAACAAGAGGAACTACTACTAGGCAATATAGGGAAAGGAAACAGCAAATCCTATAAATTAGACAAAATGAGAAAACAAAGAAACACCATGCAGGCAAAGGAGTAGGAAAAAAACCACAAGACCAAAAAAAAGAAGAGGAAATAGGAAAATTGCCTGAAAAAGAATTCAGAGTAATGATAGTAAAGATGATCCAAAATCTCAATGACAAAATAGAGAAAATACAAGAAACAGTTAATAAGGACTCGAGAGAACTAAAGAGCAAACAAACAGTAATGGACAACAAAATAACTGAAATTAAAAATACTCCAGAGGGTATAAACAGCAGAATAACTAAGGCAGAAGGACGAATAAGTGAGTTGGAGGATAGAATGGGGGAAATAACTGCCACAGAGCAGGAAAGAGAAAAAAGAATAAAAAGAATGGAAGACAGTCTCAGAAACCTTGGTGACAACATTAAGCTCACCAACATTCAAGTTATAGGCATCCCAGAAGAAGAAGAAAAAAAAGAAAGGGTCTGAGAAAATATTGGAAGAGGTTATAGTGGAAAACTTCCCCAACATGGGAAAGAAAATAATTAACCAAGTCCAAGAAGTGCAGAGAGTCCCATACAGAATAAACCCAAGGAGAAACACATTGAGGCACATATTAATCAAACTAATGAAAATTAAACACAAAGAAAAAATATTAAAAGCAGCAAGAGAAAAGCAACAAACAACATATAAGGGAAAACCCATAAGGATAACAGCTGATCTTTCTGTAGAAAGACTGCAGTCCAGAAGGGAGAGGCAGGATACATTGAAAGTCCTGAAAGAGAGAAACCTACAGCCAAGAATACTCTACCCAGCAAGAATCTCATTCAGATTTGATGGAGAAATCAAAAGCTTTACAGACAAGCAAAAGTTAAGAGAATTCAGCACCACCAAACCAGCCTTACAATTGCTTAGCTAACTTTTCTAAGTAGGAAACACAAGAGAAGGAAAAGACCTACAAAAA
The DNA here is from genome assembly GCF_030028045.1 of Hippopotamus amphibius kiboko. Taxonomy (NCBI): domain Eukaryota; kingdom Metazoa; phylum Chordata; class Mammalia; order Artiodactyla; family Hippopotamidae; genus Hippopotamus; species Hippopotamus amphibius. Next base: position 32,577,273 of record NC_080197.1, on the reverse strand, counting down.
CAAACCCAAACAATTAAGAAAACAGTAATAGGAACACACATGTCAATAATCACCTTAAATGTAAATGGATTAAATGCTCCAACCAAAAGACACAGACTGGCTGAATGGATACAAAAACAAGACCCTTCTATATGCTGACAAAAAGAAACCCACTTCAGACCAAAGGACACATGTAGACTGTAAGTAAAGGGATGGAAAAAGATATTCCATGCAAATGGAAGTCAGAAGAAAGCTGGAGTAGTGATACTCATATCAGACCAATTAGACTTTAAAGTAAAGACTATTACAAGAGACAAGGAAGGACACTATATAATGACCAATGGATCAATCCAAGAGGAACATATAACAATTGTAAATATCTATGCACCCAACATAGGAGCACCTCAATACATAAGGCAAATGCCAACAGCCATAAAAGGGGACATCGACAGTAACACAATAATAGTAGGAGATTTGAATACCCCACTTACATCAATGGACAGATCATCCAAACAGAAAATAAATAAGGACACATAAGCTTTAAATGACATATTAGACCATCTCAACAATTGATATTTATAGGACATTCCATCCAAAAACTACAGAATACACTTTCTTCTCAAGTGCACATGGAACATTTTCCAGGATAGATCACATCTTGGGTCACAAATCACGCCTTGGTAAATTCAAGAAAATTGAAATTATATTAAGCATCTTCTCTGACCACAATGTCATGAGACTAGATATCAATTACAGGAAAAAAAAACTGTAAAAAAATACAACCACATGGAGGTTAAACATTATGCTTTAAACAACCAAGAAATCACTAAAGAAATCAAAGAGGAAATCAAAAAATATCTAGAAACAAATGACAATGAAAACACAACAACCCAAAACCTATGGGACACAGCAAAAGCAGTTCTAAAAGGGAACTTTATAGCAATACTGTCCTACCTCAAGAAACAAGAAAAATATCAAATAAACAACCTAAACTTACACCTAAAACAATTAGAGAAAGAAGAAACCTAAAGTGAGCAGAAGGAAAGAAATCATAAAGATCAGATCAGAAATAAATGAAAAAGAAAGGAAGGAAACAATAACAAAGATCAATGAAACTAAAAGCTGGCTCTTTGAGACGATAAGCAAAATTGATACACCAATAGCCAGACTCATCAGAAAAAAAAGGGAGAAGATACAAATCAACAGAATTAGAAATGAAAGAGGAGAAGTAACAACTGACACCACAGAAATAGGAAAGATCATGAGAGACTACTACAAGCAACTATATGCCAATAAATTGGATAACCTGGAAGAAATGGATACATTCTTAGAAAAGAACAATCTTCCAAGACTGAACCGGGAAGAAATAGAAAATACGAACAGACCAATCACAAGTACAGAAATTGAGACTGTCATTAAAAATCTCCCAACAAACAAAAGCCCAGGGCCAGATGGACTCACAGGCAAATTCTATCAAACATTTAGAGAAGAGCTAACACCTATCCTTCTCAAACTCTTCCAAAATATAGCAGAAGGAGGAACACTCTCAAACTCATTCTCTGAGGCCTCCATCACCCTGATACCAAAACCAGGCAAAGATGTCACAAAAAAAGAAAATTACAGGCCAACATCACTGATTAATATAGATACAAAAACCCTCAACAAAATACTAGCTAACAGAATCCAACAGCACATTAAAAAGATCATACACCATGAGCAAGTGGGGTTCATCCCTGGGATGAAAGGATTCTTCAATATATGCAAATCAATCAATGTGATACATCATATCAACAAATTGGAGGATAAAAACCACATGATAATCTCAATAGATGCAGAAAAAGCTTTTGACAAAATTCAACATCCATTTATAATAAAAACTCTCCAGAAAATGGGCATAGAAGGAAATTACCTCAACATAATAAAAGCCATATATGAGAAACCAAAAGCCAACATTGTTCTAAATGGGGAAAAACTGAAAGAATTCCCTCTAAGAACAGGAACAAGACAAGGGTGTCCACTCTCACCATTATTATTCAACATAGTTTTGCAAGTCCTTGACACAGCAATCTAGAAGAAAATGAAATAAAAGGAATCCAAATTGGAAAAGAAGAAGTAAAATTGTCACTCTTTGCAGATGACATGATATTATACATAGAAAACCCTAAAGATTCTACCAGAAAACTGCTAGCACTAATCAATGAATTTAGCAAAGTAGCAGGATACAAAATTAATGCACAGAAATCTCTTGCATTCCTATACACTAACAACGAAAAAGCAGAAAGAGAAATTAAGGAAACTCTCCCATTTACCATTGCAACAAAAAGAATAAAATACCTAGGAATAAACCTGCCTAAGGAGGCAAAAGACCTGCATGCAGAAAATTATAAGACACTGATGAAAGAAATCAAAGACGATACAAACAGATGGAGAGATATACCATGTTCTTGGATTGGAAGAATCAACATTGTGAAAATGACTGTACTACCCAAAACAATTTACACATTCAACACAATCCCTATCAAATTACCAACGGCATTTTTCACAGAACTAGAGCAAGAAATCTTACGATTTGTATGGAAACGCAAAAGACCCCGAATAGCCAAAGCAATCTTGAGAAGAAAAGAGGGAGTTGGTGGAATCAGGCTTCCTGACTTCAAACTATACTACAAGGCCATAGTGATCAAGACAGTATGGTACTGGCACAAAAATAGAAAGGAAAATCAATGGAACAGAATAGAGAACCCAGAGGTAAACCCAAGCACATAAGGGCACCTTATCTTTGACAAAGGAGGCAAGAATATACAGCGGAAAAAAGACAGCCTCTTCAATAAGTGGTGCTGGGAAAATTGGACAGCAACATGTCAAAGAATGAAATTAGAACACTTCCTAACTCCATACACAAAAATAAACTCAAAATGGATGAAAGACCTACATGTAATCCAGACACTATAAAACTCCTAGAGGAAAACATATGCAGAACACTCTATGACATCCATCAAAGCAAGATCCTTTTTGACCCACCTCCTAGAATAATGGAAATAAAATCAAGAATAAACAAATGGGACCTCATGAAACTTAAAAGCTTTTGCACAGCGAAAGAAACCATAAACAAGACTAGAAGACAATCCTCAGAATGGGAGAAAATACTTGCCAACAAAGAAGCAGACAAAGGATTAATCTCCAAAATATATAAGCAGCTCATGCAGCTTAATACCAAAAAAGCAAATGACCCAATCCACAAACGGGCAGAAGACCTAAATAGACATTTCTCCAAAGAAGACATGCAGATGGCTAACAAACACGTGAGAAGATGCTCAACATCACTAATCATTAGAGAAGTGCAAGCCAAAGCCACAATGAGGTATCAACTCACTCTTGTCAGAAGAGCCATCATCAAAACATCTAGAAACAATAAATGTTGGAGAGGGTGTGGAGAAAAGGGAACTCTCCAGCACTGTTGGTGGGAATGTAAGTTGGTACAGCCACTATGGAAAACAGTTTGGAGGTTCCTTAAAAAACTACAAATAGAACTACCATATGATCCAGTAATCCCACTCCTGGGCATATAACCAGAGAAAACCATAAACCAAAAAGAAACATGTACCATAATGTTCACTGCAGCACTATTTACAATAGCCAGGTCATAGAAGCAAGCTAAATGCCCATCAACAGATGAATGGATAAAGAAGATGTGGCATATATATCCAATGGAATATTACTCAGCCATAAAAATGAATGAAATAGAGCTATATGTAATGAGGTGGATAGACCTAGAGTCTGTCATACAGAGTGAAGTAAGCCAGAAAGAGAAAAACAAATATTCTATGCTAACTCATATATATGGAATTAAAAAAAAAATGGTACTGATGAACCCAGTGACAGGGCAGGAATAAGCATGCAGATGCAGAGAATGGACTGGAGAACATGGGGTTGGGGCAGGGAGGGGGGCGAAGGAGAAGCTGGAACGAAGTGAGAGAGTAGCATAGACATATATATACACTACCAACGGTAAAATAGATAGCTAGTGGGAAGTTGCTGTGTAACAAAGGGAGATCAACTCGATGGTGGGTGATGCCTTAGAGGTCCAGGACAGGGAGGGTGGGAGGGAGTCATGGGAGGGAGGGGATATGGGGATATATGTATAAATACAGCTGATTCACTTTGGTATACCTCAAAAGCTGGTACAAGAGTGTAAAGCAATTATATTCCAATGAAGAGCTTCAAAAAAATTCATGAGTACTTAAGAATTTTTTAAAGGAGTGATAGAATTGATAGGACATCATTCTGAAAGTTTTACAGGGAAAAAATCAAGCCTCACATAAAGAAAAGTAAATAGATCAATGGAATAGAATAGAGACTCCAGAAATAAACCCTCACATATATGATCAAATCATCTTCAACAAGGGTGCCAAGACCACTCAATGGGAGAGGGACAGTCTCTTCAATACATGGTGTTGGGAAAAATCAGCCCAGGTGAGGACCCGAAAGAAAGATGGCTGTCCTTCAGGAGCCCCTAAGGGGCCTCACAAGGACTGGCAGTTGAGAAGGGCCAGTTGCCCACCAATAGTCCCCAGTGGGATGAGGGTGGGTTAACATTGTGTTTCTTGATCTGGGCAATGGTTACATGGGTGTGTTTATGAAAATTCAGCAAGCTATCTACCTATGATTTGTTCACTTTTTTATATGTGTTATACTTTAATTAAAATTTTACTTGAAAAAATTCCATTGCATGGAAATTTGAAGTTAAATACAGATGCACAGATTTCTACATCCCTGTGTGCCCCCAGCTTCCTCTCTAGCTGCAACTCATGCCCTCAATCCTCATACTCTATGCTCCAAGCTCACCAGCTTTCATTTGGTGCCAAGAATGCCAAGATTTTCCTGGCCTGAGACTTTTCTACATGCTTTTCTTATGCCTGAGGTGCATTTGTCTGCTCTTCACAAACTTGGTATTTCTGAAAATCCAATCTCAGTTGAAATGCCACCCTCTCACCTAAGTTGCCCAGTGCCCTCCACGATCCTGCACAGTGTCCTGTGTGTATTCATTGAACTAGATTCATTGCACTTTTGTTTTTATCATCTGTCTCCCATGGTAGACTATAAGACCTATGAAAATCAAAGCTGTGCCTTATTCAACATTTTATCACCAGTGACCAGCAAATTGCCAGATATATAATGCCTGATACACTTGTAATTCATATTTGTGTAATAAATTAATGAGTGAATGAATCAATCAATCAGCAAATGAAAGGCAATGCTCAGACTTCCTTGGTGGCACAGTGGTTAAGAATCCGTCTGCCAATGCAGGGGAGATGGGTTTGATCCCTGGGCCAGTAAAATCCCACATGCCCAGGAGCAACAAAGCCCATGCACCACAACTACTCAGCCTGCACTCTAGAGCCTGCGAGCCACAACTACTGAGCCCACGTGCTGCAACTACTGAAGCCCAGGTACCTAGAGCCCGTGCTCTGCAACAAAGAGTAGCCCCCACACACCACAACTAGAGAAGAGACTGTGCACAACAATGAAGACCCAATGAAGCCAATAAATACATAAGTAAGCAAATAAACAGATAAATAACACTCAGAGAGAGAAAGAAAGAAAGAGAGAGAGAGAGAAAGAAAGAAAGAAAAGAAAGAAAAAGAAAGAAAGAGAGAAAGAGAGAAAGAAAGAGAAAGAAAGAAAGATAAGAAAGAAAAAGAAAGAAAGAAAGAAAGAAAGAAAGAAAGAAAGAAAGAAAGAAAGAAAGAAAGAAAGAAAGAAAGAAAGAGAAAGAAAAAGAAAGAAAGAAAGAAAGAAAAAGAAAGAAAGAGAGAGAGAAAGAAAGGCAGGCAAAATTCAACCCAAAAGAGTGGAGCAATACATGACCTTTCAAGTACTGTGGTAAGAAGTGAGTGAGATTTTGTCAGCAGAATCTTGTGGTCCCCATTCAATCACTCTAGATTAACAATAACTGGAGATTATGAATTATAGTTATGCCAGAGCCAATCTTCTAAGGAGAAGGAAGTGCATTAAACAGCACAATGAAAGGAAAAAGGACCCCAATATTGCCACCATCTCCTCAGGTTTGCAGCATCATAGCTTCTTAATTCTTAACACAATGGCCCAGGGGCAGTTCTGGTTTATCAGAGGATGTGATTGTTGAAATATTTTTGTGTGCAGGTGCGATAATGCTCTTCTCACACAGCAGGGAAAGACTGAAGGGCATAATTTTGCCTGGCCCCCCTACTATCAAAGCCATGCCACTTCCTCCCCAATCCTAGAATATACCTAAAAGTACCCCCCAAAGATACCAGGTGCAGTTGGGGGAAGGTCTCTCGATACAAAAGGAGATGTTAGGAAAGCAGGAAGAGCTTAAGTTAGAACTGGTCAGAGATGGGGCCAGCATTACTGAATCAGCCTTATATCAGTAACCTATTCTCTCCGGCCAGCCCCCTTGCTTTGCTCTGAGCAGTCACCTGCCCACAGCCCAAACCGTCTCCTGAGTACAACCCAACCCTCACTTCAGCCTGACTCTTCAGCCTGGCTTCAGATGGATCCGCTTATCCCAGGCACAAACAGTCTTGTCCTTGAATGTACATCTTATTTCTTTACTCAGACTGTGAAATTTCTTGGGCAAGAAACCAATGTCTCCTCAGAGACTGAATATACAAACGGACAATGGTCAGACCGTATATGACAATAGAACTCTGACCCACAATCTGTAGCAACCAGCCTAGGAAGCCAAACCCATACAAAAATCAGCGCAGAATGGTCAGGAATTGGTCAATGATTTCCAACTTCCTTATTTGTTGTATCCGCTTCCAACTCAGAACCATCTAGAAAAAGGCAAGTATGTTCCCCAAACCAGTCACATAAGGTGCCTCTCTTCCAGTCAGGCCTCCTCCAGTGTCCTCATGCCTACAACCTCTAATCATAGCACACCTGAGACTTCCCTTTTTTTTACTGTAATTCCTTCCTACTCCCTGCCTGCCTTTGAGTCCCTAACAAATGCAAGTGATGCTGGCCAACTCGGTTGCTAGATCAGGCTTTGAATAAATGGCTTATGTTTTTTCTCATTTGGGTGGTCTTTTATTTCCACAGTTTTCCTGGAGGTCCCAACGAGAAACAGTCTGTACTACCCATCACTGCAGACCTCAGCCTTTGGTCAGATGCATTATCTGTAGATAATAATACATGAGTCCCTTGTGCCTTGCTGCTCATGGCTTGTCAAATCCATGCCAGTGTGGTAAATCAGCACTGGATTTGAACTCTACACCCTTTGTATTGAATCCTCAGCTATTTATTACTAGTTTACCCCCCAGATTTTGTTATTGGTTCCCATTTGTTTGCATCCTTGGTGGAATTAGGACATTCCTTTTCATCTCTATGGTTCTCTTTTGTGCTTTCATTTTGAGTTATGCTCTCAAAGTCGTTTGTCACAAGAAGGAGAAGCACAAGACATAGGCCCCCTTTAGGAATAACACAGACATAAGTCCCCTTAAGTTTGTTGATCAAGCCAGTCTCATAGACCTCATAGGTGACTTTGTGGTTCTCATTCATACTGACTGTGGGTCACCAATAAAACTGGGTAACATTCTTCTTTCTGTAGGAAGAAAATTGTCAGCTCTGCATTTGGAAACAGCCAACTGTCAAGCTGAGGGCCCAAGACACAAGGTGCCCAAACGTCACATTTCTACCCACCATTGCCAGCTCTCATAGGGTCATCTAAGTCCTCTCCTCTTCCAGGAAAAACTCCTGTTTCTTATATGTATTCCCATTAGAAATCTAATTCTCTCTCTAAATGGATTAACTTCACCAGGGATCATTTGGACCTATGATTGCCACTCTACAGAATATGTGACTTGAACAAAATTGTTCATTTTAGAGTGTTTTAGAAAATAAAGGGAACAAGATATTTTTATCAGTATGCAGAGGCTTCCAAAGGAAATTCTGATTTAAAAATTGCTTCACTAAAAGATGGTTTGGCTACAATAATGAGCAATTTGACAAACTTAGGCAATGACAAACTAGACTCATTTTGTAGCAAATTTTCCCCCTCCCTTTCCTCCAGTTAATTCCCTAAATCCAGTCCTATCTCTTCTGCCTTCTCCTCCCAAATGTTCACCATCCACACCTCTACTGATGTCTCCCTGCTCTTTCCCTGTCCAGCCCTATACTTTCCCAACAACTCCTAAGACCCTTAAATATTAGTTGCCTCTAAAGATATAGCCCTTCCGTAAGCTAGATATGCAGACAGCTGTAGAATTTAAACCTTGGACCAGAGCCAAATTAATAATTATAATTATGGATTTCCCGAAACCCAGACAAGACCAGCACAGAAGACCAGCACAGAAGACCAGCACAAGACTAGTCACAGAAGAATTTAGGATTCTTTTGGGTACATATGACCCAGGGTTTCCTGAACTATATCAATTTTATACATGTTTGTCAGAACCTCAGACACTGAATCATAGATGATAAAAGCTGATTAGACTGACTTGGATTCCTCTTTCTACTATAAACCTGAAGGTCAAAAACAGGTCCATAAAGCAGGGGAAAGCCTCCTAAAAGCCATAGCTAAAACATTTCTAATAAAAATCTATTGGAACATAATTCAGTCATGCAAAAGTATAAAAGCTAGGCTATGGTGCCCTGTTGTTTGGTCAAACACTAACCTAGATTTTGCAGTGAAGGTATGTTGTAGATGAGATTAACATCTACAATCAGTTTACTTAAAATAAAAGATATTACGCTCAATAATATGGATGGGCTTCATCCAATTAGCTGACAGTCTTAGGAGCACAAACTGAGGTTTCCCAGAGAAAAGAAATTCTGCCTCGATAATGTAACATAGGGGAGAGCAGCCACGATGGCAGAGTAGAAAGACCCTGAGCTCACCTCCCCTCACGAGCACATGAAAATCACAACTATCTACAAAACAACCACAGATGAAAAGGACTGGAACCTACCAGAAAACTCTTCTATAACTAAAGTCATAAGGAGGGAACCACAACGAGATGGGTAGGAAGGGCAGATTCATGATATAATTAAGTCCCATAATAATTATATTGCAGAGGTTCTCCCACAAGAGTGAGAGTTCTGAGCTCCACATTGGGCTCCCCAGCCTGGGGGTCCGGCACTGAGAAAACAGGGCCAGGAGGGCTTAATATTAGGAGCCCCACAGGACTGGGGAAAATTGAGACTTCACTCTTAAAGGGTACACACAAAATCTCATGCACACTGCGACACAGGGCAAAAGCAGTAATTTGATAGGAGTCAGGGTCAGATCCACCTGCTAGTCTTGGAGAGTCTCCTTAAATGTAAATGGACTGAATGCTCCAACCAAAAGGCACAAAGTGGCTGAATGGATACAAAAACAAGACCTGTATATATACTGCCTATAGCAGTCTCACTTCAGTTCTTGAGACACATACAGACTGAAAGTAAAGGGATGGAAAAAGGTATTCATGCAAATGGAAATCAAAAGAAAGCTGGAGTAGCAATACTTACATAAGCCAAAGAGACTTTAAAATAAAGACTGTTACAAGAGACAAAGAAGGACACTACATACTGATCAAGGGATCAAATGAAGAAGTTATAACAATTGTAAATATATATATATACCCAACATAGGAGCACATAAATATATAAGGCAAGTAATAACAGACATAAAAGAAGAAATTGACAGTACCACAATAAGAGTAGGGGACTTTAACACCCCACTTACATCAATGGACAGATCATCCAGACAGAAAATCAATAAGAAAACACAAGCCTTAAATAATACATTAGACCAAATTGATTTAATTGATATCTATATAGAGCATTCCATACGAATGCAGCAGAATACACATTCTTTTCAAGTGCACATGGAACAGTCTCCAAGATAGGTCACATGCTAGACCACAAAACAATCCTCAGTATATTTAGGAAATTAAAATCACATCAAGTATATTTTCCAATCACAATACTATGAGACTAGAAATCAACTACAAGAAAAAAAACTGCAAAAAACACAAATATGTGGAGGTCAAACAATATGCTACTAAATGACCAATGGATCACTGAAGAAATTAAAGAGATACCTAGAGAAAGATGAAAATACCTAGAGAAAGATGAAAACAAAAACATGATGATCCAAAACTTATGGGATGCAGCAAAAGCAGTTCCAAGAGGGACACTTATAGTAATACAATCTTACCTCAAGAAACAAGAAAAATCTCAAATAAACAACCTAGCCTTACACCTAAAGCAAATAGAGAAAGATGAACAAGCAAAACCCAAAGTTAGCAGAAAGAAAGAAATAATAAAGATCAGAACAGAAATGAATGAAATAGAGGCTTAAAAAATTGGAAAAGATCAATGAAACTAAAAGAAGCTGGTTTTTGAAAACATAAACAAAATTGATAAATCTTGAGCCAGAATCATCAAGAAAAAAAAAGGAAAGGGATCAAATCAATAAAATTAGAAATGAAAAAGGAGAAGTTACAAATGACACTATAAAAATACAAAGGATCATAAAAGACTACTACAAATAACATATATGCCAATAAAATAGACAACCTAGAAGAAATGGACAAATTCTTACAAAGGTACAATCTCTCAAGACTGAACCAGGAAAAAATAGAAAATATGAACAAACTGATTATCAGGGATGAAGTTGAATCAGTAATTTAAAAACTCCTAACAAACAAAGGTCCAGGACCAGATGGCTTCACAGGTGAATTCTACCAAATATTTAGAGTAGAGATAATACCTATACTTCTGAAACTATTCCAAAAAATTGCAGAGGGAGGAATACTTCTGAGCTCACTCTATAAGACCAGCATCACCCTGATACCAAAAGCAGACAAAAAAAGAAAATTAGAGGCCAATATCACTGATGAACATAGATGCAAAAATCCTCAACAAAATACTAGCAAACCAAATCGAACAATATATTAAAAGGATCATACACCATGATCAAGTGGGATTTAATCCAGGGATGCAAGTAATTTTCAATATCTACAAATTAGTGTGATACACCAAATTAACAAACTGAAGAATAAAAACCATATGATCATCTCACTAAATGCAGAAAAATCTTTTGTTAAAATTCAAAACACATTTATGATAAAAAAAAAAAAAACCTCTCCAGAAAGTGAGATATCACCTCACACCTAGCAGAATGGCTATCATCAAAAAGAACACAAATAACAAATGTTGACAAGGATGTTGGAGAAAAGGAAACCCTCATACACTGTTGGTGGGAATGTAAACTGGTACAGTCACTGTGGAAAACAGTATGGAGGTTTCTCAAAAAACTAAAAATAGAAATACCATACCATCCAGCAATTCCAATGCTGGGTATATATCCAAAAAGAAACCAAAAATGCTAGTTAAAAAAGATACATAGACCCCAATGTTTATAATAGCATTATTTAAAATTGCCAAGATATGGAAACAACTTAAGTCCATCAACAGATGAATGCCTAAAAAAGATGTGATATATATATATATATATACACACACACATATATATATATACATATGGTGTATATATATATGTATATCACATATACACATATATATATATCATATGTATATATATATACAGAATGGAATACTATTCAGCCATAAAAGAGAATGAAATTTTGCCACTTGCAGCAACATGGATGGACTTGGAGGGCATTATGCTAAGGGAAGTAAGTCAGAGAAAGACAAATACTGTATGATATTGCTTATATCTAGAATCTAAAAAATACAACAAACTAGTGAATATAACAACAAAAAAAGAAGCAGACTCACAGATATGGAGAACAAACTAGTGGTTACCAGTGGGGAGGGGTGGGGAGGGACATTATAGGGGCGGGAGAGTGGGAGGTACAAATTATTGGTTGTAAGATAGGTTTAAGGATGTAAGATAGGCTTAAATTTTTTAATTAAAAATAAATAAATAAACACCTTCCCCTGAAAACATATTTAAAAAATAAAAAATAAAAAACACCTTCCCTTCAAAAAAAAAAAAATCTACCAGAGTCTCCAGCCTGCTGGCCTGCCCTACAGATTTCAGACTCAAGACTGCATCTTAAACTCTTAATTTCCAGCCTGCCCTGCTTACAGATTTTGGACTTGCCGACATCCCACAATTGAGGGAGCCAATTCCTCAAAGTAAAAATAGAGCTTAAACAAAAACTTTTAAATTTATTTATTTGTTTGTTTGTTTGTTTGTTTATAGATATGTATATCTCTCTCCTAATGGTCTGTTTCTCTGGAAAACCTGACTCTTACAGCCCTGCAGATGGCCCACTTCCCAACTGACCACCTTTATTAATAAGGACATGTGTCAATATTGTAAACAGAATGCACACTGGTGAAACATCATCCCATTTTACAACAGAAAAACCAAGACCAATAAAAGTTCCTCAATTTAGGTCAATGAAGGTGCGCCAAGAAAGGAAAAGCACCCAACATCTTGTCTTACCCCTAAACATCCAAGGTATATTTACTATAAATGTAGATGGTCACCCTCGTCCTTGTTGATGCCTCTCAGAAGCATTAGTCCTAGGAGAAAGGTACTCAAGCCTGCCCTAACAGGCCAGGCTCCCTGGAATGCATGAAAACCCTCCCCAGTCATCTATTGCAAAAGGCTGGAACTCTGGGACAGAGACATATACTCTAACCATCAATGACCCTCAGAGGTGCACAGTCCTTCATGCTTTCATACATTTATTCATGTCTTCATTTGTTGATTCATACTTTATCTCCAGCTACCACAGGTAAACAGTGAAATTACACACACTCAACAGAGGAATAAATCAGAGATACTGGGGACCCAGAGGAGGAGATAAATGGGATTTTTGCCAACACTTAATCCTCACATGGGACAGAGTTACTACCACTATTTTACACTTATGAGGAAACAAAGGATCAGAGAGATTAAGTGATTAATGCACAGAAAACAGAGGAAGGGAGAACTGGTAGAAGCCCAAGGCATAAGGCATGGAGAACACTAAAGGGGGAGAGCCAGTCTCACTTCCTAATTTTTTTCCTGGGACACTTGGGATTTTTTGCTTCCTCCATCCTTCCTTTCCGCCAAGGAATCACTCTCAAGGGAAATCCTCCTTTCTTCACTGTCTTCTCCCGAGACTGAATCTTGGCCCAGGAGAAAGGAAATGGAAAATGGCTTCGTGCCATCTTATTTGTGAGCTGGAAGGTTGATATCCCAGCTGGAGTTGTCTCAGTCTCCCTAATCGGGATTGGAGTCATGCAACCCTGCCAGGACTCTCAAGTTGATTACAGGTCACTGCCTCCAAGTTAACTGGCCGATTTTGATTCTGTTTTAGGAAATCTCCCTCATCAGCATTTGCTGCTCTATTTGGGGGTCAGGTTAGCCAAGTTTACACCTAGAATTTTCTCATATTTCTTTTCATTACCACAGAATATCCCTATGGAACTTCTTCCCCACTTCTCCCAGTTCCACATCTCACAGTGGGTAATCAGATCTCAGGGGCTGGAGGAGATGGTAACCTTACATGTCACCTCTACTAGGCGGTACAAAGAATTTGTGAAGTAATGAGAAACACTGGTTCTTGGAGTTGGAAGACCTAGATTGTAAGGGTGGGATTTCAGGTGCTAATAAAGGAAGGGAAGAGATTCCCCTTGGCACTGCGCGGACTCTGCTAGAGAGGGGTTGCTTGTTCTCCAGGGAGGTTAAAGCAATGCTAGCTGAGTTCCCACTGCCCACCTTAATTCCCTTTTTGCATTCCCAGAACTGAGTGAATTGGAATTATCATTGTCACCAGCACATCCCCAAATGGCATTCTCAACTCTAACACTTTTTCCGTAAGCCATACTGGAAATGTGTACATTGGGCCTGGTCTAGAAGGAATAGCCACATGAAAAGTGTCCACTGGGCCTGAGTAGAATATTAGCCAGGGGTTCATATCAGCCCATCTACCTGCTCTTTTCACGATCCACCCATCGGGCATTGCTTTATTAATGCTCAAATGGAGTCTTCCTGGGACTCTTGCTTTCCTGTATCATAATGTCCTGCAGGCTGAATGGTCATCGAGTCCATTCACTATTCTTGGGCACTTGACTGACCCACATTTCTCCCTTGCATCTAAGTGGAGGCATGAGCTTAGACACGAGTGTTGTGCTTGACACCTAAAATGTCTACATAATCCTCCACAAAAGGTATCCCTTTTTACTTTGGGCCAGGTGGATTGTCTTCTAGACAAACTGGAAGAGGTCTCCAGGGCCCTGGAGAATTCCAGGGCTCTAGGAAATAGTGGAGCCACACATTGGAAGAAACCTGGATCTCTGAGTCACCCCATGGAGATCTGTCAAGGAGAGCTGCCCAACCAGGTACATTCACATTGGATGCTGAATAAATGAAAAATAGTTTTACTGTGCTAAACCACTGAAGTTTGGGGGTTGTCTGTTACAGCTTTTAATCCACCTTGACTAATCTCTACCCAACTCTGAGAGTTTTCCACCCTACTGGGCCTTCCAACTTTGTCCAATATCCTGCTTCCCAGCCTATTTCCTCTCCTGAAGAAAATAAAAAGAAACAAGAATATCTCTTAGGACCCAAAGCAAACATAGCTGCCAAGCAAACAGCTACACCAAGGGTCCCCAGAGCAGTAGGCTGCTTGTCAAGCTTCAACAAGGAATCTCGTTCCATTGGTACCCATCCCCAACCTCTAGCATTTCTACTATGATGGGACGTATAGTCACTAACTTCCAACTCCATTAATTCTAGAAAATTTTACTATACATAATCAAATAACAGGCCTCCAGTCCCCTGTAGCCTCTGTTGACATAGGAATGAAGCTGGGAAGGTGAATTACAAAGTATGTACCTCTTTTCTGCAGAAACAATATCTTTTCCCCACATACTTCATAACCCACAACCACTGAGAGGTAGCCAGCACCAAACTCTACTCTCCTCATGGTGGAAGAGGGTAGCACTGAGCTCTCACCCCTTCATCCAGTACCCCTGTTGACCACAGCATGCATCTGGGGAATCAGGAAGGCTTAGGTTTGGAGTCAGTCAGGGCTGTGAGTCAGCTTGTGGCCAGAGGTAGGGTCAGGCCATTGTAAGCTTAAAGGTCAGGCCAGAGCTAAAGATCCATTTGCAGCTACAGAATAGAAGGGATGTCCATGTTCTTCAAGGGAACTGACCCAGGAAGTGGCAGCGTTAGCCAAGTTTTCCAGTGAGATACACGAATTTACACCCTTTCAGCCTCCACTGCTATTTGGAGGCAGGGAACAACTGGAAAAACAGTTCCTTTGAATTTGGATTTTCTTTAAGGATTTAATTGAAAAAGTCTCCAGGACCCAGACATCAAACCCAGAGAAAACTTTTGTCTGTGGGAAAGCTCTCCTCTTAACTCTTCTGGGTAGCACTTCCTACGATTTGAATGTAAGCCCCAGGATGGCAGGGATTTTACTTTATACAACATCATATCCCCAGTGCCAGGAAAAGTTTTTAGCACATAGCAAGTGCTTAGTTAATTTGTGTTGAATGAACGAATAAAAGCTGTCCAGGCTTGGTGGGGTAGGAAGAAACTGGGGATTGACTGGCTGGTCCCCACAGACTAGATATCTGCCAGGAATGCCTACTCCATCCGCATTCTCTCCCATTCAGTACCTTGACTATTAAAGCAAAAACCACCCTGCACCATTCCCATGAGAGTCAAAATCTCCTCAGATCTCTCATGACCTCTTGTAGGGTTCCTTCAAGCCTCCTCTATAAAGGCTAAAGTCCAGCTTTACAGCGGAGGAGTTAATTTCTCAGTTGTGGGATAAACCTTTCCTTTTTCTTTACTGTCACTCTAAAGGGGTCTCATAAGGGAGAGGAGATAAACATAGGTGCTTGGTTTTCCTTCTTAAACTAGAGGCCATGCTGCTGGATCACAAAGAACCAAGGGCCAGCCAGATATCCAGGGCTCACCATGAATTTGACCCCTTCCCAGATTTGAGCATAATAAACTGGTACAGGAAAGTAACAATTTCACAACTCCTACCTTTCCCTATTTCTTCCCCCTAGAGGTTGAGAACCTCCAAAGCCCTCCTGCAGACCAAGATCTGAGATATGGTGAAGCTTCTCCATCTCCTTCCAGGCAAACTATCCCACAATTCCCCCTCACCCTGCTGGCAAATATACCTCCAACCAGCCTTATGCTGGTTCTCTAGACCAGAATCAGGCACAGATCTCTATGTGACACCTGTCAAGTAACTCCCTACCACCCCAGGTCCAGCTTAGATTTAACTATGTCTCCTATTCCCAGTCATCCTTGAAAACTGACCAAGCCCAGAATCAGATGTACGTGGGTGAGTCAAAAATTATCCACACTTGGCTGTAGAATTTATTTTAATTAACTTTTAGAAGAGACAAATACATCTTTTTTCAACATCATCTCCTTGCTTTTCAATAAACTTTGTCCATCTGACAACAAGCTTTCGTATTCCCTCATTAAAAAATGTTTTAGGCTGAGCTGCGATCCACGAATGCACCACTAGCTTCACTTCATCAGAAGTGAATCTTGGACTACCCTGGTTGCTCAGTGGTTAACAATCCACCTGCCAATGCAGAAGACATGGCTTCGAGCCCTGCTCTGGGACGATTCCACATGCCACAGAGCAACTAAGCCCATGCACCACAACTATTGAGCCTGTGCTCTAGAGTCCGTGAGCCACAACTATTGAAGCCCGCTTGCCTAGAGCCCGTGTTCCACAGCAAGAGAAGCCACTGCAGTGAGGAGCCCATGCACCACAATGAAGAGTAGCCCCTGCTCGCCGCAACTAGAGAAAGCCTGTGTGCAGCAACGAAGACCCAATGCAGCCAATAAATAAATAAAATAAATTTTTTAAAAAATTTAAAAAATAAAAATAAAAAAATAAAAAATAAAAAAAAAGAAGTGAATCTTCATCCTCGTAGGACTGTTACAGGGGATCAAACAGGTGAAAGTCCAATGGAGCAGAATCAGGACTACAGGGAGGATGCTTTAACACCTCAAAATGAAGTTTTTGCAGAGTGTCGACAGTGTAGGCAGAAGTGTGCAGACGTGCATTGTCATGCCAGATCACAATGCCCTTGGATAGCAGTCCTCTGCATTTAATCTGAAGTTTAGGCTTCAGCTCTTGAATAAGCATTTCTATCCATTCATACACACTTCTTCATGACAAAACACTTTCTCCATACTGCACACAAAGTCTTCAATAAATAATGGCACCAGGTACACCCTCAGACCACAAAAAATGAATCACTGCACGCTGCTCTTCTTTCATGCAAATTACAAGTGGAGTATCCATTTTTGCTCGCACTGCAGATACAAATGAATAGATGTAACATGTTCACACTTGCACAGCAGTGACTGGGGAGACAGTAGCCTTTAACAGAAAGTGCTGATAAGACAGTGCAGTCCTATTTACAATAGCCAGGACATGGAAGCAGCCTAAATGTCCATCAACAGATGAATGGATAAAGAAGATGTGGTACATATATACAATGGAATATTACTCAACTGTAAAAAGGAACAAAATTGGGACATTTGTAGAGACATGGATGGACCTAGAGACTGTCATACAGAGTGAAGTGAGTCAGAGAAAAACAAGTATCATATATTAACATATATATGTGGAATACAGAAAAATGGTACAAATCAACCGGTTTGCAAGGCAGAAATAGAGACACAGACATAGAGAACAAACATATGGACACCAAGCGGGGAAAGCTTGGGGGGGGGGGCAGGGAATGAACTGGTAGATTGGGATTGCCATATTTACATTACTAATAAGAAAAAAATATCAAATTGTATACTCTAAATATGTGCAGTTTATTGTATGTCAAAAAAAGATATTGCTGCTGCTCTAAGACATTAATCTTTTTAAAAATAAAAAAGCATAATATAATCTCAACAAAAAAAGGACAGTGCAGCCAATAGAAATTTTAATATAACCGGAGTGCGGATAATTTTTGATTCACCCTCATACTCCACCAGAGTTATCCCTGTCCTACACTGTGAGATGGCAGCCAGTGTAGGACACAGAGCCTGCCATCTGCCACTTCCACCTGAGAAGCACCTGGCCTCTTCTTCCAGAGCCCTCTGCCCATCCCCTTCAGAGAGGAAGCCCAAACCTAGCTTTTGATCAGCTGCCAAGTAATCCTTGTAAGGCACCTTGCTTTCATCTCAACTCTCCACAGTAAGTTCCCAAAGACCCAAGTAAAAGACGGAGGATGTAATGGGAAGCTGAGGGCCTTGGAAGAGCTGTTTCTAAGCTATGACTATAACAGTTTTGGCTTCCTAGGCTGGGGCGGGGCGGGCGGTTACCCGTCACTCAACATTCCTCCCATTTTTCTGCTTCTTCTCCAAAGCACCTTCTCATCTAGGACTCAGGCTTCCTGAGATGTCATTCACAACCAGTGGGCACTGAGACCATGAGTTCTCTGCCGGCTCCCAGCTACCTCTGCAAACAAGTCCTCATCTCCCTGGCATGGCTCAAGCCTTCCTCAACCTGCACGTACTCAGTGGCATTATTCTCCCTGCAATTTCCCCCTCCCCTGCCACCCAGAGTGTCCAACATGGCTTGACATATGACAGCAGCCTGGTTAGTATTTTTATGTTGGCCAAAGGAATGGTCACGTTTTGTTTCTCCCTACCCAGTGTTTTTAGTCAACAAAAGGCTCCTCAAACCCACCCTCCACCTGTGTCCCGGGTTCATACCAGCTCCACATCCTCTCTGCCCTGCCTAGTCCCACTCAGCTAAAAAATGCAGACACTGCCCTGGGGCCCTAAGATATATTAATTCTTAAGCCTTCATGCCAGTAGGTAGACACTACTCTTATCTTCACTTTACAGATGAGAAACTGAGACACAAAGAGGTCAAACTGCTAACATAGGGCAGAGCCTAGATTTGGAGTCAGACTGTCTGCCCCACCCCCTTTAACCATCCCGGCCAAGTGGCCTTTCCCACCCTCCAGTACTTAAACCTTCCCTCTCTAGAACGAGGCCACTTATTTAGTGTAGCAATGTGAAATTTTATTTTGCCATCCGATATGGAGTAAAGTAACAGTGCAGAAGTTGGTATATGCAGACCGATGTGTCCTGGGCAGGGTCTGAAGGCTGTAACCATATATATATGTTGTCTCTTGTTCCTTCGCCCATCACAGGTCCCAAAGCTTCCAACCCCCTCTGGGGCTCTCCACGCCATGGCACTGGACAAAGGTGTTTGAGACCCTCCCTCGTCCAGTGCCCTGAGAGAAGAAAGGAGGTGCAGCAGATTCATCCTGGCTGTCGCTGGAGAAGACCCTCAGCGTCACGGCGCGGTCCAGTCCGCAGTCTGCAGATCGCAGGCGCTTGCTGCTCTCTGGCGGCCGCATCCGGGAGTCCGGGGACCTAGGAATCGCATGTTGCACACTCGGCGCGCCCAAGGGCACCGGCAGTGACCGAGACGCTGGGGAAAGTTCGGGAGGGAGACGCAGCTGAGGGGGAAGAGGGAGGAGATCCGGGAGGGGTGCGGGAGGGGACCAGGAGCAGACCGCGAGGGGAGAGGGCGGGCGTGGACACCCGCGGCACCGCAGGGGTGGCTTCCGCGGGCTCGGAAGGGCTGCTGGGGACCCCGGAACGCCCGCTAGCGCAGAGCGCAGATCCCCTTCTCCCCGCAAGTGTGGCGCCGGGTCGCTCGGCGCCGGCCGCCCCCTCCTCCTCCGCGGCGCTGCCCTCCCTCCGACCCGCGCCCCCCCGCGCCCAGTAGCGAGCGCCGCGGCGAGCGCCGCCCGCACCGCCCGGCCGGGAGCCGCCGCACTGCCGGCTCGCCGGGACACTCTGCGAGAGCGGCGCGCGCCGCCAGCCCCGGCTCTCCCCTCCTACTCCGCGGCCGGCCCGCTGCGCTCGCGGGCAGCGGCGCTCCACGTCCCAGGATCTGGGGCAGGACCCCGACAGGACCGGCGCGCGGGGCTGCAGCCGGAGCCCCGTGGCTATGCCCGGTGCCCGCCGCCCTACCCGTCGCTCGTCCTGCGCCCAGGCCCGGCCCCCGACGGCCGCGCGTTGAGATGACTTTCCGCGACCTCCTGAGCGTCAGTTTCGAGGGACCCCGCGCGGACAGCAGCGCAGGGAGCTCCAGCGCGGGCGGTGGCGGGGGTGGCGCGGGCGGCGCGGCCGCCTCGGAGGGCCGGGCGGTGGACGGCGTGCGGGGGGCCGCGGGCGGCGGCGGCGTGGTGGGCGCGGGCAGCGGCGAGGACAACCGGAGCTCGGCTCGGCAGCCGGGGGGCGCCGGCGACGGCGGCGCGGTGAACGGCACGGCGGCCGTCGAGGGGCTGGTGGTGAGCGCGCAGGACTTGGGCGTGGGCATCTTCCTGGCCGCCTTCATCCTCACGGCCGTGGCCGGCAACCTGCTGGTCATCCTCTCGGTGGCCTGCAACCGCCACCTGCAGACGGTCACAAACTATTTCATCGTGAACCTGGCCGTGGCCGACTTGCTGCTGAGCGCCACGGTGCTCCCCTTCTCAGCCACCATGGAGGTTCTGGGCTTCTGGGCCTTCGGCCGGGCCTTCTGCGACGTGTGGGCCGCCGTGGACGTGCTTTGCTGCACGGCCTCCATCCTCAGCCTCTGCACCATCTCGGTGGACCGGTATGTGGGCGTGCGCCACTCGCTCAAGTACCCCGCCATCATGACCGAGCGCAAGGCGGCCGCCATCCTGGCGCTGCTCTGGGCCGTAGCCCTCGTGGTGTCCGTGGGGCCGCTGCTGGGCTGGAAGGAGCCCGTGCCTGCGGACGAGCGCTTCTGCGGCATCACGGAGGAGGCGGGCTACGCTGTCTTCTCTTCCCTGTGCTCTTTCTACCTGCCTATGGCAGTCATCGTGGTCATGTACTGCCGCGTGTACGTGGTAGCGCGAAGCACCACGCGCAGCCTGGAGGCGGGAGTCAAGCGGGAGGGGGGCAAGGCCTCGGAGGTGGTTCTGCGCATCCACCGTCGCGGCGCAAGCACTGGCTCGGACCGGGCGCACTGGGGGATGCGCAGCACCAAGGGCCACACTTTCCGCAGCTCACTGTCCCTGCGTCTGCTCAAGTTCTCCCGTGAGAAGAAGGCGGCCAAGACGCTGGCTATCGTCGTGGGCGTCTTCGTGCTCTGCTGGTTCCCCTTTTTCTTCGTCCTGCCACTGGGTGAGTCACCTCTCTCCCACCAGCCCCTTCTCTTGCTCCCGGAGCCTGTGGCTGTCCCTTCCTGGCACCCAGACTTGGATGGCCCTTCCAAGTGCAGGGTGACCCTCCACCTGAACACGGAAGGTTTTACTTAGTAACCTGCCTGGTCGCCTAGACAGGTGCGCGTGCTGCTTTGTGGGGGACTCTTCATGCTTGCAGTTTTCGTTTCATGAGCTTCGAACTTTTCTGGCGTTTCCCCCTTCTTCGCTGCCATTACAAGCCCTGGGCTTGTCTTACACTCCCGAGCCCTCTCTAAATATATTAGGGTGCGTCAAAAATTATCCGCACTCGGGTCATATTAAAACTTCTGTAAATTCTACAGCCAGAGTGCAGATTATTTTTGACTCAACCTTCTAAAAGTCAATGGAAATCTGTGCGGGCATCTGCCCCATATGTGGTAAGCAGTGTATGTGCTTGTCTACATATCCCCCTGCCTCCACCCCCAGTTATACACGCCAGCCCCTAGAGGTGGTGCCCAGGGTGGGTGGGCCTACAGTCATTCGTGAGCAGCAATCCCTGGCCAGTCTTCGTGAACATCAGCAGACACCTGAAGCCACCTGCTTTCTCCCAGTTTGGAAGCTGGGCCCTCATGAGAGGCCCTCCCCAGCTGGTATTTGTGAAAGTCCTGGGCTCTCACTTCTGAAATCTACTCTTGGAGGTGGGGGGGGGTCTGTGTGGGGATGAGAAGGGAAGGGAAAGGGCATATTATCAAATTTAAAGTTACTATTGTTCATCGTAGTTTCTTAAGTTCACGGAGTCCTTTAGCACTTCCGGAGAACTTTGCTATTTCTTTCACAGGCTTTCTGTAGTCCTGGGAGGTGGGCAGCTGTTCTCAGGGCCTTCCTCCACGCCTTGAGGCCCCTCCTGGAAGCCTTGGGGCTGGGTCAGCACAGGGCAGAGAAGGGGAAGAGCATCTCTAGAGATGCATTTGCCCTGAGTCACTTCATCCACCGCTGAGAATTCAGCCAGCCCAAGCCAGGACCTCCCCTGCCTTTCTCAGGCCTCGCTCCTTCCACGCTCTGCAGCTGAGTCAGGAAAGGGACAATGGCCTCCTTGCTGCTCCCTTTCAGGCCCTCTCCACACAGCATAGTGACCTTTATACATTATAAATTCTCTACTAAAGTAGAGAATTCTACTAAAACCCCTCAATGCTTTTCTACCGTCCTGGGAACAAAATCGAAACTCTTCAGCGTAGCCTATGATAGGGTGACCTTCAAGTTTATTACTGTCCAGACCAAAATGAGACATTATGAATATTTATGCTGGGACCGCAGGCACGTACCAGGACTATGGCGGGCAAACCCAGACACGTGGTCCCCCTTCTGTAATGAAGGGCCTGAGTGGTGGGCCACCTCCCCTCTGGCCTCATGGCTTCGCTGCCCTGTGCCTTGCTCACCGCATGCTCAGGCTTGTCTGACCCTCTTCTGGGTCCTTGCCCATGCCAAGCTCATGCCCTTGCACTTGTTCTTCCCTCTGTCTGGCCGGCCCTCACCAAATCTTCCTGGCTATCTCCCCATCTTTTAGGTCTCAGCATAAATGTCCCCACTCCACAGAGGCCTTTCCTCTTCTGTTCTCTCAATTTCAGTGTATCTTTCTCTGTATTTTTATCTTGGGCACAACGTTCTCTTCTTTTACCAGCTCCTTAGCTGTAAGCACATTTGTGTGTTGCTTGGCTTGGGGTATGATTCCCCCTGCCACCACTGACCCAGAAACTCTGCGAGGGCAGGGCTGTCAGCTGTGTCGTCACCACAGTGCCCGGTACGGTGCCTGGCATATGAGGAGCAGTAGAGCAGAGCAGAGAGGACAACAGGCTCTGGTGCGAGAGTCTGGGTTCAGATCCCAGCTCTGCTCCTTATGAGCTGTGTAACCCCTAGCAAATCCCTGAACCTCTCTGCCTCTGTTTCTTCATCTATAAACTAGGGATGGCAGTGATGGTGCTAATACCCACCTGTAGGACTGTGGTGAGACTTGAGTGAGATATTATGTGTGACTGTAACTGTGGTACATGGTGAGTGCAGTGTGAGCTGTTGCTTTTGTAGTAGATGCTCAATAAATACAAGGTAAGGAATGAATAAATCACTGACTTGAAAACCATCCAGCCAGAGGGTGCTGTTGGGGGAGGGAGAGGGATGGGCGGAGCAGGGCAGGGCAAATTGGCAAGAGAAAGTCAGTGTGCCCCCCACCTTAGAAACCCACCCACCCAGGATTTAGAACCCTCCCAAGCCTACCACCCAGGCTTCTTTCCCCACCAACCAACCCCAGCTGTTCCAAGTGCCCTCAGCCTCCTCCCTGCCCCTTGGTTCACACTGGCCCCCTGTCGGGAATGATCAAGGTGCATAGAGAATGCCACCTCCCTTTGTGTTCTCTTAACTTCGTTTAAAATTTTTAGTTACAAAATAATGCACAGATAAGGAGAAAATAATATAACAAGTGCCCATGTACCTGTAATCACCCATACTGAACAGGTGATATTTGACCATATTTGCCTCAGATCACTTCCTCTCTTTTTCAAAGAAACAGAACAGCCACAACTAAGTTCCCTCCTCCTGTCCCTTCCTCACTCGCTCCCTCCCCAGAGGTAAATGTGGTGCTTATCACTCCCACACACACACATTTATACTCTTACCACAAACACCTGAATCCATAACAATAAATAGTATTGTTTTGTGTGTCCTTCGGACTTATGTAAATTGCACCAGCCGTGCACATCCGTCTTCAGTTTGCCTTTTTCACCCAATGTTTTGTCATTGAGATTTAGCCATTCTGGTTATTTTTAGCAACAGTATACTATTCTGTTTGAGAGTATTCCATGGTGTTGACAAGGTCTCTTGCTGAGTGTTCGGTTTTTCTAATTGTTCATTGTTACAGTCAACACTGCAAAAGGCTACTGTCTTTTGAGGTCAAGATCATGTCTCCCTCTTCCAGGAAGTCATCCCTAAATCTCCATGGCTTCTGCCCTGGCTGGCATGCACTGCTCTTCCTCAGTCCCTCATCTCTGCTGCTCCTCACACCTGGCGTGGGAACCCAGGGGCTGCCCTTACCTCTCCCCTCCTGCCAGTCTGCACTGTGCCCAGCCTCCCACGGCACCTCACCAAGGTCTGGAACAAAGCCCAGGGCCACTGATGGAGCTGAACTCAGTGGAATCTGGCAATAATGAGCAAAGCAGGACAGAGGCCAAGCAGGGAAACGGAATATTCTCATCTGCCACGATGTGACTTGGAGGGCAGGGCAGCAGAGAGAATAGCGGGACAGAGCCTGCGGTACAAGCAGCAGTGGCCTGACGGCTGTGCAGGAAGGAGAGGGGGCCAGGAGCCCCACCCCACCCCTGCCTCAGGAGCTCTGGGGCCAGGCCTGGGAGGAGGGAGGCATCTTTGGAGGAACAGGGAACATTCTGAGCAGCAACTTTTGGGGGTGAATGTGGAATCCAAGGGGCTGGCATATTTTGGTAGGAGGTGCCAGTATGTGCTTGGAGGAAGAGGGTGTTGGGAACTTAGATAAGGGGACCAAGGATAGATACAGTTGCAGAAGCGGGAGTGTGGGGTACAGTCTCCCAGAAAGAGGATGGATGGACAAAGAGAAGAGAGGGGCTGGGGAAGGAGCCTTGGGGAACACCCACTTTGAAAGAACCAGAAGGAGGCAGAGAAGGGGGCAGCCGGGAGAAAGTGGTACCTCCCTCCTTGCAGGTCCTGGTTCCCACACCAGGTGTGAGCAGCAGCAAAGCTGGAAGGATTGAGAAAGAGCCCTGTGTGCCAGCAGGGTCCACGGGCTGTGGAAATGAAGGCACCCAGTAGGGCCACAACCTGGGGGTTGTCGAGTGGACCCCGGGTGCCCTTCACCCACATCTCCACACACAAAGCCAAGTGGAAGCAGGAGCCACAGCCACAGCAGTGACATGGCCAGTGAGCAGCCCCAACAGCCCAGAGGACATCGAAAGCCTTAGGAAGGAGACCCAGAGTCCCAGGGGGACGTTGGCACAGGGGGTCGTGAACTGCCACCTGTCACCTGAAATGTTTTAGTCAAGCCAGAGCTGCAGCAGAGAGAGATACAGATAAGGTACGCTGAGCTGTGGGGCCACTGGGACCCAAGTTGCTGCGCAGCAAAGAATGGGACAAAGACACACGGCATCTATAATCCTGAGGGGCTCAGAGAGGGCCTTGGGGTCATCCCCCACACCTCCATTTCCCTGTCTGTGACTCCATCGAGGCAGTGACTGCATTGGTAAATATATATGTAAAGTCATCAGTCTGTACTCTTAAAATGTACACACTTTATAAACTTGACTGTCAGTATCTTATGCCTTAATGAGAGAGAAAGAGAGAGGGAGAGAAGGCAAGAGGAGGCAGGAGGCCGTGAGCCGTCTGAGGAACTGGCGTCCAGGCTGGAAAGCACACTTTGGCAGCCAGGTATAGAGGGTAGCTTCAGCGTTTGCATCTCAGAGTGTCGGCCGAGTGCTGAAGGACCCATGTGCACGGGCCCCCTGAGGCGGTGCAGGGTCCACAGATGCAGGGAGAGAAGCGGGGCCGCGCTGCAGCAAGTCCCCAGCAATAGCACTACTGTGGCCTGGCCCAAAAGCCTGAGGAAGAGGCTGGCATCACACCTCCTATCTGTGCCTTTGTGGCACCTGGCACGTCGTAGGTGCTCAGCCAGGGTGTGTAGAGGGAAGAATCGGCAGAACCCATGGCCTCTTCACATCCTGCCATACCAAGGATCTGGGTGACAAAGCACAGGCCTCTATTACTATTATTATTATTATTATCATTACTGTGGTAAGAACACTTAACATGAGATCTACCCTTTTAACACATGTTTAAGCATGCAGTATTGTTACCTCTAGGCACAGGTCGTACAGCAGATCTGTAGAACTTATTCATCTTGCGTAGCTAAAACTTTCTGCCTTTTGATTAGCAACTCCCCATTTCCCCCTCCCCCCAGCCCCTGGCACCCACCATTCCACTCTTCGATTCTTCGCATTTGACTACGTTAGTGGAATCATGCAGTCCTTCTGTGATTGGCTTATTTCACTTAGTGTAACAGCCTCTGTGTACAGCTGACCCCCCCTTACTAGCGATGCATTGGAGGTGACCCCCCATTGATGTGACCTAGGAATGAGCTAGGGGTTTTATTTTCCATTTTTAAAAATCATGGAGAGTTTCAAACACGTAAGGAGACAGAACAGTGTGATGGCCCCTAGGTCCCTATGACGCAGCTTCCGCAAGGATCAACCTAAGGCTGATCTTGGTTTATTCCAACCCATCCACTTTCCACCACTGCTTATTATTTTGAAGAAAATCCCAGACACCATATCAGTTCATCTGTAAATTCTTCAATATGTATTTCGAGAACTTTAAAAAAAAAAATCCATTATAAGACATAAAAATAGTTGTTTAGTATTACCAAACATAGTGTTCAAATGTTGCCGATTGCCTCATAAATTTTAGTTTATTTGTTTGAATCAGGATCCCCCCAAAAAGTACCTACATTGCATGCCATTGATTTGCCTCCTCCGTTTCTTTGATTAATAAGATTCCCTTTCCCCCACCTTTTCCCTTTCAGTTTGGTGAAGAAACCAGATGGTTTGCCCCAAAGGAGTTGCCCACAGTTTGGAGTTTGCACCCCTATTAGTGCCATTTAACGTGTCCCCTTGTTCCCTGTACTTCCTGAAACTGGCTTGATCAGATTCAAGTTCAGTGTTTGGGACAAGAATTCTTCTCTTTTGTGATGTTATGATGGATCAGGGGTTTAGATGAAGTCAGCCTGATTCATTCCTTATAAAATGTCCCATCAGCCTTTCCTCTGCTGCTTTTAGCAGCCATTGACCATGGCCTAGACCCATTATATCACTGGGACTTAAAGTGGTGATAACCACACTCTGTCATTCCTGTTGCATTTATAGACTACACGTCTAAAAAGAATTCACCGCTAGCTCTTTGGGCACTTGAAATAGAGTCCATACAGGAAAAGCAGGAGAGCCATTCGATGCTCTCCTTTATCAAAAGAAGAGTCAATTTCCTAGCAGTCTTTCCAAAGGGGACCAGTAGATTTTTTAGTACCATGATAAAGTGATCCTTAAATCTGTCACACATTATAGATGTCACTGTTCTAGAGTTGGCCAATGGGTGCCCTTCCAAGTTGGCTCATGAGACCTTTGGCACAACCCAGAGTCTTGGGTTTTCTGGTCTGATGAGATGTTTCAGGTTCAGCTTGTACTTTTTTTTCCCCTGTACCATTTCTCTAAAGAGCCCTG
Organism: Hippopotamus amphibius kiboko; assembly: GCF_030028045.1. NCBI lineage: Eukaryota > Metazoa > Chordata > Mammalia > Artiodactyla > Hippopotamidae > Hippopotamus > Hippopotamus amphibius. The sequence continues at coordinate 32,549,878 of NC_080197.1, read as the reverse complement.
GTCTCTTTTAATGGAAAATGATCATTTAAAGAACACAATCTGACCTCTCGGGATATTCTTTGATATTAAGTTGGCCACTGACTTTGTGCTAGGAAATGCTATTTTTTTTTTTTTTTTTTTTTTGTAAAAGAAAAACATACCACTGATGGGGGTGAACTTCTGTTCTTGGGCGAGCACAGATCCTTCCTCCCCTGAGGGTCTTGTCCTCTGCCCAACTCTTGCTGATATGTTTGTCCCAAACATCTGATGAGCTGTTGATCACTCCACCTCATTCTTTAAAGACTAGGATACTGGGGTCATGTGCTTTCTCTCCCATGTTCATCTCTACCCTGATCATCTGTGTGACTCCACTGCACTGAGGCTGACCCATGCTGACACCCTGTGACTCCCCCTCCACCCTTCCTCCCAAGGCCGTGCCCTGGCCCACGTGCCCACCTTGATCTATGTCCCCCTAAATCCTCAGTGAATCTCTGCCACTTGAGTCCATCTGTTCCTTGACTCCCATTATACCTGCTCACCGACCGCAGCCTTGACCATGCCTTCAACTCCCTGCCGCTCACCTTGTCTTCTGGTCAGTTAGGCCTCCCTTCCCAACTAGCACCATAATCCATCACGTCACCCTCTCTTGCCGTCTTTAACTCCCTCGCCTACACCTGCTTCTGTGAACCCCAGACCCTGAATGAGGCCATTCCTCGGTGTGCTGCACAGAGGTGCGCTGGCAAAAGTTTAAAAATTGGCTCTGGAGTGGGGGCTGATTGGTAGCATCTGCCCATTTCCACGATGGAAATAGTCCCACCGTGGTCAATTTCAAGCTACCCAAAGAGACAGCCAGCTTGCAGAGTTCCTGAAAACTTATCAGTCAGCTCTTGTGAACCAGTGCAAATCAGTGTCTAACTGAGCACATGCTAAAAACAAAAACAAAAACAAAAAAAATCCCACTTTCCATAGGCAGGCCTCCTCCTCGAGACAGTCCTAGGGTGTCCTGGAAGTCCTGCAGGTTCCCTGTCAGCTCTGAATGTCTCTCAGCCCCCTTTCCTTCCTAAGGGATTTGCTTTGTCAGTTATTGCTCAGCCCTCCTAATCTTCCACCTCTCCTCTGCCCACTCACACAGCATGTAGATGTGGCCACAACTTCTCTTAAAAGTGATTCACCCTCAACCCTGTGGCCCCTTCACCCTCACTGTCTCCCCACCTTCTCGCTTTCCTCCTTTTCACCTTCTTGCAAGACTATCCCTTGCTACTTACTTCTTTAAAAAAAAATTCTGATCTTATTCTTAATCCTAAATGTCAGAGCTGGGTTTAGAATCCAAGCACTCTGGCCCTAGAGTCCTTGTTACTTCCTACCTGGGTCAGAGATCAGAGGTCAGGCTGAAGCCAGGCTTAAGGGTCAGTTGGCAGCCGTGTTTTAAGCCTTAAATCTCACCAAATGCCTCAGCGCCCAGGCTCAGCTCCAGGCTCCCTTCTGCCCCAGGTCCTGCCCACGAGGGCCCTGAGCATTGCCACAGGGCATGACCACTTCCTGCGTGGCTTGACCCTCCCAGACCCCCAGAGCCCTTGAGCCCACTCCCGATGGGAAAGTGTCTGAGGTCCTGAGCCCACCTCTGATCCCACCTGAATCCTGCCCCATGCTGCTTCATGAGCTATATGCCCACCAAAAAGGTCCCTTGAATGCTAGAGGATTTGCTTTCCCTGCTTTGCAGATGGTGACCCAGCAGAACATTGGCCTGGGCCCCTGAGAGCCAGCATTGGGACTTAGTGGGCAGTGCCCTGGCAACTCAGTGCTGGGACTCCTGGACAGAGTGGCCACTATCTGGGAACCTTCTCTCATCTGGCACAAGCACGGATCTGCTCCGACTCGTGAGCCGTTTGTTATTTCAGCCTGAGAACTGAAACGTTCATGCTTAGATCAGGGTCGCGTTCTGCTGAGCAGAAGGGCCATTTGGCAGGGACTTCAGCCTTGGGCACGCAGAGCTTGGGGTGTGACCACTCCAAGGCCACAGATCAGGAAATGAGTTATGAAGTGACAACAAGAGCAGAGAAGAGACAGAGCGAGGGAAGGGGGGGTGGGGATGGGGGGAAGGGGAGGGAGAAGAGCTGAAGGGAAATGGGTGGGGTCCAGTGTAGGACACTGAACAGGTCTGTGACTCATCTGCCCTCCTTGGGCCCTACCAGGCAGCCTCTGTGGCTCTAGGAACTGCCCCTCCCTGCCAATCCCCACAGCTACAGAGAGTGTCCAGGGCCATACCAGTAGTTCCAGGCCAGCCCCACAGAGCCCAAGAATCCTGAAGCAAACATGCGGCACAGAAGGACTTCTGATCTGTTCCTTGTCTATCTCAAGCCAGAGGACCCAGGAGTTACCTCTCACCATGGAAAATTGGCAATGCAAGGAATTCAAGAGATTTGGCTTGGTATAGCTAGCCCCACAGTATCCTCAACTCCATGTCTTCATAGTCCATCTGAGACCTGAACCCTCTTTGGGTCACCTCTTCCTGACAGCCTTCCATGATTGTTTCTCCTTCAAAATGGCCTTATCTCTTACCATCTCTTCCTCCCCGTCTCTGTTCCAGCAGTCCTAACTTCTTGGTTGTCCTCCAGCTTGTCAAGTACCCTGCTGCCTCAGGACCTTTGCACATGCCCTTTCCCCTATCTAAGGAATTCGGAGAATTCTGAGGACTTCTCTTTCCTCAGATAGATGCATGACTTACCCCCTCAGAGAGTCTTCAGGTCTCAGCTCAAGTGTGCCTTATGAGAGCAGCTGACCCCTTAAAATACAGCCAAGAGGTCTGCTGCTTCCCAGCCTCTCTTGGAGAAGGTGCAGTTGAGTTCCAGAGTCAGAAGCACTGAGTGAGCAGCTGAAAGAACTGGGAGAGAGAAAGGGAGTCTAGGACTGGGAATTCCATCTCTCCTAGCCCTGTTGGCAGGGAAAGACCTGAATATCTAGAAGGACATGGTATTTTTAACCCTTCTCTTTCTTTCTGGCTAGAGAAAATGGCTGTCTGTGGATAGAAAATTCACTAGTGAGGGAGGAGGTGGGAAAGCGGAAAGGCTGGGGTGCAGCCTGATAGGTCGTGGTTGGCTGCCAGCTTTGAACAAGGCTGGCTGTGAATTCTCACATTCTGCCAAGAACAAGCCCCCTTCTGGTGATGCCGAAAGAGTGCTGCTAATCACACAGTCCCCTCCTTGGCTTCAGCACTGTCACTCCTCAGCAAGGCTTGGCCAGATTGGTCAGCTCCAGCCTTACCCAGCATCTCAGCAGCATCTCCTGGGCCTGGATGTTGTTCTTACTTAGGAGAGGCGACTGGCCTGTGATAAGGTTGCAGACCTCCCCTGCCAACCTCACAGGCTGCCTGTTTCCCCAACAATGTACAGGCCAGGCTGGCCCAGCCAGCATGCCGGAGAGTGGAGTGACCTGCCAACACAGGAGAGGCCCTGCCTCTTCTGACCAGTGGCTGTTCGGCATCCTTGAACATCAGGTTAGACTCCTGACAGAGGCACCCAATACAGGGAATAGGGGGAGGCAGGTGGGAGCAAGCTTGGTGGATACATGCAAGAACAGAGAGAAGCAGAGAGGAGCAGAGAGAAGCAGGCAAGGGCTGTGTTTGCAGTCATCTCCCACCTACATCCTGACCACCTCTCCTCATAGGTAGGTCGGTGTGTCCACTCCCATGCTCCAGGCTGCCTGTTGAGTGGAGAGAAATGGACATGAACATGCACATTCATGCCCTGCCTTTCCCAGCAGTGGGCACAAGAGTTGAAACAGCAACCAAGACCTAATCCCTGGATTATAGGCTTGGGACCAATCAAGAGAGCTTGAAGACGCATCCATACAGGGACTTCCCTGGTGGTGCAGTGGTTAAGAATCCGCCTGCCAATGCAAGGGACACGGGTTCGATCCCTGGGCCAGGAGGATCCCACATGCTGCGGAGCAGCTAAGCCTGTGTGCCACAACTACTGAGCCTGCACTTTAGACCCCGCGAGCCACAACTACTGAGCTTGTGTGCCACAACTACTGAAGCCTGCGCACCTAGAGCCTGTGCTCCACACCAGGAGAAGCCACCACAGTGAGAAGCCTGTGCACAGTGATGAAGAGTAGCCCCCGCTCACTGTAACTGAGAAAGCCCGTGCGCGGCAACAAAAGCCCAACACAGCCAATAAATAAATCTAATTAATTAATTAATCTCTTTAAAAAAGACACATCCATACAAAGAATGTCCTGGGTCATGTCCCTGTATTCAGAGCCTGAGATGGGAGTTCTTACACACGTGATGGACCGAGGGAAGCTCTCAGGAGGTACCTGGGAGGGAGGGAGGGAAGCAGGATTAGTCAGAAAAGAGCTAAGCCCAGGATGTAGTCTCAAAGTCTGGCCTCAGCCAGACCCCACGGGGAGCCCTGGAGCAAGAATGACAGCAGAGAATTGCACCACCTCAAGACAAGGAGGCTAGCCTTTTCCATCCCTGCTCAGTCTGTCACTGGCTGTGGGCTGCCACCTTGGTGGGAAGGTGACATCTCCCAGTTGAAGCAGCTCCCGTTGGTCAAGGGCAATTCTCCAAAGAAGGGGCAACTATAAGCCACTAGCAGCCAACACTCACAACAGCTGGGGACTGGGGGCACCTGGGCGGGGCACTGATAGCATCAACTTCAAACCTTAGAAAAGGCGACTTTTGAGCAAAGACTTGAAGGAGGGGAAGGAGATGGCCAAGTGGCTTTCTGTGGCTCCTCCCAGGAGGCTGTTTGACAGCCTCTCCTGAGAGGCAGGGAGCAGGCAACAGCCCAGGCTTTCTGAGTGTTCTGGGTGGGCATGCGTGCAAGGGAGCTGAACTTGATGTGGCCGGCCCCACAGGCCACCCTGAAGGCCATAGAGAATGCCAACGACTGCTGCTTGGTGGAGGCAGAACCAAGAAGTGCCCAAGTCACATGCACTCCAGAAACCACTCTCACCTCCACAGACCCTGGAGTGGAATGAATCACAGAAACGCTCCTAGAGAGGTGGTTCTATGCCCGAGTCTGAAGAGCTGGAGAGACCTGCTGTGGAGAAAGGAGGAGGGCCATCCTCCAGGCCAGGCCAGCTGTGCAAACGTCCAGAGGTGGGGATGGGCACACTGCTTGTGGAGCAGCTGTTGGAAGGTATTAAGTGAGCCTTTTGGATCCTGATCCCAGGACCCCTGGAAGACCAGGGGAAGGTGTTTTCCTGTCTTTACATGATGTCATGGGAAGACCAAGCACTCTAGGGCTAGACTGACTCAAGTTCAAATCCCCACTCTGCCACTCGCCCTCTGGAGGTAACTGAATCTCTGCAAAGTGGGATGCTAATGCCATGAGAATTCAGTAAGTGCTGCCCACAGGGCCCAGCATGGAGCCTGGTAGAAACACTCAGAAGGCAAGCATGAGCTCCCATTTCCTTCACTGTAGAGGCGACGTAGGTACATCTACCCAAACAGCACTTACTCATTCACTCAGCGGACACTTTACGACCCTGCTCTGGATCAGGCTCTTTTGTGTTACAGGCTGGGATGACAAGAATGATTAATCCCACCCCTGCCTTCAAGAAACCTAGAGTCTAGGAGAGTAGATACAGCAGCCACAAATTTTATTTGTTAGCATGCAGATACGCGTAAAAGGGCACCTAACCCAGGCTTGGCTGGGGGGAGGACACCTGACCTGGGCTGGAGAGGTGGGTGGGAGGAAGCAGAAAGCACCTTGGGAGCAGTTAGAGCCACGCAGGAAGGCAGAAGCCCAGCCCCTGTGTGAAGATACGCTTGTGGTTTCGTGTGGCTAGTTTGGGAGGGAGGTAAGCTGAAGACAACATGGGATTCTAAAAAGACTTGAATGCAACCCAAAAAAACTTGGGTTTATTCCTCAGAGCCATTGGAAGCCACTAATGGTCCTCAGAGGGGAAAGGAGAGAAACCTTTTTTTTTTCTTAAATAAGTCTCCAGCAGCTGTGTGCAGAGTAGAGGAGACAAGGGACCATGGGGGGCTATCACAGCCCAGTAAACAAAATGAGATGCCAGAGTTAGCAAAGGCTTCAGGGATGAGGTGAAGGGAGGGACCCCACTAGAGAGAAAATTGAATGTACCAGACATGGTGACATAGAGCATAGAAAGGAGGGGTTCATTCGGCCAACGCGGCAAGTGTTGAGCACCTACTGTGTGCTCAGTGTGCTCATGAGGTCTTTGGGGCAATGGGAGTGCAGCACCAGGCAAAACAGACCCTAGTCCTGCCCCATGGACTCCTACTGATGGAGAAAGATCATAGACAGGTGAAGAATAACTCAAATAGCACAAGAGAGAGTGGTAAACGCCACAGACAGAGCCCGTTGAGGGGTATAGGGTGGGGGACACTGCAATTTTGTTACTGTATTTCATTTACAATATCGTATGATTTTCAGGTGTACAGCTAAGTGATTCAGGTTTTTTTCAGATTGTTTTTCTTTATAGATTATTATAAGATAGTGAATACAGTCCCCTGTGTTATACAGTAAATCTTTGTTGCTTATCTATTTTATGTATCGCAGTTTGTGTCTGTTAATCTCACACTCCTAATTTGTCCCTCTTCCCTCTCCTCTTTGCTAACTGTACGTTTGTTTTCTACGTCTGTGAATCTGTTTCTGTTTTGTATATCAACTCACTTGTATTATTTTTTAGATTCCACATGTAAGTCATATCGTAGAATATTTGTCTTTCTCTGACTTACGTCACTTAGTATGATGATCTCTAGGTCCATCCATGTTGCTGCAAGTGGCAATATTTCATTCTTTTTTATGGCTGAGTAATATTCCATTGTTTATATATACCACATCTTCTTAAACCAGCTGTCTGTTGACGGGCCCTTGGGTTGTTTTCAGGCACGCTGAAATTTTAAATGGGAGGTTAGGGAGACCTCACTGCAAAGATGAGGGCAGGAGCCATGTGGATTTCTGGGGGAAGAAGACTCTGGGGAAAAGCAAATGCAAAGGCCCAAGGTGGGAGTGTGTCTGGCATGTCCAAGAAGCAAAAGGAGGGCAGTGTGGCTAGAACAGAGTGGTGGGGGGTGGGGGAGTAGGAGAGGATGTCAGGGGGATTGGGCCACCATGGGTTGAGCTGTGTAGTCATAGACTTTTATGTGAGGGGGAATGGCAGCCTTTAGAGGGCTTTGAGCCTGAGGAGTGACGTGATCTGTTTATATTGATATTTTAAAAGATCATTCTAGCTACCAAGTTGAGGGTAGATTTCAGGCTGCAAGGGTGCAGGCAAGAGACAGTAGGGAGGCTGCTGAATTACTCGAGGGGAAGAGACGATGTGGTCTCAGACAGGCTAAGAGGGCACAGGGAAGAGGGTAGTGGTTTAGTTTCAACCTCATCTCCTTCCGCTCTGCTCTCAATCACTCCATTCTATCCACACTAGCCTTGTCATTGTTCTCCAAACATAGCAGGGCCACCTCAGTGCCTTTGCACGTGCTGTTCCCTCTACCTGGAATGCTTTTCCCCTAGATGTCCACATACCTCTTACATCTCTTTACTCAAATGTCACATTCTCAGCGGGCCTTCTCTGGCCACTTTACCCAAAATTTATACTGCCGCCCCCAGCCACATGCACACACATACACAAACACACACTAGCTATCTTCCTTCCCTGCTTTGTATTTTATTAGCATGTTTTATTATCTGATATGTCGGCATCTTCCTTGTTTATCCTATGTATTGCTGGTCTTGCCCTATGAAATGTAAGCTTTATGAGAGCAGAATAAGTGTGAGATGCCAGTAGACATCAAGTGGAGATGTCTGGGAGGCAATGAGTCTGGGATCTATGAGTCTAGAATTTGGGAGAGCAGATCAAGCTGGAGATAGAACTGGGGCATTATCAGCGAAAAGTCAGTGAGCCTGGCTGAAGTTGCCAGGAGAGCACAAAGAGAGGAGATTACAAGACTCTTCTGAGAAGGGAACTCCTACACGTAGCAGAGGGGACATGAGAAAGAAGGAGCAAAGACAATTGATGTAGAGTAGAAAATCCAAGAGAACAGCGCCCCAGAAGCCCCGGGTGAGATGAGAAGTGTCCGGGATGGTGGAGAGCAGTATCTGCAGGTGGGGGACCGATGCGCGGGGTTGGGGGGAGGGGATGGGGGGGCAGTGGGGCAACGCAGTGGAGTGAAAAGCAGGTGGGGGAGAGGAGATGGCTTGTGTGGATAGAAAGGGTGGAGAGAATGAAGTCATAGCCAGAGAACAGCCAAGTGGGTCCCGCTGTGACAGAGGCAAGCTCACAAGTGACCGATGGGTCAGGAGCCCCACAGCACAAGTAGAGACCTGAACCTCGGGTGGGAGGAGAGAATCCTTCGTTACCAAGGAGGAAGACAGGAGAAGAAGGTTTGAGTGAGTGCCCAGCTTCTTTGTCTTGTTTTCTCTGTGAAACAGGAAGTGAGATCTTCTGCTCTGGAGAAGGCGAAGGGGCAGACTGCAGGGCCTGTGGAGAGGAGGAAAGCCTCAAAGGAGCTGGTGCAGGAATCAGGGCAGAGGGGCTGAGGATGGGCGGCGAGATTGCTGGGAGCCGGGACACGGAGCTGAGGTCGGAGACCCTACGCGAGTTCAGAGCCTGGGTGAATCTCTCCAGAGTTAGAATCGGGCTGGATGAGTACAACCCAGATCCAGAAGGACATGCACGTGGAAGGACTGAGGAGAGAACAGCTGGGGTGAAAATGAGACGTCTCCGCTAAGCAGAGATGATAGGATAATCCAAGGGGCCAGCAGGTCAAAGTACAGATAAGAGAGAGGGGGCAGAAAGTTGCAGTCAGCAGTGGAATATAGGTTTAGTGAAGAAATGAACTCTTCAGCCTTATGTTTTAAAAGGACTCCCCTCCCCGCCCCCCCCCTACTGCTATGGAGAACAGGGTACTATGGGGGGCACAGGGGCAGGAGCAGAGAGCCCGCTTGGAAGGGCACTGCAGGTAGAGGATGATAGTAGCTGGGACCAGGGTAGTAACGGGAAGGTGCGAAGTGGGGGATTCAGGACCGATAGGAATTGGTGAGGGATGGGATGCAGAATGTGATAAAGAGAAGGGTTAGACTATGTGGGGCACCTACGATGTGCCAAGCATGGCCTGGGGAGCTCGCCATTTAAGGATCAGATAGATGGGAAACCAGTAGTTACCTGCAGTGTGCTTGACACTTAGAAGTGAATAGATGTGCTAGGGGAGGGCGGAATACAACTAACTTTGCCGGGTCGGGAGCGGGTGGTGTGAGGAAGGCTCCCAGGAGGAGGTGGCACTGGCGACAGCGCTACCAGGTGGAGGAATGAGGAAGGGCATTCCAGGATGACGGTGTGCAAAAGCGCAGAGACAAGACTGGGGAGCCCACTGTGGCCAGAGGGCAGTGAGCAGTGCAGCCGCTTAGCTGATGCACATGAAGACGACGGGGGAATCGCAAGAGAAAGGAGAACAAGGGGGTGGTGCTGGGCGCCTGGATGCCAGGAGGCTGAAGGAGGGAGTCCCATGAACGCCTGTTTCCAGCGACAGCTGCCAAGATGAGTGAGCACACCTGGGCTTTATGCCTGCAAGAAAGGCTGTGGACAATGTGGGGAGGGGGAGGGGGAGCCAGCTCAGAGCAGAGAAGGGGGCTGCCTGGTACTGAGAGACAGAGGCCTTGCCTCAGAGCCCCCACGTACGCGTGGAGGCTTCTGGGGCTGGCAGAGGTTGTGCTGGGCAGCTGGAGAGGAATGAGAAGGCACAGAGAGGCAAAACAGATGGTCAGCCTAAGAGGCCATATCCCAGAGGAGGAGAAAGTTGGGAGTGGCCGAGAAGGGGCTTGTCCACTGATGCCCCCACAGCAGGGCAGCGCTGCAGGGATAATGCTAGCGCGCCCCCTCGGGGGTCTCAGGACAGTGACCCACCTCGTCCATGGCAAAGGGGGGGGAAATGCCCGCAAGCCCCCCCCACCCCCGCCCTGACCCAGAGATCCATGAAAGTGGCTGTGGGCAGATGAGAGAACATTGGGGCGGGCAGGCAGCAGAGAGTGAGGCAGGGTGCAAGGAAGCATAGGGAGTGGACTACAGCACCCTCGGCAGAGGTAGATGTGCGGCTCAGAACTGCCGTATGTGAAGGGAACAGGGTAAAAGTTTCTCAGGAGCTCCTGCCTGTGGAAGCTGGAGCCCAAGGCACAGATATCTGTATCTTCCAGGCAAGATGTCAGTGCACAGAGGGCAGACGGCAAATAAAGCAAAATTGTGGCGGCTGCGGTCAGTGCCTCACCCACCCCCCCTACACACGGGTCATTTTCCGCCCCAGCAGCTGCCTCCATCTCTTTGGCCATGGCTCTTTCTGACCAGCAAAATCCTCCTTGTCCCCCGACACAGCAGGCAGGAAGTATATGGGAAATTAACACCCTGAGGGAGCAGCCCAAACACTGACAATGGGAGTGGGAGTATAGATACCCCACCTCCCTCACCTCACTGGTGCAACCCCTCTGAGGGTCCTGTGCTCCACAGGCCCCCAGAGCTCGCAGTGAGATTGTGCCCCGGTTGCCCACAGCAATGACTAACTTGTCAACTCTCCTCTTATCAGCTTCCTTCTCTTCCCTCTTTTTATCACACTTCACTACTGGTGTTTCATGTACCTTCCAAATTTACAACTTGCATCTGAATCCTTGTCTCAGGTCTGCTTCTGGGAGAGCCCAAAATAAGACAGAATCTCAGCAGGACACGATAGGAAAACCTTGGGGCTGAAAGGCTGAGTTTGAATCCCAGCTCCTTTTGTGTATAAGGAATTCCCAGTTGGCAGCAGGCTTCCACATAGGTTGGTTGAGCATAAATTAGAATTTTAATGCTTAAAACAAGGCCCAGGCCACACTACGATATGCCAGTTTCCCACCAATCTGAATCGAGACCACACCAATTAACAAAGCCCTTTGGCTGGATTTTGGCTTACTGCTGAAAGCATAGTCCCCTGATTTGTCATCCTGGGCTAAATATAAAAAAATTCTAGCCTGAGTCAGAAAGTTATTTTCAGCACTCTGTCTTATTTTGCAGCCGTTGAGGGATGCTGTTTGGAAGGCTGCCTTCCTGGAGGCTGAGGTCAACCCTGGTGGCCCCTACATTCCAGGGACAACTGCCTGATTTTTCTCCCAAGGGAAATTATCTCCTTAACACATTCTGACTGATGCCCCTGCCTCCCCCAAACCCACCAGGCCTCAGCTTCTGTTTCTGGCCACTCTCCAGAGTGGGGTCCCTTCCCAGGGCTGAGGTCTTTTCTCTCAAAAGCCACAGAAATAGGGAAGGGGGGGAGTGAATAGACTCCAGTATTTATTATAAACCTGCTAAGTCTTGTGCCCTGAAATTTATGAATCGTCACAAAATCCCTTCCAAAGAAATATTGTTGTGGATATTTCACAGAAAAAGGAACGTGAGACTTAGATGGCCAAATAACTTGCTCAAGGCCGAGTGACCAGGGTTTGAAAATCCTGGGCCACACAATACTGCCTGACACTCCTCTTCCGCTTCAGTGTCTCTTAGCACCCAGGAATCCCACCAGGTGGGAGGTGGGTGATATGCAAGAGCCCCCAGGTCAAAGAGGGGGACATGGTACCTCTGCTCCCTCAGTAGGGGACCCTGCTCTTATTTCTTTGAGGGCAAGAAGAAGAGAAAGCAGGTCCCATGATTTGTCAAGAACCACGACCCGTGGTCTGCTCAGCCTGGCAGACGCCTGAAGCTTTTGCCTGGGGTGGGATGCACCTGCCACCTACCCCCGACCCCTGCTGCTGCCGAGGATAGTGAGGGTGACAAAGTGGCCTCTGCTTCCTGGATGATGTCTTTGCATTCTGTTAGGTGCCTTTGCAGACGTGACTCCTTGAGACTCATGGTGGGGAAGCCAGGGGAGAGGTTTGTCTTCCTGGCACCGTTCAGATCCCAGTGCCGCCACCTCCTCTTGCCTGGCAATCTGCTCCCCTTTAAAGCCACCCCAGAAGCCTTCCCTGACCACTTCCCACTTCCACCAGGACAGCCCCACTATCCTGCCTTCCAGCAGCCCGTGGGCATTGTGTTCATGGAGGCTTAATTCTAGGTTCTGTCTCGCGCCTGCTCAAAAATATCATGGCTCCTAACTACCCACAGAATAAAAGCCAAACTTCCCAGCATTTAAGGCACTTCACCATCGGTCCCAAATGAAGTTTCCTGAGCGTATCCTACAGGACATTTCCATGCCCCAAACTTGTCATCCTCTTGCCCACCTGTCCCTTCCACTCCTGGTACCCTCTGCCCTCCCTCATCCTGCCTGGCTCCTGTCCATCCTCAGGCCCTTTAAGTCCCCCACCCCTATATACTGAGCACCACCAGCATCCCACCTGCATTCCATGATATTTGATCCGCAGTGCTACCAAGAGAGAGCAGGGCCTCACGTGTCTGATGAGAGCCCAGCACACTGCCTGGCACAGGGCAGGCCTTGGTCAACATTTAATTCAGGAGTTCTTCCCCTTTTTATGCTAGGGACGACTTGGACATCTGGCAAAGTGTGTGGAGCCTTTCTCAGAGTTACTCTTTTAAATGCAAAAAAATCTAACCAAAGAATTGCAGATGAAATCCATTTCACTTATTTTTAATTGAAATTTGTGATTTACTAGTAATGCGCTTCCACATGAAGGTTTTATTTTATTTTTATTTATTTGCTGCGTTGGCTCTTCATTGCTGTACGCGCGCTTTCTGTAGTTGTGGAGAGCAGGGACTACTCTTCATTGCAGTGCGTGGACTTCTCAGTGCGGTGGCTTCTCTTTCTGCGGAGCACAGGCTCTAGGCTCATGGGCTTTAGTAGTTGCGGAGTGTAGGCTCAGTAGTTGTGGCTTGTGGGCTCTAGAGCGCAGGCTCAGTAGTTGTGGCACACGGGCTCAGTTGCTCCGCAGCATGTGGGATCTTCCCAGACCAGGGATTGAACCTGTGTCCCTTGTACTGGCAGGCAGATTCTTAACCACTGCGCCACCAGGGAAGCCCTACATGAAGGCTTTAAATAACAAGATCTAGTGGTGTGTTCTAGTGACTAACATTTCCAAATGGTGAGGAGCATACACAATATTTCAAAACATCTGTAGCAACAGCTAATATCAGGTGGAAAACAGCCAATATGGCACCAGTTTTGAGCTACAAAACAGTGATTTCACATCGTTTTGTCTAATTCTACTCAGAATTGTTGCTTCCACGCATGGGAAATGTTCAATGTCAGGTAAACATGAGTAAAACTGAAGATGACTGTTTTTCCTCATGCAAGTTCATAGACACCCTCGAATTATATCAAGGACTTACTGAGGAGAGAGATCTCGAGAGCTCCCAGATGATGAATGGCCAGGGCCCCTGAAAGGGGCGTAGTGTGGGGAGGGTGGCCCTTTTGCGCCAGGGGTTGCCTGGGCCTCCCTCTCCCTGAGCATCTAACCAGCCTGGGTCTCTGCTCCCCGCAGGCTCCCTGTTCCCACAGCTGAAGCCCTCAGAGGGCGTCTTCAAGGTTATCTTCTGGCTGGGCTACTTCAACAGTTGCGTGAACCCGCTCATCTACCCCTGCTCCAGCCGGGAGTTCAAGCGCGCCTTCCTCCGCCTCCTGCGCTGCAGGTGCCGTGGGAGTCGCCGGCACCGCCGCGCCCTCTGGAGCGTCTACGGTCGCCACTGGCAGGCCTCGAATGGCGGGCCACGGCCTGACTGCGCCCCGGGCCCAGGAGCCGTCCCTCCCGGCGCCCCGCTGGCCCTCGCCGCGCCCTCGGCTCCTGGCTCCTCGGGCACACCCAAGGCGCAGGCGCCGACGGTCACCCGTCAGAAGCTGCCCTGCGCCTTCCGCAAGTGGAGGCTGCTCCGGCCGTTCCGGAGACCCACCCCCCAGCTGCACACCAAGGTCTCCAGCCCGTTGCAGAAGATCCGCGCCAGAGAGGCCGCGTGCGCCCTGCACGCGGAGGCGGAAGCCGTGTCCTCGGCTGTCCACGATGCAGCCGAGGGCACCACCTGTCAGGCCTTCGAATTGGCGAACTATAGCCATCTCCAGGAAACTGATATTTAAGGACCCCTGAGTTAGGCCGGGGAGTGTGCTGGGGGTGGGAGAAGGGTGTGGAGAGGGAGGCTGGCTTTGTTCAAGAGGCCTGTGAGCATCAGGGACCCAGAAGCTGATCAGGGCGACTGCTCCCAGGCATCCCTGAGGAACTGAGGTTAGGGGTAAGGCCCCTGAAGGGTGGAAAGTTATGGGTTCCCCACTCCTGGACACAGATGCCCCCAGTTTCTCCTTTCAAGGGAGGGGCTGCGGGCTCCTTGGAGCCATTTGCTTCCAACCCCTGTTTGAGAAACACTTCCCCATCCATGCCCTGAACCCTGAGTAGATGGCCCCAAGTATAGCCAGGCAGCCCTGTCCCTCCTCTTGGGGAGGAAAGGGCGCAGAGGCCCTGCCTGGCTGCCCCCAATGTCTCCCCTCCTGAAAAAGTCAGTGGGGCCAGGGCTTCTCAATGCACCAAATTTCTCATTACTGCAGACTGGAGGAATCCAGTGGGCCTGCCAGTGCCACCCACAAGCCATGGTGGCAGATGGGATGACGGTCCTACAGGCCTGTTGTATCAACCTGCAGGCCCACTTTGCCCCGCCGAGGCTCCACCCTGCCCCTCGCTTTGTCTCCCCAGGGGCCTTACACTCTGTACATAGCTCCTTGTGCCTGTGCCCACTGCTTCTTGCTGGGATCTGAAACCACCAGATGGGGAGAGCTTTGTCATTTTTAGACGTATTTATTGGTCAGAATACTCCTATTTTGTCCAAACTCTTTGTCCAAACTGTTCCTCTTTAGCTTACAACGCATAAAGAACTACTTTGTGTTTTTCTAAAATCCTTCAAGTACTAAAGGCCCACAACAGGATAAATTGGGTCTGTGTTCACCTTTCTAGTTTCAACCTGTTTCCTTAACTGATGGCTTCTGTCCTTTGGGACTTTCAGCATAACCAAAACATTTGGGCATTTTGTTGGCTTTTAAAACTCACACGATTAGTCTTGGGAAACAGTCGTTATAAGCACAAAGTTTCACTTTTTCAGTCTCACGAGATGTATCTGTGATGCTCTGAGGGCCTCAATCTGGAATGTGGCCGTCAGTTAAATGGGTGAAACATTACATGAAAAAGTATACAAGCCCAAGTGGACAGGTGTACGTGGTGAGTGAGAAAACACCTACCTAGGAACCATGCTTATTAGCTTTGAGTAAAATGTCATACACCTGTCATGTTCCCAAGAGACTACAGGTAGTTCAGTCTTCCGCTAGATAATATCAACCACATACATCCAACCAGCAAGGGGATGATGACTGTAGCCCAGTGGACCCTTGGAAGGAGAGCTGGTTAGATAATACCCGGGGCTGTCTGGAGTGGAGGTGTTCTGAAACTGGAAGAACCAATTGCTGGGGCCAATATGAACCAGTATTTTGACCCAAAAGCTTCCATCCCGTAGTAGGGAGGTAGTCTGTTTAAAAGGTCACCACAATTTCAGACCCCTCATCCCAATATTACAAGGTAAAGAAACCCAGTATCTGGGCTCAGGAGCAGCAATTTCACACTGTGGGTCTACAGCAGGTCCTGGACTTGCAGGCCTGGCATCGCCCAAAGGGGCAGTTAAAAGCAGATACGGGGAGCATGTTGCACACCCCAAAGAGGGCCCCATCTTGCAGCACACTGGCTGCCCTAAAGCTGGGGACACTGGGCACAGCCCCCACAGTCTTCTCACAGAGGTGGAGGCCATCCATCGAAGCAAAGGTCAGCGAGGAGGCAGACCCTAGTGTCAGAGGATTGAACACGGGGCTCCTGAGTAGGGATTCAACATCAGGGGAGGGTCTCTGAGAGGGTTCCCACATGCCAGGGCAGCTGAGCCCACCGGAGGTCAACAGGGAGGACAAGGAGACGTGGGCAGGGAGGCTTCATCAGAAGGATTTTAGGGGGGCCTCCCTGTTACTGTCCTGGGTAACAGTGGGTGTAGAGGCAGGTGGAGTCAGCAGCTTGCCCAGTACCAGCTTGCCTGGAGTTCTCTAGGTTCAATGATCAATCAGCAAAACATATCTGACCTTTAAGCCTCTCAGCTCCTATCTCCTGCACATGGGACCCTCTGCAAACATCTGCCTCCTCCTATGCCCTTCCCACCAGGGAACGAGCCTTCAGAAGAGGACGTGGGGCTACAGAGCCCCCAGCGAGGTTGTGCCACAACAAGGTCATCCAGTGACCCAGTTATAGTCATCAGTAAAGCACTGAGCTGCTCACCTGGTTCTCAGGACCATGGCGAAGAGTCGTGGAGCAGCCAAGAGGAATGGAGGGAGTAGCAACAGTCCTTCTAGAGGAGGTGGCCTCTTGCGAGTGATTTTGGGACATCTGGAAGAAGTGCATTCACTGCACCATTTTCTGGGTCCTCGATACCCCAGCCCAGTCCATACATCTAATTAAAGAGGCTGTCCCTGAGGTGCATATTAAAAAATGGGGCCCTTGTCTGCAGAGGCCCCTGTGATTTCACAGGTGACTGGGGGAGAGTGGGGAAGATTCTCTCAGTACCCATCAAAATGGGGCTAGGAGTTCCTTTACACAATTCTCAAGGGCTGGAATGAAGCCTGAAGGATTCCGAGAGTGAGAAGGAGGATGGTCCTATGAGATGTGACAGAGACAGAAGAAAGCCTCCAAGGGCACTGGTATTTGCCCAATTGTGCCCTCCCCCCCCCCAAGCCCCCACGCCCAACAATTTCTTAAAAAGCTGCATTCCCACTTCCCTCCCAAGGCCGCAGCTTCAGTCCACCCTCCCTCTCCAGCTGGGCTCTTGCCATCCTCATCTTGCTTGCTTCTCACACTCTTTCCAGGACCTCTGTCCCAGCATCTCCCAAGGCTGCTTTTGCAAGTCACCTGGGACCTTTCATTTTCCCCAATCTCCTCCCCCTCTGTCTCTGCTGCAGTCCACACTGGTGGCTGCTCCCTGTTTCCAAAAATATTCCTCTCCCTGCCTGAACCACACCCCTGGGGTCTTCTGGTCCCCTGACCACATACACATTCATTCTCTCTCTCTCTCTCTTTCCCTGCCCCACCCCCCTCCTGTGTAGGTGCCTCTCTATGCCCTTCAGTGTCCCCCAGGGTTGTTTTTTTCTTTTTCTTGTCTCAACGTGCCACCCAATCTCATCTCAATGACCACTTGTACGTAAATGGCTCCCAAGGGTCTATCTCTAGCTCCAAATGTGTGTGTTCACCCTCCCCTGGATGACCCCAGACACCTCAAATACAAGCCTACCAGCCTCCTGCAAAGCTATGTCCTCTGCTCCATGCAGGCATGACAAGGCCACTGATGCTGAGCCTTCAGGCTCCCAAAGACCCTAAGCCTGCCCGCCCTCTCCACTTGCCACTATCTTCCCAAGACCTCCTTCCCAGAGCCCCTGCTCAGAATTAAGCACTGAGTGGACCTCAGTCTCTCTGGTAGCTCACACCAAAGTCATCCTGGCTTCGCGTCCACGGATAGAATCCATACCTTCATCCACTATGAGGAAGGGAGCTGTCTGACCCAGGGCTGCTCAAGACGAAGTGTGAGTGTTCATCAAAGCCTGGATTAATGGAGCTGCCCTGTTACCCTTTCCTGGAACACTTCCCCAGTGCCCACCTGATGGCTGGCTGACATCACCATCTTTGAAAGACCCTCTCCCCCAGCTGGTTCCACCAGTCCTTGAGGGGCTAGAGCCTATATCCTTCCCCAGACAGAGAGCCACCTACACCCTGGACTTCTGCAGAAAGAAGTCCTCCTGCTCCATGTGCCCTGCAGCCCACCCACCCCTCCCACCTGGAGCCCCACTGTCCCCTGCAGACCCCTCACCACCACCACCACCACTACAAGCTAGTCCCTTAGTCCCTCTTGCTCCAGGGACTGACAGGTCCTGGGGAAAGGTTTAGGACCTTGGTGACCTGTCAGAGCCCTGACTCCTCAGCCCTGATCCTGTTTCTGTTCCCATCCTGTCATACCCCCAGGGGGTTACATATTCACCGTCCACTTGGAAAAGAATTTCCTTTTTTTTTCCTACTTCTTGTGGTTCAGTGAAGCACAAAACCAGATGCTTGTAAAGGTTAAATCTGTCCCGTAGCCTCTCAGCTCAGAATAGCTCTCTGGGGAGGCCAGTGGACCCAGGTGGTGCTGGGGGGTGGTACCTTTGGGAAGTGGGACTGCACTGGGCTCTCCTGCAGGTCTGGGCTGGCATTTCTTCCCTCCCCCCATCCACCCTCCCTGGTGGGAGCAGGGAAACAAAGGGAACGCTGAACAAGACCCTGGCCCACATTCTAAAATTGCTCTTGTCTGGAGAAGAATGAAGCAGGAATTACTGGGTGAACTTGGAAGCAAGAAGAAATCCAGGAACTGGGGCCACAACAGGTTGAGCTTTCGGAGCCAGGAGCCAGAGGGAAAGGATGCACTGGAGGAGGACCTCACCCATGACATTTGTGGACGTTCCTTCCAGGAGTTCGCCTTTCATGTGACTCCATCATGCTCTTTGCATCCACCTTTTTCTGTCCTGCCAGAAACCACTGGAGTCTCAGCTCCCATTCCTGAGACAAGTCACAAAGGTCACGGTTCACTAGCCAGCCTATGGGTTGACTAATTTGAGGTCAGGTCTGAGCAGCTGGGCAGGCAGATGGGAGTGAGATGGAGCATGTGGTACAAAACGCAGCTGTCTGGGTACCAGTGTCTGTGGGTAGAGTAATTCTCCTAGACAGGGGAGGGATGGAGCAGATAATGAAGGACATCTCTAGCACAATGGATCTGTTAAAAATGCAGCTGCGAGTAACAAGGAAGCTGCTTAAACCCTGGTCAGTATTTTCCCCACTTGACAATTTACGAGGTAGGTAGCTTCCGGCATTGTCAGTCACACACACGAGCTCTTCCTATCTTTGCCTCATCATCGTTGGTGTGTTGCTTTTTATCCTCCTTGTTGCTTCACCGTGATCCATGGCACCATACTCACATTGATATTCAAGGCAGAGAAAAAAGGAGACGGGTCTGAGCTATGGCATCTGCCTCCTTTTATCAAGAGAATAGACATTTGCCCCAAACCCCCCTTCCCCAGCACACCTCCACGGGGTCTTAAGGGCCAGACGTGGGTGCCATGCCCATCCTGCAAGGGAAGCTGGTAAAATAAAAAACAAGAGGCAGTGATTGGTTTAGCGCGGAGGTCTGCAAAGTGGGACAAATTTAGCCCACCACCTGACTTTGTACAGCCTATGAACTAAGAATGGGTTTTACATTTTTAAATGACTGGAGGAAAAAAAGTCAAGAGGCTATTTCATGACAGGTATACTATATGAAAGTTACCTCTTGGCCCACGAAGCCTAAATTTAAGAAAATAAAGTTGTCCAAAAGTTTGTCGACCCTGCTTTAGGGCAATGTGGATCGTTGCCTCCCACTGGAAACACTGCTATTCTGAACAAAACCACGATTCTGGCAGCGGGAGGAAGCCGGGCATATCAAGCAGGCAGCTCTCAGTGTCTGTCACGTAGGCCAGTCAGCACACTGCAAGCCTGTGTCAGTTATCTAATCTGCAACAGCATGAAGCTGAGAGCTCCCCCTCACCCAGAACCTAAAACGAGGGGGTTTTTTAGGAAGCCCTCTACCTCAAGGACATTTTCCCAAACTGACCAAACGTGCGGGATTTTGAAAGAGACCAGTTAAAAGTAAAAGGGGACATAATGAAATACCTGGCTGGCTGTGCCCCAAAAGGCTCAATGGAGTGTTACTTTCTCAATGAACTTGCCCCAGTGAAGAGGCAGGTCCTCGTTATTACAGGTGTAGAAAATGGTCCTGGTCCGTGTTCCACAGTTACCAGTCTCATATAAGCTGCCACAGATGGCCTAACTCTCTAGGACATGAAGTTCCTGAGCCCAAAGCCAATGTGCTCATTTCTAAAGGGAACTGTAACTTAGTTATAGTTAGGACACAAGCCAATGTCCTCATGAAGATAAACGAACTTGATAGGAAGCCAAACTGTGGTCTGAAAGCCACTAGTGAATTCAGAGGCAGAGCCAGGAAGTTAAAGGGAAGAGTCACTTTAGTGCACCAGGCATGGGGATTGGTCCCCAGGCCAGGGTTCCACCTCCCAATGCATGGTGCCTCTGTTTCCATCCTACATCCCTCTCCATCCTCCCACCTCATGCTTCAATTCCAGCCTTTTGTCTTACACTGTGCCTTTAAGTTTGCTTTACTTGTCTCTAATCTCATTTATTATGGGTTCAATTTCACAATGGAACTCTCAGAAGCCAGTCTTGAGAGCTTTTATGTCCAAGCTCTTAGGGACTAGTCACCCTAGTAGACAAGCCTACAAGTGCCAGATGCCTGGGCCTCTTACAGATTAGGCAATTGGTATTCCTGCAACCCCAGGTGTGAACTGCACCTGCTCAGATGGGTCCAGGTGCCTTCTGATGCCTTTCAGCCAATAACAAATGGCTGGGTGATGGTCACTGAACAATGAGTGCATTTTATATTTACTGAGCACCTACTATGTGCCCAGTCAATGGGCATACAGCCATTTAAAAAAAAATGTCAGCCTCCACAGAGTTCTCCTTTGAGGAGAAACAGGAATGATAGGTAACAACATAAACCAAATACATAGTAAATGGTGATAAACAAAAGAAATATAACAGGGAAAGGTAACAGGAAGTGTTGAGGCTGCGGGACGTTGCACTTTCAGACTGAGAACCCAGGGAAGGTCTCAGGTGATGTGTGAGAAGAGGTCTGAAGATGGTAATGATGTAAAGCATGCAGACTGCTGGGGAAACGCATGCCAGGCAGAGGGAACAGCAGGTGCAAAGTCCTAACTCAGGAGGAGACCTGGTGCGTTCAGATCAGCAAAGAGGGCAGCACAGCCTGAGCAGATCAGGCAAAGGAGAGGAGTAGGAAATGTAGGTGTCAGATGTAGGAGGTGATGATTGCCAAAGTGCACGGGGGGCTGTGTAAATAACACAGGACTCTGGCTTTCCCTCTGAAGTGAAAGTGGTGCCTTACAAAGGCTTAAGGAGAGAAGTGATAGGATCTGACTTTGGGTGAACAGATCACTCTGGCTATTGTGTTGAAATCAAAAACAAAAAAAACAAAGAGAGACCAGAATGAAAGCAGGAGGCCAGTTAGAGAGTAGTGACTGCAATAATCTCAGCAAAAGATGATGGTGGCTTGGCCAGAGGAATGCAGGTGAATGGTGAGAAGAGCGAGATTCTGGAGACTGTGGAGGTGGCATTTCCATGTGCTACATCCACACCTGGCTTTCCCTTCTCAAGCTGCCATCTAGACCTGCCTGCCTTATTAGGAGCCCTTAACACCTCAAGAAAGATTTTTTTTTAAATCAAGAACACTTCCAACTTAAAGTGACATCCTGTCTAGTCCTTTATAAGACCTCTCTCCTTAAAATACCAATAAAGACCTAAAAATAGGATAGAAATTCAATACAGGTCTGAAGCCTAAGGGTATCAGCAACCATTTTGCAAACAGTGGGAACTCCAGAGGTGAGGAAGCAGAATTAAAAGGTTGGCTGGAGTTCTACCCTTTGCATCAGAAGCACCACTGGTTGGGGGTGGGTAAGGAAAAGGCTCTACCCTCTCCACCCATAGCCCCCCATCGCCCACTCCTAAATCCAAGAAGAGCCTGCCCAGTCATCTTACCTCCAACCACTGTCCTACTGCCAAGAATTGCTTTCTAAGCAGCCAAGAACACAGTAAAGATCACCCATCCTCCTGATTCCCTGCAGGAACTTGCTGCCTTCAGCAGACTTCAACACTGTCCAGGCTTGTAGGTCTGGGTCAAAAGGGACCTTGACAGCAGAGGGAAACATTGTAGGTTCTCAGGTGCTCCATTTGGTGGAAGAGGAGTAGCAGCAACTCTGAATTTTTAGAACAAAGTTCTTCCTCATGAGCTGAGAACTGGGCAGTGGCGGTTAGAAGATCTTTCCTCAGTCTGGTAGAACAGAACTAAAAGAATGCCACTGGCTTCTTTCTCTTCCGACTCCTCGAGCCAGAGTCAAGCCATGAAATGAATCCTCCAGGAATCTGAATCCCTAGGCCCATTCCTACAAGGCCCCTTTGCTGGAACTGTGCCACCCTTGTACCCTGGGTGGCTTCCCAGTCTACGGGCCATTGCCCACTCTATCATGCCTAGAAATATCCCTCTTGGGCTGGATGACTCCCCCAAAGAGAGGTGTATCAGTCAGCTATTACCATGATAATGCTGCAAAACAAGCCACCCCTGAATTCACAGGTTATAAGAGCAAGCATTTGTTTTTCTTGTTTGTATGTCTGTCTGCAGCCCTAGGTTTGGTTCCAGGCTCCTATAGGCTCAGATCTATTCCCCTTCTCCATATTCTCCTTGAAACATCAGCTGTCAGGGACCTGTTCTTCTTATGACAGATGGCAAGTACATGGGAAGCCAAACCCAAATGTGCAAGCATGTTGGAAGTTTCTTCTCATACCACATCATGCCTGTTCACATTCTGTTGGCCAAAACAAGTCAGATGGCCAAGCCCAAAGTCAATGGGGCAGGAAAATGTACTCTGCTCCCAGAGGAAGAAGCAAGTGATTGAATATTTGCTAAATAATCTTTAATCCATCACAGGGAGCTGGATTAGCACTTCAACACATGATTTTGAGGGGACACAATTCAGCCAATAACAACCTCTTCAGTGGGAGGCGATGCAAGATCACATAGCAAAGCAGGGAGAAGTGAAGAACTGAGGTCACTTTTGCCATTATCAACCACAAGTGGCAATAACAATCTAGCTTTTGCCCCGAGCTAGAACAAGCTCTGTTAAAAGGAACCAGGGTTCCCTGGAGAAATGGCTCTTTCAACAGAGGCAGGAAATATACATGATAAGCCTGGGGAATCTTGTAGTGCCAGAAAGAAAGGAAGTGCTCAAAAAAGAAAAAGAAAAAAAAAAAAAACCCACACATTGATGGGGGCATGTCAAAGGGACACAGAAGCCAACTGCAAGAGCTCACAGTGACCAAAGTTGGAACAATTTAACAACAAAATAAAGTAGTATTAGATTATAATCCAAAGTATAAAATATCCATGAGTCCATTCTGATAAAAATAAATGATTGAATAAAATGGAAGGGGGGTAAGAGAAGAGAAGGGACAATTTTCATGTGCATAAGAATTACAAATAGATTATGCAGATACTCTACTCTAAAGGAAGGGCGTATAACTCCTTAAGTGTGGGCTGCAAAGTGACTTCCTTCAAAGAGGACAGTATGATGGCATGGGGGTGGGGGAGGGGATAACTTTACAGTGCAGAAACCTGACAAAGTTATCTCAGCAAAGTGATCAAGGTCATACGATGAGATGAAAATGGTACTTTAACTCTGTGGTTTTCCTCCTAAAAACTTATAACCCCAGTCTAGTCATGAGAAAAACAGACCAATTCCAACAGAGGGGCATCCTATAATATACAAAACTGTTAGGATCATCAAAGGCAAGGAGAGCATGAGAAAACATCACAACCAAGAGGAACCTAACGAAACATGCCGGCTAAATGTAACACGGCATGCTGGATGGAATTCTGGAACAGAAAGACACATTAGTTTATTCATCTTTCCTTAGTTTTAACCTATGCACTTTACTTAGTAATAATATACCAATATTGGTTCATTGGTTATAACAAACACCCCATATTAATGAAATATTTTTTAAGTTAATTGGATTCTTTTTTTTATTAATATTTTATTTATTTATTTATTTGGCTGTGACAAGTCTTAGTTGCAGCATGCAGGATCTTCGTTGCCCCAAGCAGGATCTTCCTTGCGGCATGCGGGATCTCCATTGCAACTTATGGGATCTTCAGTTGCAGCAGGCAGGATCATTTAGTTGCAGCATGTGGGGACTTTAGTTGCAGCATGCGAACTCTAAGTTGCAGCATGTGGGATCTAGTTCCCTGACCAGGGATCAAACTCGGGCCCCGTGCATTGGGAGCAAGGAGTCTTAGCCACTGGACCACCAGGGAAGTCCCGTAAGATGTTAATAACAGGGAAAATGGGGCTGGGAGCTATATACTTACTTTTTCTGTACATCTAAAACTGTTCTTAAAAAAGCCTATTAATACAAAAAAACTGATAGAGTTGAAAGAATAAACAAATACACAATTATAGTTGGACACGTCAACTACTGTCTCAACAATCAGTAGAGCTAGACAGAAAATCAGCAAGGATATAGAGGAACTCAACAACACCATCAGCCAACATGATCTAATCAACATCTACAGGACACTCGACCCAACAACAGCAGAATACACATCCTTTGCAAGCACCATAGTTCATATACCAAGATAGACCATGACCTGGGCCATGAAGCAAACCTCAACAATATTTTGTTTGTTTGTTTTTAATTTATTTATTGGCTGCATTGGGTCTTTGTTGCTGCACGCAGGCTTTCTCTAGTTGCAGCGAGCGGGGGCTACTCTTCATTGTGGTGCGCAGGCTTCTCAGTGCGGTGACTCCTGTTGTTGCAGAGCACGGGCTCTAGGCGCGTGGGCTTCAGTAGTTGTGGCACCCAGGCCCAGTAGTTGTGGTGCACGGGCTTACTTGCTCCTCGGCATGTGGGATCCTCCTGGATCAGGGATTGAACTCGTGTCCCCTGCACTGGCAGGCAGATTCTTAACCACTGCGCTACCAGGGAAGTCCTCAACAAATTTAAAAGAACTGAACTCATACAGTCCAGCTTCACTTGGGGAATAAAATGTTCATACTTCTTATTTATTTATTTAATAAACTTATTTACTGAAGCATAATTAAACCTTTCCAGCACAGAAGCGGGCATACAAAAGTCTGGCAGATGAACAAAATAAGGAATGAATGAATGAACGAACAAAAAAGAAATTATCTCTTCTTGGGAGCCAACAAGGTCCCTTTTTACAAAAGGTTAAGAATGAAAAATAAATAATGCTCTAGAATAAGTTGCAATCCTACTTTACTAACTTATTCAGCATTAATTAAAGGTACTTTCTATGATTTATTGAGGGTTTTTTAATTCAGAAAAGCTCACAGAATCCAAGACATAGATGTTCTCTGTGCGGCAAGAGGGCTGCATTTCAACATGGCCAGCAGATGGCGCCAGAGTACGTGCTTCAGCCCACGAGACTGTCCTTCCACAGACCTAGGCTCCTCCTCCCCTCTCCCAGCCATGGAAAGGAGAACCAGTCCAGTTCTTCCTGTGTCTCCCTCTGAGGCCTGAGAACCCCCACCAACCACTGCTAGGGTTAGGACAGTGAGAATGCAAAGAGAGCAAGTGTAGAAAATGCTAGTGTGATGCTTGACCAAAAGAGAGGCAAGGAAAAGTGGGAGTAAGATGAGGGTTGGTGATGGGAAAGATGTGAGGACACTGAAATGCAGGTGGAAGGATGGAGTGGAGAGAATGGGGATAGGAAAGGATGAGAAAAGTCCCTGACTTTGGGACATGGGATGCACAAGTGATGGGTCACACACTTCCACTGTGCCTGGGAAAGGTCTAAAAGGATGGGTGTGAAGGCTAACAGTCCGTAGATTTGTCAAGGAAGTTGCCTCCATTGGCTTCTATGTCGTCCCCGAAGCGGGAGACCCTGGTGCCTGTTGATGGTGGGGGAGGGGAGGTGTCAGAGTTGAAGGGGAGCGGACAAGGGAAGTCCACGAGGACTGATGGCCAGCACCAAGGGTGAGGCTGGGGGAGGACACCATTCAGCTCAGCTTCTTTGTTCACGTGTTCATTCATTCTGAAAATGTTCATTGATAAGCCACTACCCCAGGCACTATTTTGGACAATGTAACCTACATCAGGGGGAGGGGCAGATAGACAAATAAATAGACGTATAAATAAACAATAAAATAAGACCTTGTAGAAAGAGGAGGGCTATGAAGAAACAGGCAAGGGGAGGGACAAAGAGTGCTGGGAGTGCTGGCAAACGGGGTGCTGAGGGATCTCCTCCTGGAGAAGTGACAGCTGACTAGACAGCTGAATGCAGCGAGGCAAAGAGACCTGCACTACCTGGAAGGGCAAGCATTCCAGCTAAAGGGGACAGTCAGGGCCAACAGAAGGGGGCCATGCAAGGAAGTGGGGGCCAGAGCACAGATCACACAGGACACTGGAGATCACCTTTGACGCCCAGTATCATGGGAGTCCCTGGAAACCACGGACGCACGTAACTGGATTCGTACTGTTAAAAGGATCACGCTGACTGCTGTGGGGAGCACAGGCTAAAAGGGCCAAGCGTGGAAGAAGGGACGCCAGCTGGTCATTCTGAGAAAACACGGCTTCGTGTCAATATACCATTACGTTTGGCAGACCATTAATTAGACAGGCAGTTCTCCAGAACTGAACGTGCAGTCCACCTCCCTCTGCACCTTGGGATCACCCGTGGGCTCAGCCCGAGAGGCCCAAGCAAATGCAGAGTGACTCAAACCAGAGGCGCCTCCCTCCTACCTTTGTTTGCAGGTAGGGCAGACATCCCAAGTGGCTCCCGCGAAGTGGGAGCGAATCTGCTCATCTGTTCCACAGCAGCAAAGGCAGACTTGCCGAGTACCCCAGGGCCCCTGAAGGAACATCTCTGAGGCTTCCACAAAGTCACACCTGAACACCCTGCCCACGGATTCACTGCTGCCCACAGCATGAGAAACCACACAACCCATTCCACATAGAACCCAGTGCCAGGAAAACCTTCCTCTCAGCTGACCTCGCACAGGTGACAGGAACGGCACAGCAGACATCAGCACAGGCTTGGCCTGAGCATGCCACATCAGACACCCTAACAGCGTCATCCGAGTTTCAGTCAATGCCAAGGCTGTTTCAGAAACCTAGCCACAACAAGGAACCCGTCCTGTGTCCCTGGTACATCTAGTCTCCGGTACGTATTTCTGGTGGGCTCATGCACCCATTTCTCTTGGGTGTGTACCCCGGAGTGGAAATGCTGGCAGGCACGTGGCCCGCTTTAGAAGAACCTGCCAGACAGTCTCCCCGTATGGCTGGTACCCGGTTCCACTCTATCCAGTAATGGCCGAAGTTTTTTTTTTTTTTTTGATGGCACCCGCCTCTTCTTTTTTATCACACAACAACTAGAACAAGCCTCACGACAGCACCAAACAGACCTTGGATCAAGCCTCAGCATCAACACCTACCTGCGTGATCTCAGGCCCATTACCTGCATTACTTAACTCTCTGGACGTTTTATTTCCCCACTGGGTTGAATCACCCTCCCCACGTCAAATTAAGAGACTCTTATGTCTAGCACTTACAACGACCTTCCTGACTTGCCTACACCTTAAGCTCTGCAACGTGCAATCACAAAATAAACATTTCCAGCCCTGCACCCTCATAGAGTTCTTCAAACTTCCTACATGTGTGATCCAGGGACTCTACGTATTACTTTCATCCCCCATACTTATGTGATGGGCCACTTCTGTCCATCCCAGCATAGTGGGGAAAATCCAGGACTTGGGGAGAGTCCAAGGCTGCATCAGTGCCTCCAAAGGCAAAGTTAATAGAAGGTGCTTCCTGCAAAGTAACTCTGGCCAGAAAGGAGACAGACACTCTTTGACCAAAGTAAGATCCAAATTTACATTGTCCATTTGAGTACTGTTTGGAAAGATCTCCAAGATACATTATGTT
Organism: Hippopotamus amphibius kiboko; assembly: GCF_030028045.1. Taxonomy (NCBI): domain Eukaryota; kingdom Metazoa; phylum Chordata; class Mammalia; order Artiodactyla; family Hippopotamidae; genus Hippopotamus; species Hippopotamus amphibius. The sequence continues at coordinate 32,522,312 of NC_080197.1, read as the reverse complement.
AACTAAAACAAGCAAAATGCAGAACAGAATGAATACTTTGTTGCTTTTGTATAAAAAGGAGAGAGAAGGGTATATATTTATAGTGATTTATATTTGCAAACAGATACACGAGATACTAATAACATGGGGCCATTGGGAGTGGCAATGGTACTGGGGACAGGTGTGGAAATAGGTTGTTCAGTGTGTCCTTTTATGACTTTAGAGCTTGAAGTACACTGATAGATCTTCTATTCAAAAAAAATTTTAATATATATACTTACAATTCTTCAAGTTATGCATCAGGTGAATATGAATCCCTGACATAAACTCCATGAGGGATGTCTGGTGGGTTAACCCTGGCAAAGCAAGGATGCCTGTTAGATACGTGCGTGCACGCATGCGTGTGCAGGGGTGTGTGTGCATGTAGGGGTGTACACACGGGTGCAGGGAGGCGTGCAGAGGTATATCTATGCGTTGGATATGGCCATCACGGCCTGAGGTGGGGGGGAAAGGATGTAAAGTCATATCGAGGGCAGTGCCCTAAACTTCTGAACAGTGGACCCAACCTAAGTTCATACAGAGTTAGACCAGGGATGCACCTGGCTTTTCATCACTGCCTCCACCACCCAACCCCTCAACTCTATAGAATTCAAACTCTGTCACTGGAAATCTGGAGTAAGAAAATGACTAAATGTTCTTTAAGGTTTTATGCATGTGTGTGTAAGTGTAGTTATGTATAGGTGTAAGCATGTGGGGTAGTGCATCCGTGTGGGAGTGATGTATGTGTGTGTAGGTATATAAGGGTGTGTGTGTGCGCGTGTGTGTGTGTGTGTGTGTGTGTGTGTGTGTTTTCACTCAGCAAAAAAATGGCTGGACTATCCACCTTCCCAGAAGTCAGCAGCAGCCACCCAAAGGCCAGACCCAGGGCCCTATGGCCAGGTGACACTGATTAATAATTAACACATCTGAGCTTGGCATGGAGCCACAACAGATGTCCCCTCCCATAAAACTCACCTTCACGCCATGTGGCCATGTCACCCAATCAGGCTCTGAGAAGTCTGGCCATGGCCAGCAGGCAAACCCAGGCCTGTCCCGAAGGAGCCGCGGCTGGGCAGTGAGGGGCCCTTGCTCCTGAGGGGTATCACCAGCAGGCAAGGAAACAACCGCAAACAGACTGGGGTGGGCGTGCCCCTTCCACTAAAGGCAAGCACCTTCCTTTCTGGGGGCACAGCCAGACCACAGCTCCCCCCACCATCCCCTCACTCAAAGAGGACATGACAGACACACAGACACACATGAACACACACACAGACACACACACACACACACACACACATACACGTGAGGCTGAGAAAAACAGAAGAGAGAAGCTGAGGAGCACAGGAAGGGCAGGCCTCTTTTATTATCCCAAAATGCAAAGTATTGAAGGCACTTACAGTAACAAGGTCAGAGATGAGGGGAGGCACGGGGAGGTCGGAGGTTGGAGGTCAGAGCACAGAGGTAAATCAACGGACCCCACCCTGGTCACCACCCAGCAAGGAGAAAAGGAAAAGCTACAGGGCCAGGTCTGAAGCCAGTTAGATGTCTGTCTATCTCTAAGAAAGATACAAATCTATTCTACAGAGGATTAGAAATGGGGGGGGGGGGACAAAAACAGCAAGGGGAAGGCTGGCAGTCACAAGTTAGTGGTTCTTTAAGGAACACGCTCGGCAGCGAGGAGGCCTTCAGGTCCCCTGCTGGAAGAGGTCTCGGTACATCTCAATGAGACGGGCAGCCTCACGCTGGCCAGAGAGCAGAGCACCGTGGGTGGTGGAATAGTACTTGCGGTGGGTGGCCTCACCTGAGAACAGCACCTGCATGGGCTGGGCAGAGGGACGGGGAAGTGAGGTGGAAGAGCAAGAAAGGCTACCTGTCTGCCCAGAACCCCCCATCCATACTACAAGTCAGAGAGGAATAAGTAGACATCTGAGATGCTGGTATTGCTGTTTCCACAGGATGAGGAGTTGCCCGTCCCACCTGCCCATCTTCCCCTGCTTCTTCCCCAAACATCCAGGCCTCAGTCCTTTCTGCTCTAAGGCTTTTATGAGTCCTGGCTCTACAATTTCAAAGACTCACTGTGCCTCTTACTAGTGAACTCAGAGAATGATTTAACCTCCCTAAGCTTTGATTTTCTCCTCTCCAAAATGGGTTTATACCATCTACTTCTGAGGGTGGGTTTAAGAATTAAGTGAAATAATGTATCTAAAGGACTCAGAACCTGAAAGAATATAAGCACTCGATAAAGTTAGGCAGTAATTTAACAAACCTTTATGGAGCCCCTATTAGGTTCCAGGGACTGTTCTGGGCACTTGGAAGATAAAAGGTGACCAGGCAGCTGCCTTGAGGAGCTTCCTTGCTGGTGGGGAAGCCAGACACGAAACCCAATTACTAAATGGCGTCATACGTGATGTGATGGGTGTTTGGGCGAGGTGCTGAGAGCCCAGAAAAGAGGCCCACTGTCAGGGAGATCACACAAAGCTTCCCAGAGGACAGGACCTTTGGGCTTCTTCTCGGAAGATGCTGGATAAATAAACAGGCAAAGGATGTTTCAGGAAGAAGGAAAAATGGTGGCAAAAATGCACCAAAGCAGGGCTTGTCTAGGAGACAGTGAGAATTTTGGTATAGCTAGGGCTTAACCTCAGGAAAGAAGGCTGTTTGGGGGGGGCTCCAAGCTCGGAACAAATGCTTCTTGCATTCCAAGTGTGAGTTTGGATTTTATTCCAGTAAATCTCAAACTGAATGTGCAAAGGTACCAGCTGGGGACCCTGGTAGAACGCAGGTTTTAATTCATCAGGTCTGGAGTGGGCTGAGAGTCTGCACGTCTAACATCCTCCCACATGATGCCATCCATGGACCACCCACCTTGAAAAGTGAGGTTTTAACCCACCAACAAAGAGCCCACAGAGGTAGTTAAGCTGAAAGGGGGGGCACATATTGTGGCAGAGGGCAAGCCACTTAGTCCCACTCTCTTTCTCCATTCTCTTTCTCCTCAGTAACAAAAATCCTGACTTTTAACTCGGTCCATTGCCAACCAGGAAAGAAACGAACGAAAAAAAAAATCCACAAATGATGTATCCCAACCTCTCTAGCAGCCAGTGGAGTCATGTGACTAAGTTCTAGCCAATCAACTTCAAGTGCACTGTTGCTTAGAGAAAGTGACTCAGCCCAGGGGTCCCCTTCGTTTACCCATCAGCCTGTCACAGGCATGAGAGCGAGCAGCAGCCTCCACAGCCCTCTTGGACCACAAGGTGGCCTGGAAGATGGAGCCAAGTGCTACTGATACTGGGCCCTGACACCCACCTCCAGATTTCCTTTTGTGTGACCTAGGTAAACATCTATCTTGTTTAAACCAGTGTGTTTTGTTTTGCTTTTTGTTATATGCGCTAGTCCTAACTGATGCAGGTGACAAGAGGAGGTGTGCTTTTCATGAGGATGGCTATAGCAGCAGTGAAGGCCTTTTCCTCTCTCCCCCTGAGCACAGCCAGGGCAGGCACGACACATATTGGTTGACCTCAGCTTTCTTCACCAATTACACCAAAGAATCATTTTAAATATAATTCTGTTGGGGTTTTCACATTTATTGTATGTGTATGCTTGGTGGGGGAAACTCGAACTCTACTTATAGGAGCAGAAATATACAGACAATTTCTTTTCAACTTATTATTTTTCTCTATATATTGTTATACAGTTGATGTACTATGAGGGAGGGTCAGTATTCTCAATTTTATTTTCTAAAACATATTGGGGAAAATAAACAAAACAAACTGGGTCAGTGTCATCCAACAGAACTTTCCACGATGACAGAAATGTTCTATAGTGACACACTAACACAGTAACCACGAGCAACAGGTGGCTCTCAAACCTGAAATGTGGCTAGTGCAACTGAGGAACAAAACACTGTATTTATTACTTAAAATCTTAATTAATTTAAATTAAATGTGTTAGCACAGCATTAAACGGCTCAGCTTTCATAACCTCAAGAAAGTGCTGAACACATCTCACTTTGACTCCATCTGTTCTTCTAGATGTGAAGCGCACCTTTTCCTGTTTTCTCCTTCATTATGGGAGCTACTCCATCTATCTTACCTTGGCACTCCTCAGTGGACCAAACACTCACATAAAATGTCCACCCCACCCCTCACAGGGCCACTCATCCTGCACCCCGTCACATACCCAGCACACCCGCACTCACCGCCGTCTTGGAGCTCTCCGTGTACGGCAGGGGCTTGGCCAGCTTCTCCACATCTGCCCCACTCGAGCCCACCTGCGTATATGAGTAGGATCCCCGGAAGTAGGGGTTGCTGCCCCAGGCCGAGCGCAGGATTCTCCGAGGCTTTGGAATGTTGGGGTTCCCTGTTTGGGAGTGAGAAGAGCCAAGGGGACGGAGGATAAGAAATGGCCGCACAGAGAAGACACCCCTGAGCAGATAACTCCCACTCTACCTCCGGGGCTCCAGAGAAGGCCAGGCTGCTACGGATAAGCATGGAGGAGAGGGAGGAGGGAGGAGGGAGGGAGAGAGGCTGGGATTCAAGTTGTGTACCCCTCAACCCCTCCCAATGACTCCCAGCAAAACACCTCCTCTCTGCGGGCCTCAATCTTCCTATCTGAGAAACATTCCAGATAATCATGTTACCCCTTCCAACTTCAGGGGTTCTTGTGAGGCTCTTCTGGGATAGTAGGGGAAGGATGGTCAACTAAAAATCAGACAAAAAAACACAAATCCATCTCTTAGCAAGACAACACGAGCGGGAAATCGGCAAGCGGAGGCTTTGCGGTGATATCTGACTTTTCACCATCAGCCCTTAGAAACAGAGAAGAAATACAGAGCCCGTGGTGTTGAGTATCTCAAGTTCCAAACAGGGACAGAGCCTGCAATTTAGGAGGTCAAGGCCAAGACGCGGTGCCCTACCAGCATCTCTCCCAGTGGGCACACCACCTCAGTGTCACGACCTGGGGAAGAGGATGCGAGCACACAGTCCAGGAGACTCAGAGCGTCTAGCGGAGGAGGGCAGAGGCAGCGAGGCCTGGGGAGCAGACGGTGGGGCAGGGACGGGGACGCACCTGTGAACTGCCGCAGCATCTCTGTGCAGATCTCGGCCACTGCCTCGTCATCACACTTCTCCATGACGAGGGCCTCCTCCCCACAGATCCAGCCACTCAGCACGTGGCCGTAGCGTTCGGGCGGGTAGAGGACATCAAAGCTGCAGATCTTGCGATACCAGAGCTCCGGCGGGTAGGTGAGCGTGCGGCTCTCCGCCTCGTCCTCCCACACAAACTGCAGGCTGTTGCACTCGGGGCCCCAGAAGGGCTCCTCAAATTCTAGAAAGATCTTGTCGGTGGTGCCGATGCCCAGTCGGTGGATGGCAGCCACCTTCTCAGCGGGCAGGCCTGGCCGGAAGAAGCTGGCGTGCTGCCTCTTGAGCACGCCCAGCGACACGGTCACGATCACGTGGTCCGCCGGGATCACCTCGCAGTCCTCACACTCCACCACCACCGGCCACTGCTCATCCTCGTCCTGCCTCTCCCCCCGGGGCTCCTCTCCACCCTGGCTGCCCTCCCCGGCATCACGATTATGGTCACCTTCACCCCGGGGCTCAATCTCAGGGCCCCGAGGGCGGGACGAGGCCTGGTCCCAGTGCACACAACGGACGGGTTTCCCCAGCTGGATGACGTGGGCCGGGATGCCCTCGGCCAGCAGCTCCACAACCCGCATGAAGCCCGAGGGGATGATGTGGTGGGCACCGGGAATCTCAGTCCACTCCCCAAAGGCGCTCAGGGACACCTCATCCATGCTGTGCGAGCTACTCTCACAGCTCTCCACCTGTGGGAAGAGCCAGAGGGGAGCCAGGTGACCGCCAAGGCTGGGCAGGGGCAGGAGCAGGACTTTAGGGCAGTGCCGCCCTCCTCGGACCCAGACTCCCCAGGGTCAGTCTTCCTCACTCTGGCATTTGTACACAACAGAGCTCCGAGATGGCAAAGATACCTTCAGGTACTGCTGGATCATGGCGAGCTTCAGGCGCTTGGTGGCCTCCGTATCATCAGGGTCGTCCCTGATGCGATTGCGCACCTCCTCTCGGGTGAACACCCCCACGCTGTTCTGACTCTCAGCATTGACTGGTTTACCATGCCGGAAGAACTCCTGGGTCAAGTTATAGACCTGCAAAGAGACCCCAGGAGACTGAAAACACATTCACTCATCCCAGCTCCATCTCAGACCTAAGGGCTCCAACTCAATAGTCACCACCTCCAAGGTGTTCCTGGGTGTGCTGAGCCCGTCGCGCCTCTCCCTTGGTAAATCAACGTGGTGCTCAGTGCCGCACTGAGGCTGCACCAACAAAATCAAGGTTTGGGGCAGACAAGCTGAACCTGGGCAGTCAGCTTCCTTGCCTCCAGACACAGGAACTGGGATGGACCCCAGAGGCTCTCTTGCTGAGCCCCTGCTTAGAACAAAGCGAAACGTCTGGTGTCTGTACAGTCTGTGGGAAAGGAACTGCCTCTTTGTGTGCTCTATGTGGCCGAGCGTACTGCCCACTGAAGAACCCAGGTCTACACACATTTCCCTTTTCCAAAAACCAAAGGCACAAACTCTTTCCCTGTCATCCCTGCCTAAGTATATCTGCTTCCCCCTATCCCAGGAAGGCAGTCTAGAGCTGTGGCCTGGCCAGTGTTTCGGGGGAGAGGGAGCAGAAAGGGCTCTGAAATCTCATCTTGGGAGACCCTCCCTAGTCATGCTCAGGTCTACACAAAGCGCCCCCTTTACACATGTAAGGAAGATGGCCATGTTCGGGCAGGGCATATGGAGGGAGGGAGGCCCCAGTGCACCAAGGGATGGAAGTACATTTCACGGGCATATTTTGGCAAGAACTCCAACCCATACTTCATCAACAGAGAGCGATGAACAGTCCCTTGGAGCAGGCTCCTACTGCTTCCCCTGCCTGCCTTGTATATAACTCCCATCAAACACTGCACAGGTCTCTTTGAGGAAACTAAGCCAGTCCTGGGTCAGGCTGGGACCCCCAACAGGCAAGGTCTGAGCCCCAGCATTCACTCAACAAACAGTTCCTGGGCTCTGTGCCCAACACAAGTTGTAATGGTGAGCAAGACGGACACAGAACCAAGCTCCTGTCCTCACTCAAGTTGGGCAGACATCGTAACTGGGCTGTTTCTACATGATGTGCTATGATAAGAAAGAACCCAGAGGTTGTGAGATCACCTGAGACAACCTTGGAGAGATAGGAGACAGCCAGGGAGGCAGTGGGAAGGCGAGGAAAAGTATTTCAGGCAGAAGGAACAGCATATCTGAAGACGGGGGAGAGGGAGAGTGTACGAGGCACTCACAGTGGCTCAGTCCTGCTGAACCGGGCAACGAGGAGAAAGCTGCAAGAGATGACTCTGGAAAGGCAGGCAGCGCCAGGGCATGAAGGACTAAGAGTCTGGACTTTATCTAAGACCCCGTATCACTGATGGTTGCAAGCACGATCACATGCCCACTCTCCCTCCCAGGACACGGGCACGTGTGGGCTCCTTGACCAAACGTCTGTGGCTGATGCTGATTAATGGCGGGCTTCCCTTCCTAAAGTGTCTGAATTTGGTCCACGCACATTCACAGGAACGTGTCTGCCCTGCAACCCGGCCCTGGGGCTGCTGAGTAGAGGAAGGAAGGGAGCATGGCCCACCCCCCCCACCACTCCACTCAAGGGAAAAGCCTCCATATAAGATAGAAACATAAATTAAAATATCTGTGAATATAAAATACTAAGAAGAAAATGAGTTAAATTATTCCTTTTTCTTCTCCTTACAGTCACAAGATGCTGGGCATTTGGCCTTAACTGGAGTCCTCAGCAAATTCCTCACCCAGTACCACTGCCAAGGAGTCAGGCTTTCAACTTGCCTCCTCCCCCCACCCCCGGCAGGTTTTTCCCTTCGGTGATGAGCAACACAGTAGCTAGTCAGCTTATGCTAACTGAAGGCCAAAATGCCCAACTGATGATAAATACATTTAGTCTGTCTACGTGATTCTTTGTTTCAACCACTGGCTGGGGCAGCCTTAACTGAACATGCATTTGTCGTATGGGTACAGTCTCCAGTCCTGGGTTAAATGACATCTTCCCAGTGTGACCCAAGGGAAATGGGACAGGTCTGTAACAGCTAATAATACTCACCCCAATTCTCACCAAGCACTTTTCATTGGGTCTCATTTACCCTTCATGACACTATGAAGTAGGTATAACTGTCTATTTTACAGATGAGGAAAGTAGGGCTCAGAGAGGCTCGATAACTTGCTCACAATTACTTGAATCAAGGTCATCTTGCTTCAGAGAGTAAGCTCTATATGATAACTACTGAACAAACTAATTTGTTAACACATATAATACAGTCAAATGAGCAGCCCTTCAGCCATCACCTTGGGAGGGAGGCTACGTATTTATTATGAAGCCACCCTTAGGCAAGGATTCACATGCTTAGAGCACACCTCTTCAGATGGCCTCCAGCACTGTCTGAGAGCCACATAACTCTCTCTTGACTTCATGGTTAACACCTCTTCCTTCTGACCCAAAGCAGCACCACCCAGAGTGATAACCCACCTTTATCCATCCTACTTTTCATGACTCACACTCTTGGCTTTCAAAAATCAAACCCACAAGCAGAAGTTGATGATGATCTACTCTGAAGGACATTCAAAAGAACAAGTAAGTCATGAACCCTGAAAGTCATTCTCAAGAAGCATCCACGCCTGAAGCACTCATTATAATAACACAGGAATCAGGACATGACTGATTCCCAGCAGACCAAGAATGTCTACTTGGAAGAATACTAATTCTTACCTGCTTAATAATAATATTAAGTGAGAACACACAACAGCATAGGATTGTACACAACATTCTGTGTGGGGGCACACACATAAGACACTGTGTGTGCCTGCCCTCCACTGAGCAGGGCAACCCCAAAGCAAGGGTCATTTCTCCTTTCCAATGCCCAAGTGACATAGAAAATGTACAATAGGTGGCTGTTGACCAATTTACTGACCTGAAGTGAAAAGTCATTACACTATAAATGACAAGCTATCAGAAGGCAAGATCTATGTTACCTTGCTTGTTCTTTGCAGTTCACAGTACCAATGAAAGTTACTAAAAATATTAACATTTAAAAAAAAAAACCTGAGTAAGACCAGAATGTATGCCACTGTCACTTCTATCCAACACTAAACTGGAGACTGCCAGCACAATAAGGCAAGAAAAGAAAAATTTTAAGGTATGCTTTCCAGTGCAGTAACCACTAGATCTCAATAGCAATTTTAAATTAAATTAAATGAAACATTTAGTTTCTCAGTATTACTAGCTACATTTCAAGAGCTCAAAGGCCACATGTGGCTAGTGACTGCCATACTGGATAGTGGATGCCTAAAACATCTCCATTATCATGGAAACTTCTATTGGGCAGCACGGGTCTGAGGATTAGAAAGGAAAAAGCAAAATTCTCATTTTTTGGTGTAGGATTACATACATAAAATTCCAAAATACCATTAGTATATAAATTAATAAGATATATTAATAGATATAGTATTAGAGTTAAAATAATAATTTAGCAAGGTAGCTCAAACCAATACATAAAAATCAGTTATAAATACCCATGACATTTTGCACATAACTAAAACAAATTATCTTAAAATTTAACCACAAAAGATCCCAAATTCTCAATGCAATTTGAGAGAAAAGAACAAAGCTGGAGGTATCATACTCCCTGACTTCAGACTATATACCACAAAGCTACAGTAATCAAAACAGCCTGGTACTAGCACAAAAACAGACACATAGATCAATGGAATGGAATAGAGAGCCCAGAAATAAGCCCACACACAATTAATCTATGATAAAAGAGGTAGAATATACATGGGAAAAAGACAGTCTCTTCAATAAGTGGCGCTGGAAAAACTGGACAGCCCATGTGAAAGGCTGACATTAGAATATTTTCTTGCATCATATACAAAAATAAACTCAAAATGGATTAAAGACCAAAATGTAACAATGGAAACAATGAAACTCCTAGAGGAGAACATAGGCAGAACATTCTTTGACATAAATTGTAGCAATAATTTTTTTATCAGTCTCCTAAGACAAAAGAAACAAAAGAAAAAACAAATTTAATTTAATTTAATCAAACCTAAAATTTTTGCACAGCAAAGGAAATCATTAACAAAAAGACAACCTACTGAATGGAAGAAAATATTTACAAATGATATGACCAATAAGGGGTTAATATCCAAAATATCTAAGCAGCTCATATAACTCAATATCAAAAAAACTATCAAACTCAATTAAAAAATGGGCAGAAGACCTGAATACATATTTTTCCAAAGAAGATATACAGATGGCCAACAGGCACATGAAAAGATGCTTGACATAGCTAATCATCAGAGAAATGCAAATTGAAATGACAATGACATATCACCTCACACCTGTCAGAACAGCTATCATCAAAAAGAACACAAATACTAAATGTTGGTGAGGATGTGGAGAAAAGGGAACCCTTGTGCACTACTGCTGGGAATGTAAATTGATGCAGCCACTGTGGAAAACAGTATGGAGGTTCCTTCAAAAACTAAAAATAGAACTACCATATGACCCAGCAATTCCACACCTGGGTATATATCAAAAGAAAAAAGAAAACACTAATTTGAAAAGACACTTGTACCCCAAAGCTCACTGCAACATTATTTACAATAGCCAAGCTATGGGAGCAACCTAAGTGCTCAACAACAGACGAATGGATAACGAAGATATTAGATAGATAGATGATAGATAGATAGATAGACAGATAGATAGATAGATAGATAGATAGACAGACAGATAGAATAGATATAAAATATATAGTTATATAGTTATAGTTATACATACACACACTCACACAATGGAATTTTACTCAGCCACAAAAAAGAATGAAAATCTGCCATTTCCAACAATATGAATGGACCCAAAGGGTATTATGTTTAGTGAAATAAGTGAGACAGAGAAAGACAAATACTCTATGTTATCATTTATATGTGGAATCCAAAAAATAAACCAAATAAACATAAAACAGAAATAGACTCAGATACAGAGAACAAACCCATAGTTTCGGGTGGAGAGAAGGAAGGGGGAGGGGCAAGACAGGGGTACAGGATTAAGAGATACAAACTACTATGTATAAAATAAATAAGCAACAACGATGTGTTGTACAGCACAGGGAAATATAACCATCATTCTGTAATAACTTTAAATGGAGTATAATGTATAAAAATGTTGAATCACTATGCTGCACACCTGAAACTAATACAATACTTTAAATCAACTATATTTCAATTAAAGAAAAAGAAAAAACTCAGTTATAATTCTATACACCAGGAACAACTAGAAAATAAAGTTTTTAAAATTACCATTTACAAGAGTATCCAAGAGCAATAACAATAATCACACCCACCTACCTAGTAATAAATCTAATAAAAGATGTTTAAGGACTTTCTGATACTTACTTAATCATGAGTATCAATAATCTCTCATTAGTACTTCTCCACTCACTGTCTTCATTCTACCCTAAAACTGTCCTGATTTTCCAAATGCAGGGCCCAGAGAATGTGCATACATGACCAGGATCGTAGAAGACCCTAGCAGCACCCCCGACACACACACACACACACACACACACACACACACACACTGCCAGGGCGCTCCCTGCCCCCCATACCCTTGTGCCCAACGATCCCCCTAATGCCTCACCTCGTTGTATAAATCACTGAATTCCTCAACAACATCCTTGGGGATCCTGTAGCCACGGTTGGTAAGGTAGCAGGCCACGCCATTCTTGGAGTAGAGGCTGATGCGGTCCACACTGCGCTCCCCATCAGTTGTCTCTTCCAGGAGGCCATTGGCTTCTGCTAGATGATAGATGGGGTTCCCGTGGGAGCCATGGATCCACGTGGCTCCCAGCTCAAAGATGGCGTGTCCTGAGGGCGACAACAGGCACTTTCAGGGGCGAGGACTTCTTCAGAGAGGGCCAGAACACTGCCTCACCCTCCTTCGTCCAAGAGCATCTTTCCATCCCCAACAACAGGGCAAGGAAGGGGACTGGGTTCCCCTCCAGCAAAAGTCTTCAGTGAAAAGCTCCCAGTAGAAACCACATGTGGCATAAAATGGATTCCACTTTATAGCTGAGACAACTTCCACCCTGAATGACTCTAAGATTTGACACCAAGTCACCTCACTGGAATAATCAGGAGACTCTGCTAAGATAACACCAGACAATAGACCCTCCTTCCTCATTGGTGCCTCCCCCTCAGGAGGAATTCTATGGGTACCAGAGGGTACAATAGGCCCAGTGAGGGGAACAAGGGTACTTGAAATACCCAGTGAGGAGGCCCGGCCTTCAAGACCCAAGGTCCCCATTTGGCCTTATTCCAATTCCTCAAAATCCAACAGCCAAGAGTCAAAGCCACTCTCCCAGATGAAAAATGGCCACCTCCCAACTCAGTCTGGAGCAGAAGAAAGATGGTAAACATTCCAGTTTGGAAGCCTCCTCCCCCAAGAGGAGGCTAAACCAGACTTCTGGAGAACACTAAGCTTTCTCATCCTAAGGCACAGGTGGCAGCGCCCTAAGAGTCTGACTGGGGCAGAGGGCAACTCCCGGGCCCAAGCTGGGACAGGGCTGGTGGCTCAGTTTACCACGCCATCCACAGCCAAGGTACCAGATGCCCTGAGGCAAACTGCCACTGTGCCTGGGCCTATTTCCTCTTCTGGGCCTCAGTTTCCTTTTCTCATGCTGCAGGGCCTGTGATACAATTGTCTCCTCCCCTGCTTAGCTCCTGGGGAAGTTGACACAATGAAAGAGAGGAACATTTTTTGGTGTTTTGTTTTGTTTTTGAAGGCCTGATTCAAGAAGTCACGTATGGTAACTTTTTTGCCAAGATGATCACAACAATTGCTCCTATTCACATGGCCCTCTGCAACGTGACTTTGCCAGGCACCCATCACGAGATGGAGTCTTTCCCCACTCCCTGACTCTGGGCTTGCCTTGTGACTTGCTTTGATTAACAGTACTCAATGAAAGCAATATTTGTAGCTTCAGAGCCTAGGCCTCAAGACACCTTGTGGCTTCTACTCTCACCCTCTTAGACGGTGACCACCACAAAGAGAAACCCAAATTTCTGGAGCCATGGAATATTAGCAAATAAAAAGGTGTTGTTTTAAGCCACTATATTTTAGGGTGATCTGTTACAGAGCAATAGCTATCTAATACACCATAACGGACAACACTCACCCCTCACCCCAGGAACTGGACACTCCTCTTTTTTGTGCCATCTCGTTCCTAGGCTGCTTCTAATTAAACCATCAGTTACTTAAAAAGAAAAAGAAAAAAAAAAAAAGCCCTGTGTGCACCTATGTGCCAAAAACAGAGCAAGAGAAAACACAATCAACCTCAAGCCACAGTCAGCAAGACAATTTCCTGGTGACTCTGGAATCAGAGGCAGGAATGTGTGGGTCCCTTTGTTCCAGGAAAGTGGGCAGACCAGAGGGCATGAAAAGCTGGAAACCCAGTGCCCTTCTTCCACAGGGTTCCAGGGGGGGCACTGGGGACATTTATTACTAATTCTCCTTTAGAGCCTCAGGCTCCCCTAGGTGTCTTGCCTGGTTTGAGCTCTTAACAGGAGCAAAAGAGGCCTACACCCTGGACCCTCCCCAGAGTACACCAGGGAGCTCTAAGTCATAGTCACTGGGCAATGATGTCCAGGCATGGGGCATCCAGATATAAGCAGGAACGAGGTGAGCAGCTCAAGGTCAGTAGCAAGGTCAGTGCTCCACCCCATCCCTCAAGCTTTACAGGGAGGTGGGGTGGCCCAGAGCAGGCCTCCGTCTGAAGATATTTCTTGCCCTCTCCCCCAGGCCTCTCACCTCTCTCATCCTTGCTACATTCTGCATCCAAAGGGCACCAGGCACCATCTCCTCACCTACCCCACAATGTCCCTGGAGCTTCTGCTCATCGCCGCTGCCCTTACCACTGGGATGCACAGCTAGCATCACACACTGCTGCAGGTCCAACTGCAGCTTGGGCTCTCAGCCCTGGGTGTCTGCGCACACAACACACACACATACGCCCTTGCCTGGACTTGCTCCCCTGTATCCTGGCAGGGTCTGCCTTGGCCTGATTCCTCACATACGTCATTCCACGTGTGCGATGACCCCCTTCCTTCTTTTCACTACCTATCCAACTCCCCTCATCACCTGAGGCCCACCCAGGCTCCCTCCCCTCCAAGGAAGGCTTCCTGCAGCCCCATCCCTTCCACCTAACTCCCTTTAACCATTACTTCTCCGCACAGCACATCTCAGCTGTCAGCTACCACTGAGACCGGGCTGTCTGTCCTCCCGTCTTCTTTGATTTCAGACCCTAAATGTCTCATCAAGACTCAGGAACCACAAATGGAGCCAGCCCAGCCCTAAGGCTCCTAGTCAGCCACTCGGGTGTTGAGCAGAGAGTCTCAGGGCTTCCCGCCCGTCTGTCCCCAGGTTTGCAGGTGCCTTGGACTACACTTTCATCCTCACTGCCAACACACGCTCCTGTGTGTGGGCCAGGGGAAGACGGACGTAACTTCACATACACCTTCCAGGAAATGCTCTAAGGGAAGGCTTTTAATGTGATCAAAGTCTTTGAAGGAAGAGAGAAGGTCCCCACGTCTCCTCAACCTCTGCTTATCCTAAGCCTGGCCACCTACTTCTCTGAGCCAATTGCCCCGTTCATCAAAAGTAAGCACACAGAAGCTGCTTGGCCTTGCTGCTCACATAGCAACAGACACGAAATCCTCTGGAGGGTCAGTGTAACGCACACACTCCAGGCCATGAGTGGTCCCACTGGCCCATTTTCATGGTCAGACCCCCTGGCTGAGCAACCCTGACTTCTAGCTGCATTTCAGGCAATTCCCCACCTGCTAGGACCCCTGAAAAAATCTGCCCACCCCTAGCGTATGTCTCTTATCTGGCTGCTTTCTCCAGAGGCCTTATTACTCTGCAACCTGGACAATCCCTCTTCCTAGACAATCCTAAGATCTGCCCATCACTCACAAAGAGGTCCAAAGTCTTCTTCCACCTCCACTGCCCTGAGCTCCTATTGTCCCAGGGTTAGCTCTCAGTCATGATACGCTAATTCATACTTAAAAGTTAACAACTAATAGAAACTTGCAGAATTCCCCTTCTTGTGAAATAGAAACCAGTCTACCCACGGCGAAGTTTGGTTCTGGGTGTGCTCTCCCTCCTAAACACTGTGAACCCTAGATCATGTTCCAAAAATACAGGCCAGAGCCCCATCCTGTCCACCTCAGAAGGGTGCTGAGAGGGGCCAAAGAAGGGAAAATGCCCAGGCAGCACGCATGAGAGAACACTAACCCCAGGGAAGAAGCTAAAATAACGAGATTTCAGGCGAGGTCAGGGCACTGGGAGACAAGAAGTGACCTTGGGAGATGACTGGACTGAGGTGAACTGAGGCACTTACCAAGTTTCACGCTCTGTACACGGCCCCCGATGCGGCTGGAAGCCTCGAGCACTGTGACATCCGTGAAGCCCTGCTCCAGAAGTGCTTTGGCCGCAGCCAGGCCAGCCAAGCCGGCGCCGATCACCACCACACGAGGCTGTCCCCTTCTCCGCAGGCCACGACTGAGAGGGTCATCCGCACTGTCGCCACTGGATTCACAACTTTGCATACCGTCCGCACTCGCCTCCTAGGAACCTGCAGGGGGCGGGGGGTCACAGCTCACCTGGTCTGCCTTCACTTCCCACCGCCCCAAGAGATGCTCACAGGCTCTGCCCTCAGTGGGGGATCTTGAGCCCTCTCACTCCATTCTGAGGACCTGGACAAGAAGAACCATCTCCAAAGGATGTAAGGAGGGAGAGAGGGAGGGAGGGAGGAGCCACAGGGAAGGAAACAGGAAAGGAGGATGTACTGTGGGCCCCTATCAGCAAACAGGGGAGCTGAGAGCCCACCCCAAACCCCTGAAATCCATCAATCCCATCCCACACCTACCACCTCTTCCCCAAGGACAAGACAAGAGTCAGCAAGAAAGGGGATGACCAAGAAGGTCAAAGTCAGGAGAAACTGCCCCTGGTGCTGCTGACCCTGGACCAGCACAGCCCCGCACAGCCCAGCATCACTGCTGTGGTCCAACTCACAGCAACCACAGGATGCTCACATAGACCCCAAAATGCTTGTACAGACCTCAGGGTGCTGGAGCCAACCCCAGGATACTTGCACACACTGCACTGGACCCTCTGCTCTCCCTCCCTTGCCTGGCCCTTCCCTGGCACTCACTCTCCCTTGCCCCGACTCCTCTTCTCCTCTTGCTTTCTGTTAGTCTTTCACAGCCTCAATGAAGCTGCAGTTTGGTAAGCAGGACACAGTCCCGCCCTCTCCCCAGAAAGTGCCACGAGGCTGGTATTGAATGAACCCCTGCTATTCTGGGTGAGTCTCCGGGTTTTTTTACCCAGGCCTCCCAGCCCCTCAGTCACCACAAAGCAGCAAAGAGCCCAGGAAACAGTGGACCGTGAGGACCCGTGGCACCAGAGGCCAGACATCAAATTGACAGTTACACTAAGCCAGCTTGCTCAGAGACGCCAGCCTAGGGAGCTGATGGGAGGCCAAGGGGGTCCCTGAATCTGGCCCCGGGGCTGGGAGAGGCTACCCTTCTATTTCTGGAGTGACTACAAGAGTTTAAAGGTATCTATGGGCCATCCCAAGGGGCCACACAGCTCTAATCCTGTCCCCATTCCTCTCCTGACCCAAGCTGCTTTTGCTAAGGTTTCAGTGCAGCAGTTGCATACTGTCCAGTCAGTTATCCACACTATCTGTAGTATCCAGGACCCAACAACAGGGAGTGAGTGTGAGTGGAAAGTGGCTGCTGGGCAGTGGACAGGGGACATATAAAAAGCTGTCACCCGTACCTCATAAAGCTAAGTAAAACCCTTCCCATGACACAGCAATCCCACTCCTTAGAATACACCCAAGAGAAATAGGGTATACACCAAACAGACACACTGGCATGTTCACAGCAGCTTTATTCATGATAACCAAAAGCAAAGGTCCATCGACAGAACAATAAGCATATTGTGCTATTTGTAGCATATTCACACAAGGGAACATCCTCCAGCAATAAACAGAACCAGACTACTCTCAGCATTACACTGAGCTAAAGAAGCCAGAGACAAAAGAGCACCATACTCTATGACCCCACTTATGTAAAATTCAGGAAGAGAGACTGGGACGAGGGGAATGAGTGAAAAGGGTCGGAAGGGGACCTTCTGGGGTGGAAGTAATATGTATCTTTATATGAACAGCGGTTACACAATGTACATAGCTGTACACAGAATTTGCGCCACTCACTATATATGTGTACACATATACACCTCAATAACTATTCAGATATTCATTCCATGTTCACTACAAAAAAATGAAATAAAAGCTGTGCACTAACTTCCGTCTTCACACACCTCAAAGTCTGACCACTTAGGTTTCCATCCCACCTCTCACATTTTTTCATCACAGATTTTTAAAGGGGTCTTTTTATAAATATGCTCGGGCTGAGAAGCTGCTCCTTGCACCTCCCCCACCCACTCCACCTGCCGCCGCCACACCTGGGCACGGACAGGAATGTCACCCCACTCCTGCCCCCAAACTCCCTCCAAACTACGCCCCACCCTCCACCCCCAGGCGGCCCGACTCGGGGCAGGACTGCTTCCCTAGAGGGCCGGGAGGTGGCGCCCGAGGCCCAGAGACCCTCAGAGGCAGGGACTCCCCACCCAGCCTGGCTCCCCGCCTCCTTCCAGGAAAGCCTGTGTCCCCGCTCTCCCATTCCTCCTTCCTGCGTCCTTCTGCCCTCCTTCGGTCCACCGCCCCCGCCCCCGCCCCCAGTGATGTTCGGTTCGGCCTCCTGGGAGCAGGGAAGTCAGAGCCGGCTGCGGCCCTTTCCTCCCCTCCCCCTTACCCTTCCTCCGCTCCCCCTCTGCCGCCCTGCCCCCTCCCCCAGGTTCTCCCGGGAGGACTAAAATTAGAGGTGAGGGTGTGGCTGCCTGCGCCAGCGGCCGGCAGGGAGGAAGAGTCCAGCCTGCGGCGCAGGCCAGGAGCGTGCTCCGCAGCAGGTCTGTAAACACGCGGCGAGCTCCGAGCTGCCGCTGCCGGCGCCACAGCTGCGCAGCCTGCTACGCTCCGCCGGGGTCCAGACCGCCCACCCCGCCCCAGGCCCCAGTTCCCCGGGATGGGGGGCCCTGCCTGTGCGCTGCTCTCTGGGCCGCCGGGCCCACCCCGGGCCTGAGGCCGTCCCCCTGAAACAGCCACTCTTACACAATAAACGGGTGGGATCGCTACGGTGGTTCTCAGACCTTACTGGTGGAACCCTTCTGGAAGAGCTCCTGTGGAGACCAGGGTTAACTGGGATTTAACTGGGGGTCCCGCTACCCCCCGAGGTCCCTAAGGTCTCAGGGCAGGGCCTCCCAGGCTCCCTGGAGCACCAGCTCTGAAAACCCGGGGCAAGCGGCAGCCTTGGGAGGCCTGCAGAGGGAAGGAATGCCCGCGGCAGCTGTGCACTCCCGGGGGCCACCTGAACTTCCTGGCCTTCCAGCCTCCCTTTCCTTCTCTCTGAAGTGGCCCAGCTTGTCCTAACGACATTATTGCGACAGTTAAATAAGGCCCTACATGGATGTCAAAAGACTGTCAGCATTTTTACGAGACTTGTGCGGGAAGCTCATTTGTAAAGTTCTGCAGCTAAATTATGAGTAGACTGCCTCGGGTAAGGGCTTCAGGAATGGACTGTGGGGAATGCAGGCAGGCAGTCTGCCTTTAAGATGAACACCGAAGGGACTCCCAGTTCCCAACACATCAGAGACCTTCACCTCAAACAGACATCACATATGGTGGGAGCAGGTAAACAGGGACCATGTAGGTCACCTATTCCCCTGGCCCTCACTGCTAACCCCATAGTTCTGTCTCTCCACAGGCCTTGTTCCAGACGGGCCTGTCAATCCTGGGGGTCCCCCAAGGACCCACAGAAGCCACACGCACAGTCCACGGATGGCAAAAATTAGGCATCTGCCTCATGGTCCCCTACATCAGCCCATGGAGCCAGTGTACCCTGGGGTCCAAACTGAAGGGAAGAAAGAAAACTGTGTGCAGCAACACCTACTATGTGCTGTGTGCTGGGCTCTCAGCTGAACGCTGAACTGGACTCTGGGGCCCTCTGTTATCTCAGGGTTGGGGCGTGGGGGGAGCACATTTGTCTTCTGTTGGTTTGTGTCATCTCTTCCTTTGGAATTTTTTTAACTTTATGAGAAAATGCCTTACTGGGGAAGAAGAATCACTTAATGCTCCTTGGTACCTCCCTGCCCTTCTTCTTGCCTTCAGTAAATAAATAAATAAATAACATCCCCCTCCTTGATCTGTATGCACAGGAGAAACAGAACACCCTGTACTTTTTCCGAGAAGATAAAGGAGAGAAGAAAAAAGTGCTGGCTCAGCCAGGCAGGGAGGAGAAGGGGGGAGGAGGGGGAGGAGGGAGGAGGGAGGCACAGGGCAACAGACACTTGCCTTCTTGCTCCTGTTTCCAAGGCAAAACAGGGGTGGGAGGCTGGGGCCCCCATGTGCCCACGCAGGCCATGCCTCGTAGCTTCAAGAAATCAGGTCCAACCCCATTCAACACGCCCCAATGCCCCACTGCCTCCCCACTCTCACCCCACCCCACTCCACCCCCACCCCCACTTCTCTGGCCTACGGGCCACCACTCCCCCTGCAGGCCAGAGCCGACACTGTCCCAACTGAAACTGCCCAAGAAACCAAACTGGAAGGAGGGCAGCAGGGAAAGGAGAGAAGAGGGAAGAAAGGCCCTGTCCCATGGCAGGGTCACCAAAGAAGGATGGATGAAGACTAGGAGGCCAGGTGCTGGGAACAGACACTAGCCACCAAGCATGCGTCCACTGCCACTTTCCCACCCACCTTCTCTCAACATCCTCACCAGTTTCATTTTGTCACCCTTGGAAATTTACCCTCCAAGAAGAACCTCCTAATTGCCAGATACTAGAGACATGTTTTAGTCCTGGCCTGCAACATCTGACCTTGCTGTGGCCCTCTTGGAAATGCCCAGAACTGAGCCGAGGGCACCATGCATCTCCTTATGCTTTCTCAATCACAGTTAAAACCACTGGAGTGCCAAAGCTCAAATGCATCCTAAGTGGAAGTCCTGCCCTTAGTCATCGGGTCAAGCCTTGTCAACCTCACACCCCATATCACTGTTGCCTCTACCTTCAACCTCCCCAGGCACCCGCCTGCCTCCTCCATCTGAACCACACTCCTAGAGAAGTGCTGGGCCTGTCCCAAGTCCCACTCCTTAACACCAGCAAGGCCTGCTCCGTTGATGTTTCCTGAAGCTACAGACACCCTGGAAATGTGAGTTTTCTGCAGCTACCACCACCCAACCCCAACCTGTTCCCAAAGCCTGGGCATCGCCCCCCAGGAAATCCTGCTGCCTATTACTCTAGTGAGGCTGCAGCCCCACAATCACTGAGCAGGGCTGAGGTCCCACACTAGACTGGTGACCCCCTCCTTGAGCCCTGGGAGTGAATCACAAGGAGGGTCAGTGGCTCAGGTTGGCACAGGACACCCCTTCCTCCTCAGTGTTGGAGCCCACTTCAGCTCACCAGGCAATCAGCAGGTCACCTCCCTCCCTAACAGTGACCACTACAGCTAAAACCATGCCACAAGGGGCCGGCCTCCCAGGTGCCCCACACCCTTCCAGAGCTGCCCCTCAGAAGAAACATAAAAAAGTCTACCCATCCTTTGCTCCCTTCTAAACACAGGCTACTCCCAAATATGTCTGTCTCCCTGTCCTTTTCTCAAGGTCACTCCAGGATGAATGACCATATCCCAGAGAAGAGTATGGCCAAAGCAGTTAGCCCACCTGGACCTTAGGGTCCAGACTCCCAACAGCTGAAGCACTCCAAATGGGCCCACCCAGGATTTCCCTAGTGGTCCAGTGGTTAAGACCCTGCACTTCCAATGCAAGGGGCGCGAGTTCAATCCCTGGTCGGGGAGCTAAGATCCCACATGCCGCACAGTGCAGCCAAAAATAAATACATAAAATTTTTTTAAATGGGCCCATCCCTTCCAATAAGCAGGCTTCTCTCCTCTAAGCCACACGTTTGCTCATGTGAGCTCTGTCCTGGGCTTTGGGGGCCGCCTGCATCTTCTCCATCAGGGACTTACAAGTGTCTCCTCCCAACAGATACTGCTAGTGCTCTAGGGCAGCAACCCTACCTCAGTTTCCCTGAAGCAACCCCTCTCTGCCTCAGGCTTCTAGCAGGAGGGAGGGAGGGGAAGGGAAGCTGGGGTGCTGGTCCTGAGGAATCTCTCTGGACTGCCTGGCAGGTCTGGGGTGGGGGGGGCGGGATTTGGATTCTCGAGGGCCCCCCAGACAATGCAATTATTCTTCAGATGTAAAAAAAAAAACGCCCAGAAATCCCAGACCAGCTGCTTTGCACAACGGCCCAGACAAAGGGGCTCTGTGTCTGCCCATGAGGCTCCTCCCACCCCTCAACCCCAAGGAGGGACTGAGCCTGAACTCCTCCCAGCCAGACCCTCCCCAGCCCTCCTCATCCAGGCCAGCCAGCCAGGAAGTGAAAGAAGTAGGATTGGCTGGGCCAGGCCTGGCCAGCCATGAAAGGTTGGGTTGGGGTGGATAAACGTGGGGACAGGGCAGAAGCAGCCTGTGAGCCCAGAAGACAAAGGAGGGAAGGGAGAGAACACTGGCCTGCGAGCCCAGAGACCTGGATTCAGGCCCCAGCTCAGTCTCTCTTGGCAGATGACCCCAGACCAGAGTCTTCCCTTTTCTGGGCCCCACCTGGCCAATACCTCTGAACTCACCCCAAGGACACAGCATCTGTACCCCGCCTCTTGGACACAGTTATCTAAGCCCCATCTGAGGCTTAACTGCCTGCCTCCTTCAGTCTTTAAGCTTTCCTATCTGTAAAATGGGGATAGGTACAGCTACCTGGTGCAACTGCTGGCAGAATTAAATGCTAGCACAGGTAAAAGGTGTGGCCACCTGCCAAGGCCACCCCAGAGAGGGAGGGAGAGGGTGGATGATCCCCAAAGAGACTAGTATGCAGGAGAAAGCCACTTCTCCCAGGACCCAGAGCTCCATTTCATGTGTAAAAGAACCCCAGTCTTCATCTGAGCTTAGACTCCAGTCTCAACCTTGGCCTCAACCTTAGTATCAGAGTGGACCTTGACATTGACATCCATCAGACTATCCCACAATCTGTGTTTGACAGAAGCCAAACCCTGACTCAGCCTGACCATCCTACTGGTCTTGGCCAGGAAGGGGGTAGGGAGTAGGCATCAGATACAGAAGCCGTTAGCCAACCCTAAACTCAATCAATAAAAGAGACAAGCCATGGGGGCCTCATTCTGCAGAGCCCTCACGCCAGCAGTGTTCTCTGGCCCTCACAGGCTGACATGGGGAAGGAGCTCTAAGGGTCCCATCTTCCTTTCTGGCACACAGACTTTTCTCCAAGCACAATGTCTCTATTACCCACATCCCTTCCCTGCCACCAGATGCGTAAAGTCCCTAAAAGCACAATTTTAAAAGGCTTTGTAAGCCTTTTTCAAAAGAGAAGTGGGGAGCCTGCATTGCATGGAAAAAGACAGCCCTAAACTCAGTGTCTGGGGGGAGGGGGGTCAGACCCGAAGGTATGGCCCACAAAGGCACTGGTGGGCAGGAGGGGAAGGCATGCCTGGAGAGGGGAGTGCCCTGGCTGGCTTCTACTTCCTTTGATGCTCTGCAAGGTGGGATAGTCCTAAGTGAATTGTGTCAGGACCCCAGCTTAGAGCTTGCCTGCAGAGACAGAAACTGGAGACCACCTGGGTGGGGGGGTGGAGGAGGGGAAGAAAGCATGGAGAGAAGTCAGAGAAAGGATAGGGTCTTTCCGATGAGCATAAAGCTCAGCTGGCAGTGGAAAGAGAAACAGAACTGAGATGGACCAGGGTAGAGTCCAGGACTGCATTCCTGCCCCCATACTCACACCCAAAGAGCTTTATCCCAAACTCCATCCTAGAGATCCCACCCACCTTCAGCAAAAATGAGTGGATCACACTCTGACAACAGATCAGATCAGGTGCTAGTCATCTAAACACCTCCTATGAACCTTTCAAAATCTGGGCCAGCCCCACCACCTCAGCTTCCATCTCTGATCCACGCACGCCCTGGTTTCCCATCTCTGTGTGTGTCTACACACAGAGGTCCTGACTGGCCAGGTCACCTCTCTGCAAGCAAGGCTCACATTCTTCCCCTTAGACCCCAGATCTTCCAGAGGCAGACACAGCCCAAGCCTCCTCAGCCCAGAGAGAGGTCAGCGGTCTGATACGATGGCTACCACTCCTGGAGAAGATGAAACTGCCCAGACAGCAGCCTCTGTCCCTAACCAGCATTCCCTTGGGTGAGTCCATTAGCACATGAGCTTCAGTTATCCCATCTGTAGAATGGGAACAATCACCCCTATTTTGGATGAGGCCAGCCTTGACCCCAGGCCCTATTAGCCAGTTTCCTGTGTCCTCAGCAAAGTCCTAAAGGCAAAGGTTTCACTGTGGCTCCCTTTAGCAACCCTCAGGATGAGAACTCATGGCCTGGATTCCTTCCCTCTGAGCAGGACCTGACACCCAGACTCTAAACCTCCCTCTAGGAAGTCATCAACCACAGAACTAGAAGAGACCGCAGAGCTGGTTACTATGCCAGTGACTACATTGATGCAAGACTGTCTTTGGTGACATCAAATCAGGCCGTGGGCAGGAGAGGACTGATGGGAGATGGTACTCAGTCACTCACTACCCTGGGAAGGGCTGAATCTGGAGACAGAAACCAGCCTCAAGCCCATACCAGCCCTGTTCTGAGGGACCCAAGTCACCATGGCCCTTGGGGACCCCAGGAAAACACCTTTCTTCCTCTCTTTCTCTCTCCCTCTCCCCCAACCCTCCTTTGTCTTCCCCGCACCCTCCCCCCCCCCCCACACACACACACATCCTTACGTTTACCTTGATGACTCAGCTTGCTAAATATTCTCTTCCTTTGGGAATACCTTACTGCACCATGGTTTTCATACAGGCCCTTGTTTTTGAATACCAATGGTTTGAGGCTCCGCAACTATTTAGACGCCTGACCTGGGCCTCAGTTTCTTTATCGTTAGAATAGGGATAAAAAGTCCCTGCCTCACAGGGTTCAGTGTGACCGTGCAGGATGCTTAGCCCAGAGCCAGGCATGCAGCAGCAATGGTACTTACATTCGTTTTCCTACAGGCCCAAGTCTGCCCACTAGTGGGGTCACCACAGGGAGGGCTGGGCCAGGACATCAGACCTGGGTGGGGATGGGGAATCCAGCCAGTAGAGAGGGCACAAGTCCGCCTGCATGATGACTCCAGAGCAAGACCTCCAGGCCTCAGAGAGAACTGCACCACGCACAGTGGCACTGCTATGACCTGATGACAGGGAGGAACAGACGAGTAAGAGAGAAGGGTCACCCCACTTACCGGGGGCACTTGCTCCTCCCCGGCAAGGTCTGTGAGGCTGAAACGGCAACAAGAGGACAGTCTGTATGGTCACCAGCCTCCAAGATGGCCCTCAATGAGCCTCGCCTCCTGGTGCTCATGCCCTAGTACAGTCCCCTCCCAACTGATCTGTGTCACTAATAGGATAGTGTAGAACTCTGGAGTGTGACTTTCAAAACTAGATCATAATACACATTGTGGCTTCCACCTTGCTCTCTTAGACTGCTTACTACAGGGAAAGCTAATCACCCTGTTGTGAAGACACCCACATAAGCCCTCTGAGAGGCAAGGAACTGAGTCCTACCATCAGCCAAACCACCCTGCGAAGCATGTGACTGAACCACCCTGGAAGCAAATCCACCAGCCCCCGCGAAGCCTTCAGATGACTGCAGTCCCAGCCAACACCTTGACTGCAACCTCCTGAGAGATCTCAAGCCAGAAACAAGTCAACTGCTTCCTAATTCCTGACCCACAGAAACTATGAGGATAATAACTGTTTACTGCCATTTTAAGCTACTAAGTTTTGGGGTAGTTTGTTACACAGCAACAGGTAACTAACACTGTCAGCAGTTCTCTCTCCCTGGAGACCCCTCAGAGGAGAAACCCCTCCCCCCGCCCCAGATAGACTCCCCATCCTACTCAGGGTCCCAGCTCCCTCTTTTCTGAAAACTCTGTGCTGGGGTTGAGTGAGCAGAGAGCCTGGCCCAGGCCCTACAGCATCCGAGGCCCAGGAGATAGGAACACCCTCCCAGCCCGTGCGTTAGACTCACCTGGAGATTTTTACAAATGACCAATACCAAGCCCAGAGACTGGGTCATCTAACTCAGACTTTTTTGGGGGGGTTCAAGCATGGAAATTTTTTAAGGACCCTACGTGATGCTAACATATTAGCTAAGGTTGAGGATCACTTCTCTACAGCAGGTTCCAAATGCAGATTCCAGGCCAGCCCAGAACATCTGGGATCTGCCTGTACAGGAGTGGAGGAGGCAGAGAGAGCAGAAAGGCCAGGAAGTACCAGGTCCTCTCCCCACCTTCCAGCTTAGGCTGAAGATCTCCCTCTGTCCTTCCTCCCCAGCTGCTGCCCAACTCTCAAAGCGCTCTGCATTGAACACCAGTAATGTACCTCGAGCCAGGAAGGTCCAACCTCTGCTCACGGGGACATCTCCCTCAGAGAGGACCCAGGGTGCAGGGATGAGGTCTAATTCTGAGTGACCCAGGGAAGACTCTGTTTCCTCATCTGCAAAACAAGTATTGCCATCACTCCTGCTCTGCTCTCTCATGGGTCTTGGGCTCCACTCAGAAGTCTACAGAGATTTCTGTTTTGTCTCCCTCAGGACACTGCTTCCCCCTCCTCCACAGCAGCGTTATTCACAGTAGCCAAAAGGTAGGCTCCACTCAAGTGTCCATCAATGGATGAATAAACAAAATGTGGTACATGCATATAATGGAATATTATTCAGCCTTGAAAAGGAAATTCTGACACACGCTACAACATGGATGAATCCTGAAGACATAATGCTAAGTGAAATAAACCAGTCACAAAAGGACAAATACTGTATGATTCCATTTCCATGAGGTACCTAGAGTAGTCAAATTCACAGAGACAGAGAGTAGAATGGTGGTTGGCAGGGGAGCGGGGGAAATGGAGAGTTCGTGTTTAAAGGATACAGAATTTCAGGTTTGGAAGATGAAAAATAGTTCTGAAGATGAATGGTGGTGATGGCTGAACAACAATGTGAATATATTTAATACCACTGAGCTGTATACTTAAAAATGGTTAAAGTGATCAATCTTATGTATGGTTTCGCACAACAAAAATAACAAGAACAACAACAACAAAAAGTTGAGTGAGTGCTCCTCTGTGCCAGGCACTCAAGATACAGAAACCGCCAGATGCTGCCCCCTCAAGGATCGGGGTGACAGGTGCCACGAAGCAAAGCAGGTAAGGGGAGAGGCAGTTGCTCTGTGTGGGGAGGTCAGGGAAGCCTCTCTGGCAAGGTGACACCAGAGCAGAGGAAGTGACAGACAGGAGAGGACCAGGGGGTAAAAGTGCTGTGTGACCTCCTAGGGACTTGCTGGATGATGGAACGTGGGGGCAAGAGCAAGGATCGGCTCAGGATGACCTGGGTGACCAGGCACGACACCAGGACCAACCCTTACAAGTTCTGTGTCAGCTGGTCATCTCCTTTCCCCTTCACAACAAGGCTGTGAGGTAGGAAAGACCAAAAAATTGGTGCAAGACCCCCAGGTGGGAGGAGGGCCCCGGTGGCCTGACTCCAGACCCCGGGTCTCTCCTTGGGGCTATCGCGAGAGTTGGGAAGACTTCCTCAGGCCCCCTCCCATCGCAGGGCTGAGCCCACCCCCAAACACACAGCCCAGGGCCCCTCTCCCAGCCCCCCCGCACAGGGCGTCACCTGCAGGCATGGCCCTGACCAGCCCCTGGCCTGGGGTGGTGTCCCCACACAGAGACCCACCCATTCAGCAGATGGGGCACTTGACGCCTGGGAGGTGGGAGGGGGCAGATGAAGAGGGAGCCTCCCAGCGGGGCTTCTCCCCTCTCCCTGCCAGGAGCCACAGCCTCACAGTTCTGGAGGGAAGGAGGACGGCACAGTCAGCACTTTCCACTGACTTTTTCAAAACCACTGACAAGCACTGAGGCTTGGGAGACAGCTCAGCCGGCGGCGCAATTCCCCCTGGCGGCGCAATTCCCCCTGGCCGGGCCCCTCGTGACTCTGCACAAAGCCCATCTGTGCTTCAGCTCCAGTCCCTGGGGTGGGGGGAGGAGGGGGTCTCCTGCAGACCAATCCTCTCTCCTGAGCCACGGGTGGGGTCCCCACGCTGGCCAGCCCAGGGCTCGTGCTCCGGCCCACACAGCCCCGACGGCAGAGCTGGGCTGTCCAAGGCTCTTGCTGGGTTCAGGCAGCGTTTGTGGGAAGAGGATTCCCTCCACTGTAACCTCTCCTCCTGCAAAGCTCCCTCGTCTGTGCTCGTGCCCCACCAAACTCCCCCACCTCCACCCCCACTCGGCATGGTTTATCACGGAGCAAAGGTGGCGTGCGTGATCACAACACGGAAAGAAGAAAACATCCCCCCAAAGTCCAGCCACCAGATACACCCCACAGCAAATCTCTATTTACTGAGCCCTTCGTGGGCGAGGCCCCATGCTGGGCACTTTCCATTCATGGCATCATTTAATCCTCCCAAACACTCTGGTGCCCATTTTTGAGCTAAGGAAACATCAGAAAGGTTCACAGGTGTGATGGAGGCACCCAGACAGAGGGAGGGACAAAGCGGGGCCTGACAACGCTCAGCTTATCACCGGCTACCCAGCACCTGCCCACCTCTCAGGCCCTCGCTCAGCCTCCCGGGACGGCAGGCCTGAGGACAGCCCTCGGCCTGGCACTTCTGTCTTACCCCTCCCCACACACTGACACTGCACACCTCGTGCCAGGCACCCGCGGCTAGCAGGAGGTGTCCCCAAGCCGGGCAGCTCACCCCAGCTACACTGCCAAAACTTGGGGCTGCCGCCAGGAGGCCACCTGCCTCCTGACCAGGGCGTTAGTCGGGTGGGCTGCGGGCCACCCTAGTCTCCCTGCCCCACGAGGGCTCCCTTAAGGCTTGCAGACCACAGACCTTTACCCTTTATCCTCCATAAACAGTGACAAGGATAGTGGTCTAATGGCTTCTGGCAGCCCAAAAGAAAATTCTAAGAGCAACTAGATGATAATTTCCTCTAAACAGTCACCTCCTCTCTCTGGCCCAAGATATTCCCCGCCTGGTAACTCCAACGTGGTTTAACTGTGCTCTCCTAACAAGTCCTAGCACAGGACCTCCTAACACAGGATCGCCCAATAAAGGGCTCGTCATAAAGTTCAACCCTGAAGCAGAACACCTGCCAGCCTCAGAAAAAGCTGGAATCAGGTCTGAAAAGCCAATGGTGTTCATTTCAAAATGCACACGTGGGCCCCATGATTTAATCCATAAAACACCTACAGAGGTAAAACGCTGAGCTTAGACAACAAACATATTCTTCAAGTTCTTTTGTTGAGTTCAAAGAGAGACTGAATAACTCACCAGCTTTGGGAATCAAGAAACGTCTGTTCTTATAATTCTATCATCAGTTCCCACTATTTTTCACTGAGTACGTCTGCGGCACGGAGGGCAACGCTAAGCATTCCACATGGAATATTCTGGTTAATCTTCATGTCACTATCCCCCTTCTACAGGGGAAGAAACTGAGTTTCAGAGAAGTTCCACAACCTGTCATTGGACACAAAGCACTCCAAAATATACTCATTAAAGATACTAAGGCTCAGGCTTTACTCTCTTTTAAAACCGACTTGCGGAAAGGGCATGAAACCAGATGTCCTAGAACCTGGGTCTGGGACCCAGTCATGCCATTTTTGCTGGCACGGCCCAAGTTCCCATCTATGAAGTAGCTCATGCCCTGTGGGCCACATGGGAAGGACAGGAATTATGGGTCTACCAGGGCCTGGCACGAGGCTGCAGAGGGTGGCTGGGTTCTTTGTTCTGTTTCCTAATAAGTTACAACTCATTTCCTAGTGCTCCTTCTCTTGGGCTTAAATCACACCTTCCTTAACATCCTCCCCCCAGGAGCAGCTAGATGATAAAGGAGTCTGCACGGAGGGGCCGCGGTGCTGAACCTTCCTGCCCTGCCACAGCCAGGCCACCCTGGTCTGGCTGAACCCACGTGCTTTTCTCCATCGCCCCTTCCACTGACCCCTGATTTAGAGACAGCAGGGAAAGCCTTGGGCTCCTGCCTATTTGAGGAAGAAGAGAGTGCAGCTGAACTGGGTAAGAAAGCTCTCTGAACACCCCCTGCCAGGGCCTCCCTGAGGGCTGCGGTCACCAAACAGGCCTGTTACCCACATCGCTCCATTACAGCAACCTCTGGCTCCAGCAACTTGCGGGTCGCTGTTCGAAACTGCCACACCCCATCACCTCCACCTGAGCTGCTGATCAAAGAGTCCTCACACCTCATAGGAAACGAGGTGTGACAAAGGACAAGGTAGGGTGGCCTCACTAACCCTCTCTCCCAGAGACAGGGGAGGCAGGAGGAGCACGGGCCCCGGGACGCTCCCTGTCCTACCCTTCCAGGAAAGTGACAAGTGTGAGACTCCTAACCTTTTGGGAAAATGACTCAGAGCTCTGATCATCTGAGGGTCATATGAGCAACCTGCCCCCTTCCCCATGCCTGAGACATGAAAGCGCACAGCAACTCTCCGAGGAAGCCCAATGGGGGGGTCCTGCACCCCCAACCCACCATCATAACCCGCCACCTTTCTCACTAAAACACTGCTCTCATCAAACCACGGCCCTGCTCAAAAACCTTCAATGGCTCCCAGTGGCCTAATGAATGAAGGCAGGTCCCTGACACCTCCTCCCTGCCCTCAGCCCCCCGCTGTCTCCTACACACACCCACCGGACGCCTTGACTCCCACACCCAGACTAGGCCCACAGGGCCCAGGGTGGCCTGTGGAATCTCCTCATGCTGCCCACATCTCCCCACTCTGCTAGGCACTCCCCCAGGAAGTCAGTCCTCACTCTTTCTTGCCCTTCCAGAAGACCACCCCCCTGTTCTAATCAAGACCCGACCCCACGCCTTCCATGCTCTCTGCTCACCTTCGTGCCTCTCAAATCCCTGACGACTGTCCCCTCCCCTGGGTCCCTCCTGCAGACACCGCCTGTAGCCATGTCAATCACATTCAGAGCAGCCCACAAGCACCCGGGCGCCACAACCACCCTGGGAGGGAGGGAACGCTATCTGCACAGCACACATGAGGAGCCGGTGGCACAGAGAGGTTGGAGCTTCTTGTCCAGGGATCACAGCCCCGCTCTCTGAGACGGAAGGCTGGGAGAGAACCTGTAGGGCAAGAAGATGGCAGGGACGGATGGGGTATGAGGCCCTCCCAGGACCCCGAAGACCCAGGCCTGGCTCCTGTTGGGTCTCTTGCCCATCTGCGCAGTGAGGCAACGCTGCTGCCCCTAGAACCCAGGGCTGGTTCCGGGCCCCGTCCCTCCCCCTACAGGGCCCTTTGCTTTCACTGACTGTCCAAGTCGTACCCATCCCACCACGTCCCCCTCCCCCAGGAAGCTACGGTTCCATCCTGCTTTCCCTCCCTGGCACCTCTGGGCCGACCCCTCACCCGTGTTTGTAGCACTCACGGAGCCGCATCCCCCCGCATCAGCCCTTCCCACGGAGTTTTCTTGGTCAGTGGGTCATTATTAGGATGTCTTCAAAAAAAAAAGTGTCTATGATCAAATCAGTTTAGCAAACATCAGTTTCTTTTCTACAGGATTTGTCAGAGCCTTTAATTCTCTTAAACGCATTCAGAATCTCCCACAGGGTAGTGGAGTGGATTTTCCAGTTTCTACCCTTGTTTGTCCCCTGAATCCTTGAGGTTTCTCAGAACAGTCTTTGAGAAATGCCACCCCCTCCCGTCCCCTCAGGACAGCCTGGTACAGCAGGGGGCACATGGGCAGGAATCAAGGTGGGGAGCGGGGGGCATCCTTTTAGGAGTTATGTGACATCTTGGGAACCTCAGCCTGAAAGCCCCTCTTGGCACTGCCTAGGGCAACAGAACCTCTGCCTTTAGTGTCTGCCCTTCCCACCTTTCTTTGGGTGGGGTGACTGCCTACCCTCCTGCTAGGGTCTAAAGGGACCTCACCTGACCAGTGTCCTCAGATACCACCCTTCAGGCTATTCAAAGCCCAGAGGACAGAGGTTTTGGGAGATCCCCAAATCAAGCTGGACAGCTCTTCTGGGCAAACTGCTCATTCTACTCCATCATCAGCATGCCAGTTTCAATAGTAAACCAAAATTAAAATGTATTAAGCTGCCATTCTGGGAAGATGCAGTGTTTTACTCAACAAACCCTGCAACTCGCCCCCCTGCCCCCCAGGAAGGGGTGAATCCCTCAATTTACAGGAAACTGAGGCCTCAGGGCAAAGCAGACACTTGCCTGTAGGGGCCCAGCCAGGGGCAGAGCAGAATGAAGCATCCAGGCCTCCCCACTTCCAAGTGCATTGGGGAAGTGGCCCAAGTGGGAGAAGCCAACAGCAGCTCATGCAACCATCAGGGCAGCCACAAGGACTCACGCAGGCCAGGCGGAGGTCAGGGACGCTCGCTGGGAGGAGATGGCTCAGCAGCTGGGGAGACTTTAGGGGCTTTCAGGAGAAGACAGCACATCTAAGGCTGGAACCAGCTGTTTCCCCAATCTCCTCGGCCCCACCCCGGCTGGAGGAAGAGTGCTCACCCCAGATTGGCTAACCACAGGGCCGGGCTTGGCTGTGGTGAAAGATAAGATGCCCTATGTGCTGCCTGCATGTCACCCTGCCCTGGGGCAGTCGCCTAAGACACTTTCTCATGGTTTGGGGAGCTTCTCAAAGTCAGGCACCCTAGAAATCAGGCCTGTGTATCCAGCCTGAGCCCCAAGTCCCCAGAAGCTCCTCACCCGGCCCCATCCCCCAACAGAATAACCCTTGCATCCCGTACCCTCTACATACTCCTCTCTGCCCTCCCCCCGTAAAAGCAGTTTCTAGGCCTCCCCCAACACAGTCCACAGGAGCCAGGACAGTCCCCATTACCTGTTTCAGGTCTCACCTGATCTGTGCCCATCCCCGCACCTTCCTGGCCCAAAGTCCTCAGTCTGAACCCTCACTACACAACGATAACCCGTGGGCCAGCAGCATCACACCACCCAGGAGCTTGTCAGAAATGCAGAGTCTCGGGCCCCACCCCAGACCTGCTGAATTGGAACCTGAATTTCAACAAGCTGCCCAGGTGATCCACGTGTATGCTAGAGTTTGGGAAGTAATTTTATAGACCACTGCTCTAATCAAGTCCTTGCACTCATGGCCTATAAGCTTCCGTGGCTCCCCAGGGCCTAGTGAATCAAGCCGAGACTCAGTGGCTTGACAATCAGTGCTTCAACTGACTTGTCCGGGCCTGGGCTCCCCCTCCACCTCCGGAAGGCCATCCCCTCCTGTGCTGGCCAAAGCCACCCAGGACTTCAGGGCCCTCTAAAAGCACCACCTCCTCCAAGAAGCTGGTCGGAAATGCACCTCATCACATCACATCTGGCGTGGCTCACTCTTATCTCCCGGTGAACGGGGGCCTGTCCTGTGTTCCCAGTGGCTCCAAACACCAGGGTGGGGCATAGAAGATGCCAGGTGCCAACCACAGGTAACAAGGCCCAGCGTCCAGTTGTTGGGAAGTCTACCCTCAGCTCTAGCCTGCTGGCCTTAGGCTCTGCTACAGCCTTCACCTCAACTCAGCGGACAAGGCCTCAGGCAGTGTGGACAAGCCCCCTGCCTACTCCAGAGAAGGAGCACTCCTCAGAAACGTGCGCCTAGTGAGCTGCTAGCAACAAAGTGCTTGCTCTGAGCCTCAGTTTCTCAAAATGCAGAAGGGAACGCCATCGGGTCTGCCTCCCTCTTTTCCTGGGGGGCTGGGAGGATGAGCAGGTCCCCTAAACCCTGGGGTCAGAATCTGGAGCAAAGAAACTCCATCCCTGTGGGGTCAGCAAACCCTTTCTTGGCCTAGTAGCCAGGCCTCTGGGACGCCAAGGCACCTGCGCAGAGGCGCCCTCATGACCAAACAGGAAAGCCTCAAAGGACGAGGCGGCCACACCCTCCTCCCCACTCCCTGCTTCCTGGCCCAGTTCCTACAGGCTGGCCTCCCATGAGAGGTTCTCACACCTTCATCCTGGGTCTGCAAGAAGGTACTCAGACAGGTAACCTCAAGGAGTTCCTGGTTTCTATAACCTCTGGGGAGCAAAGGAAAAAGTTTCCCTAATCTCATTTTACAGACAGAAAAAAAGAGGTAAGGACAGGGCCAATACTGAAGTGGATGAAGCTCTTTTCAGTTGCCATTTCTCTGTTCCCCCAGCTCTGCTCCCACCTTCCACCCAGCCCTACTCAGGCCCCCATCCAGGTTTTCCAAGGCCAAGTCTGAAGCTCCACCTCACAACATCCTAGATGGCATCCGAAACAGGCTGGTTGATCCGCAGAGCTCCTAGCTGACCTCTCTGGGCTCTCCAGAGGCAGATGAAGAGGGCAATGGGGCAATGCTGAGCCCAGAGAAGTGACATTCTAATGGTGGCAGCTCAAGCAGGGAGCTGGTTTTGCACCAGAAGCAGGTGTCCTCCCTAGCTCCCCGAAATCACAGTGTGATGACACCCAACTCCTTGACCTGGGCCCAGAGACCCTCCTGGAGAAAAGGTGGGGCATGAAACACAGAGATTCAGCTGCCCACTCCGAGTGAGGACCTCTTCTACTTTAGAGGGTGTGACTTCTTTCCTACCTCCCCAGTCCCAAGGCCAGGCACCTCTGGGAGTCAGGAAAAAACATTTGTTAAGAAGACTTCAGCTGGTGCATATCTGAGAGGCAGAAAGAGTGTCTTAGAGCACGGATTCTGGAGCCAGGTTGCCTAAGTTCAAATCCTTGCTCTGTCACTACTGAGGTATATGACTATGCCTCAGTCTTCCAGTCTATAAAATGGGAATAAGACCTACCTTCTAGAGCTATTAAGGGGATTAAAGGAGCCAATATTTGCAAAGTCCTTAGAACACTGCCTAGCACCCCAGTGAGTGTAGCAGGGCCCTGGCCTAGCATCTTAGCCTTGGCCTGATTTCTCCCACACAGGATACCTTCCCTTCTCCCATCTATCCCTGCTCAAAGCCTTTCCTAGACATGCCAGCCCAGCCTGATCTGAACCCCCAGCCCCTAGTGCCAGAGCTCACCTCCAGTGTTACCTTGGTCCATCACCAGTCCCCCTGTCCAGGGCCAAGCTTCCTTTTCCCAGATCTGAGGCCCCTCAGCTCTTAGCTCTTCATTCTGAGAGCATTAGCCAAACAGCTCAATTCTCAGCTGGCTCCTCTATGCAAAGAGGAGAGCTGTGGGTGGAAAGACAAGGGTCTACAGAGATCACTCCCCCCCCCCCCAACTCTAGCTTATTCCTCCCCATCAACTCCCTGCCCCCAGGGCTGGGCACCAAGCAGTCACCCAAGAAAATAAAGCCCTGGCTGCCCAGGCCGGAGGTCCCCATCTCCTGAGTTAGAAAACACACACAAGGGCCCACACCTCTCTGTTGACCTAGTCTGGATTTCCACCAAAGAGAGCGAAGGAAATCATTTCTCCCCAACCCACAGCAACTCACATCAATGCCACACTCCCCAGACCCACCCAATCTCCCGCTAGGTGTACAGGCCTGCCTTTGAGCCACCTGTACCTTCTCTACTTCCCTTTTTCCCACCACCCCCCTCAGATTCTTGCAGTGATTTGCACAACCGCTTTTGTGGAAAGACAATAAAAATCCTTAGGATCACTCGAGGTTGAGAGGGGGCTCCTGCACTGCCCTGACCTTCCCACATGGCTCAAGATTTCCTGAGTATCAGCTACACGCCAGGCACTGCACTAGATGCTCCAGATACAACAGTGGGTCATTCAGTCAAGGTTCCAGCCCTTACGAAGCCAGAAAAAGGAAACAGACAAGGGCAACAAATGGTTGTGAACGGTGACAAATAGAATGAAGAAAGTAAACCAGGTGCTACGATCAAGTGCACGGAATGATAGGCTTCTGCCAAGACTGGGAAGGCATGTGAGGAAGGCATATTTAAGCTGAGACCTGAAAAATAAGAAGGAGCAGAGCCAGCCCAGTAGAAAACCTTGGAAGAACATTCCAGGCGGAGAAAACACCACAGGCAAAGGCCACAGGGCAGGAAGAAGCTTAGGTGTTCAAGGGGCAGAAATGATTCAGACGTGGCTGTCAGGAAGACGCACAGGGGACAGTGGTCAGGACAAGGCTGGGGGAGGTCAGCAGTGACCGCATCATGGAAGATCTGAAAGGCCAGAGGAAAGCTTTGAAATTTTACTCCAAGTGCAATAGGGAGCTACTGAGGGTCTTAGAGAAATGAGACTACTCGATATTTTTCTAAATTGTTCTGGCTACTCTGTTAAAATGGATTTGAGGAGGCAACTGCAGACTTGGGAAAAGCAGGCAAAAGCTACTGCGGTATCCAAGCACCACATAAAAGGTGGCTTGGCCTGTGGCAGTAGCCTAGGGCAGTAGCAGTGGAGTCAGAGCATGAAGAATAGGCCTGAGATAGATCTGGTAAAAAGAACCAAAAGGACTTGCTGTAGCACTAGATGTGGAGAGGGTGGAAAGGGGAGGAGATGATGCCACCTGGTTTCCTGTCTACAATGGTGGGTGGGTTACGGGCCCTTTACCTAGATGGGAAGGCCAGCAGGGGGTCATGCTTGGGGAGTGCAGTCCAGGTTCTGCTTCATCCATATTAAGTTTTTCATACCTGTGACACCATAAATCATCAGAGGGGTGGTTGGATAGAGAGGTTGGAGCTGGAGATAAAATTGCCTACTTAAAATCATGAGAATGAAAATGATATACATTTAAGATCTGTGTTTGTAAATTCATGTTTGATTTTAACAATTATAAGAAAAAATGAGAGCTTGAGGGGTATGTAAATAGAAGGGACTCAGGGAAGAGGAGAGGACTGAGCACAAGGCCCAGGGACCCTCCAACATTTAGAGTAAGGTGAAGGAGTCGTCCTTAAACACAAGTAAGGAAAGGCTTTGGCTGGGGGAAAGGGGGTTGGTGAGGAAGAAAACCAGGAGAAGCCAAGAGAGGATATTGGAGAGAATTATCAAGACCAAGGGAGGTCAAGGAAGACCTGCTTGCGGGGGAGTGTAAAGCACAGGAGACCTTTACGAGGGCAGTTTCAGTAAAGTGGTGGGACCAAAGCCAGGTCAAATGAGCTGAAGAACCACAGGGACCACAGGTACAGACAGCTCTCTGGAGAAGTTTTGTTGCGAAGGGAAGTGGAGAAGTGTGTCTGTAGCTGAGAATGAGGGATTAAGGCAAAAAAGGGGGGCCCTAAAATGGAGGGGGGGATGGTGTCAAAGCATGTTCTTACACTGTTGCGAATGATCCGGGGGAAAGTAGCCACTTTTAACACTGGAGAGAGCGGAAGTAACTGAAGAATGGGGGGCAGGGAGCGGACCAGACCACCCTGGAACCCTAGTGGAGGCTTTATTAGCCTGTAGCAGGAACTGGGATGCTTCCACCCCAGGGGGAGGAGGGGAAGAGGCAAAATGCACAGGCGGGGCTTTCACTACACACACTTTCCGATGCACGCCTACCCATTCCAAAGACCCCCGAAACTCCTGCTCCAAACACGGACAAGTTACCCACCCCTTCTGCGGACTGGCATGGGATGTGCCGCCACCGGCAGGTTCTGCAACCCAGCTGTGGCCACACCACAGGTGTCAGCCACGGCGCTTACCTTATGAGGCCATACCCCCTTCCTGGTGCAAGCTCCGAGGGGGTCCCCAGGCCCCTCACCGGCTCTACCGGGGCCCCAGCCCCCAGCCCGGGGCAGTGGCTTCTCTGAGCCCCTCCCCCAAACCGAGCACTCAACACTCCCTACCCCCTTTCCCAGCCTGGCTCTCGCCTAGCCCAGCGCAACCCGTGAGCCCCTAGTTGGGTCTTCGTTAGACAGCTGCTCCCCATCCTGTCCGGGGTACCTCCCCCCACCCCACCCCGAGGAGACCACTCGGACGCCCTCTGAGACGGCGGCCCAGCCTCTCCCCGTGTCCCGGCCGTCGCCCGGGCGCCTTCTCTTCTCTCCCCGGTGCCCACCTTCTGGGCCGCCCAAGCCGTCTCGGGGCATCCGCACCCGGCTTTGTCTGCGCCCACGGAGCGCGCCGGCCGGGCGCCCCAGGCGCTCCCCCGCGGCACGCGCCCCCGGGGTCCTGCCTGCCCTCCCCCTTCGCACAGCCCCGGCCCCCGGACCACCGCCGCCTCCCCCGACGCGAGCGAAGGGGCGCGGCGCCCGCCGCCCTCGCCAGCCCCCGGGAACGCCGAGCACCATCGCCCTCCCGCCCGAGCGCCGCCCCGGCTACCGGAGCCCTCGGGGCCGCTGCGGGCCCCTCACCCTCCGGCAGCGCACGCAGCCCCAGCCTGCGCCCGAGCGGGGCCGGCGGCCGGGGGTCGGGGAGCCGGGAGCAGGCGCGCGCGGTACCTTTCCCTGCTGAGCCGGGGAAGTGAGTTTGCGGCGAGCGGCGCTCCACCTCGGCCTCCTCCGCCTCCCCTTCTCCGCAGCCGCCTGGCTTCCTCCTCCAGCCGCCGCCGGGACCGTAGGGGCCCGAGCCAGCCGCCGCGGCCTGTGTGGGGCCGCGCTCCGCCTCGCGTCCCCGGCCCACCCCGCCCAGTGGGTTTAGGCCCGGCCCCCCGCTCCGCCTCGGGGCGGGGACGCGCCCAGCTCCTCCCCCGACCCGGCCGGTCCGGGGCCGCGAAGGACCTAGGTGACCCTCCCTGCGGAGGGACCCGGGCCCAGCGCTCCCACCCCGGGCTCCACGGCCCCCTCCTCAAGCTGGGCGCCCCACGTCCACACCTGTCCCCCAAAGAAAAGCAGCCAGCCCAGCCCCGCCCGCCCTGTGCTTGGGCGTAACGTGGAGCTGAAGCTGCCTGCCCGGCGACGAGCAGAGCTAGGACGCAGGCCTCAGTTTACCCGCAGGACTCGACACCCTCCTGTCGGAAGAAAGGGGCGCCTCTCTCTCCTCCCCTCCCGGAGCTGCCTTCACTCCTGTAGACCCTCCACTGGATCTCGGTTTGGGGTCAGAGGGCTCGTCCCCAGGGGGCCACCTCCAATCTCCTTTCCTCCGCAACGCTACTGCCGCACCCCGCCACCACCCCCCCTCCCCCTCCCCTACCTCCTTGCCTTAATCTCGAACCTTCAACTGCACGGGGCAGGGGCGGGGGGATTCGAATCGCTGGAGCCCTTCTGTTCACAGCCCACGACCTTGAGCGGAGGCGGCCTCTGTAAGAAAATACCTTTCGCTGGTATCCAGTGCCTCATCCTCAACTTTATAAAACCCGAAGCAACTATAAGTATGAGGGTGATTTTTTTTTCCTTAAAAAAAAGAAATCAATGATTTGCAGGTTGTTTTTTCCTTTTCTATTTGAGATTCTGCTCCCCAGTAGTCTTCCATTGTTCCCCTTTAAGGGGGGGGGGGGGGGAGGGGGGTGTCCTCTGACAATTTCATTCTATTTAACCTGTGAGAATCTCCAGGGCTTCCTGGGGCTTATAGAGACGCAGTCCAAGGGGGTAAGCCTTCCGTGGAAGCTGGGCCCCTGCCTGAACTGTCTTTCAGGCTGAAAAGGGTGCCCCACTTAACCTGGACCCCACAAGGAACCCACCAGGCCCCAGAGCGTAGGTCCACATGAGTCCAGAGGCCAGGAGGACAGAGGTGTTCCTGCAGAAATGGAGTCTGGTGCTCCCCTGAAAGAAGGACATTCTTGAGTACAGGCTGCAGACCAGGGACAAGGTGAATTTTAGGTAAGGTTTCTTCTCAGCACAAAGGCCTTGTCACTGCCCAAACTATTCCCTTCATCTAGAAGCCTTTCTCCCTGCTCCTGACAAACCCATGTCCCTTTGGAGTTAAATGTCAGGTTAAATGTCACACCGTCCTTTGTGAATCCTTCCCTGACACCAAGGAGAGCAGAATGTTTCTGAGTGGGCTCTCAGGATCAGCTTCCTTGGGTTTGGATTCTGCCTCCATGTGGCCTTGAGGAATTTACTTAATCTCTGTTTCAGTTTTCTCATCTGTAAAATGGCCTCTACCCCAAAGACGTGTATTAAACAAGATTAAGATAGACTTGACAGATTACAAATGATGGGAAACTGTTTAAATTGACCTGGTCTAAGCAAATAGGAAATGTACATGCTCACCTAAGACTCCAATGGTATGACTGATCCAGTACCAAGAGGCTCAAAAAAATACCAAGACTTGGTCTCCTTCTCATCTCTCATCTCTGTTCTTTGCAGCAGCAGGATGGCTGCCAGCAGCTCCAGCCTCCATCCTCACTGCCTAAGTCCTCATTTCTTTCAGCTGTCCCAACAAAATGAGAAGGTTACACCAAGCTGGTTCTCAATGGGTCACACATCACTGTTGGGGCCTGAATCACAAACCCAACCCTGGGGTTGATCCCATCTAAACCACAGGGATGGAGAGTGAGGAAGGGTGATGTCAGGGCACTGTTTCCCATTAGAAGGTAAATGGACCCCAAACTGTGTGCCAAGCACACAGTAGGTTCACAAAAAATATTGGCCATTATTGAAGACCTTCATTATGTTTCAGGGGTGCCCAGTACCTTTTGAACATTCTTCTGTGTCTGGGAAACTTTCCCGCACCACCTACTTTTAAAGTCAGAAACGCTCTTTCCCAATCTCCTGGCATTATCCAACTCCTGCCAACCAAATACACTATTGCAAATTTTCATATGGAAGCGAGCAATGTCCAGAGACAGGCATCACCCAGAATCCATTCAGGAGGAGAATGGTACTGGTGGCACCTGGCTTTAGGAATAACAGTGGCAGAAGTGCTGGAGTACCTACCAAAAAAATGAAGGCACACATTTCAGTTGTCTATTGCTATGTAACAAACCACCCCCAAAACTTAGTGGCTTAAAACAACAATGATTTCTTCCTCACAATTCTTTGGCTTCACTGGGCTCAGGTAGACATCTGCTGCTGCATTCAGTGTTGACCAGGGGCATCAACTGGAAGCTTGTCTGGAAAAATCCAAATGGCTTCTCTCTCCATATGACCTCTCCAACAGAATATGCTAACAACATGGCAGCCTGGCTTCCCAGAGGGTGAAAATGGAAGCTGCCAGCCATTTTAAGATGTAAGCCCAGAACTGCAAATTCATTATTTCCACCACATTCTGTTGGCTAAAGAAAATCACAGAGCCAGCTCAGATCCACAGGGAGGATAAACTGACTCTATCTCTTGATAGGAGGAGTGGGGTGTTATATTAGTTTACTAGGGCTGCTGCAACAAAGTCCCACAAGCTGAGTGGCTTAATCAATGTATTGTCTCATAGTTCTGGAGGTTGGAAGTCTGAGATCAAGGTGGCAGAGGGGTTGATTCCTTTTATGAGGAAGAGAGAATCTAGTCCATTCCTCTCTCCTGGCTTCTGATGGTTTGCTGGCAATCTTTGGTGTTCCTGGACTTGTAGATGTATTGCCCCAAGTTTTGCCATCATCGCTTTATCTTCACATGAGTTCTCCCAGTGTGCCTATGCCTATCTCTGTGCCCAAATTCTCCCTTATAAAGACACCAGTGGACTAGGGCCCACCCTGATGACTTCATTTCAACTTGATTACCTCTCTAAAGACCCTATCTCCAAATAAGGTCACATTCTGAGCTCCTGTGGATTAGGACTCCAACATCTCTCCAGCATATCCAAGATGTCTATTGGGAGGGACATAATTCAACCCACGACAAATGTGCATACAGGAATAGAAGGAATCCTTAGCAACCGTCTTTGCAGATAACCTACCACAAAGCAGAAGCCCCAAGAAATACCTCTCTCTTATCTTCAAGAACAGATTCCTCAGGTAGGCAGTTTTAACTAGGGCCTGGAACTTTAAATGCTCCTTACAAATCAAGCCACCAGCATCAGCCTCGGGTATAACCTGTTTTTCTATCCCCCAAGGGAGACTTTGAAGCCTGATTTGTGCAAAGTGGCCTGGAGCTAAGACAGTTCTTCATTGTTTTCTCTCAGAATGACAAGAGGAAGAAGGTCAGGCTCAGGCACCTGACCAGGTGTGAGGCCTTGAGCAAGTTTGCCAGATTCCCTTTTGTCATCCTTTAAATGGGAGTAGTGATAAAAGCCTGTCTCTCAGGGTTGTGGTAAAAATTTAAAAGACTAAAGGATGTGAAAACTGATGTCTAAACCATCAGGCCCCTCTAGATGTCGGTAATTATTAGCTTCAGTCTCTGCCACATCAGTACAGCTGCCTGAGACTACATTTTGAGTTGAAACATTAGCATAGCGTTAATCCTAGTCAGACTTCACGTGTGTGGAGAACTTCACAGTTTACAAAGCACTTCCGCACCCACCATCACAGGAAGTTGGGTCTCCCTGTGTTATGAGAACAGAGCCCTTGAAGAAGGGCTTTAAGAAGACTTCCCTGGTGGTACAGTGGTTAAGAATCAGCCTGCCAACGCAGGGGACATGAGTTCAATCCCTGGTCCAGGAAGATCCCACATGCTGCGGAGCAACTAAGCCCATATGCCACAACTACTGAGCCCACATGCTACAGCTACTGAAGCCCACATACCTAGAGCCCGTGCTCCACAACAAGAGAAGCCAAAGCAATGAGAAGCCCATGCACTGCAATGAAGAGTAGCCCCCACTCGGCACAAATAGAGAAAGCCCGTGCACAGCAATGAAGACCCAATGCAGCCAATAAATAAATACATTTATTAAAAAAAAAAAAAGAAGTATATTAGTAACAATAATGCTGGCTGCTATCCCATTGGTTCAAACATAATAGAAACATGTATCTTACCCACATGATAAGGTAGTGTTCCCATTTCATAACGGCCTTCCTCCACATAGTGATTCAGGGATCTAGGCCCATTCCAACTTGTGCCCTCAGCAGCCATTAGAGTCTTATAGTCATCTGCACAAAGCCAGCAGCAGCGGAAAGCCTTAGCTTGAAAAATGACATTACTTCAATTCACATACCATTGGCCAAAATGATTCATATAGTCACACCTAACTACAAGGAAGGCTGGGAAATGTGTTCTAGCTGGGAGCCCAGGAAGGGTAGGAAAGTGATTTTGGGTAAATAGCCAGCAGTCTCTTCCATGGGGGAATTTATAAAGTTCTAGAAGGGATGGGTCACATACTCCCAAGGAAGTATAGTTTCTGGTTGGAGGATGCAGTGGGTTGACGTATGGGCCATAATTCTTCACTTCCCTGTGTAGTACTGTGTAGCCATATTATTCCCATGGACTCAGGGAGGTGGAGTATATTTTCCCAACCACTGATATTGAGCTTGACCGTTTGGGTTAGAAGTGGTAGTGTGTCAGTTTTGAGCCTCAGTCTTAAGAGTTCCTGCATGTACTTCCTTCTTATGCTCTCACCATCTCCATTAGAAATGCTCCCCTGGATAACTACTGTCCTTCAGCCTGGGGCCACAGAATGAAAACAGAGGAGTAGACCAGAGCTCAACCCAGCCCTTAGAGCCAAATTCCCTAAGGCCATTATCTTGAAGGGTCTGTCTGATGCAAGCCTAGATCAGCCAGCACCCAGCCAACTTGTAGATGCACAGGATCAGCAGTCATCCCAGTCAACCCACACACACGTGAGAAATAAATATAGTTTTGTATGCCACTGAGGTTTCATGATTTTCGCACAGCACTGTTGTGGCAATAGCTGCTGATACAGAAGGACAAATAAAGAGTATCCTCATTTCCCCCAGCCTTTTGTAAGTTATGTCAATTCCATCTGATTGAAGAAAGAGAAGACAAGAGCGTACTTGGCTCAAAACCAGGAGCCAATATGCAGTAAATGAATATTGCATCTGAAGTCAAGGCCAAACTGTATACTTCATGTTGTCCTTTCCACATACCCTGATTGGTGTCCTTAGGTTTCTCCTCCAGGACAGGATTCCCTGATCTTCAGCCAACATCCTTGGTCACTGTATGGTTGTTCTGATGGAATAATGATACACTAATGAAAAGACACTATCAGACCCAGGCAAAGGATACAAGTTCCATTACTG
This sequence comes from Hippopotamus amphibius kiboko, assembly GCF_030028045.1. Lineage (NCBI taxonomy): Eukaryota > Metazoa > Chordata > Mammalia > Artiodactyla > Hippopotamidae > Hippopotamus > Hippopotamus amphibius. Next base: position 32,479,079 of record NC_080197.1, on the reverse strand, counting down.
TAAGTAAGTCTTCAATTTTGTACCCCCAGGAGCGGGAGATACTAAGCAGACTCTGATGGAGGGACCAGCACCTGTGGCCTTCAGGTTCCCATTGAAGGAGGCCAGCTGCTGCTAAGACCACCCCATCAAGACGAGGATCCTCACAGATCCACTATAGCGGGTCCTCTCAGACTGCATACAAGGCACTGGGGGCTTTGTTAAATGCAAGTTCTGATTCAGCAGGTCTGGGCTGGGGCCTGAGATTCTGCATTTCTAACCAGCTCCCAGGTGAACCTGATGCCTCTGAGCCTCAGGCCAGACTTTGAGTAGCAAAGCTCCAAAGCAAAAGTAGCTGCACAATGGAATAACCTAGGAAACTTTAAAAAGCACTGACACCTGGGTCCCACCCCTAACGGTTCTGATGGAGGGGCTCTGGGGTGCCAGTTGGGCATCCTGGTTATTCCAATGGGTAGCCACTGCTCTGAAAGCACCCTCTGCTGTTTTCAGGGGGGCTGTGCCCTCTTGCCTCCTCCCTGCTTTTCTTTTCTTTTTTTTTTTTTTTTATTAATTTACTTATTTATTGGCTGCGTTGGGTCTTTGTTGCTGCCCATGGGCCTTCTCTAGTTGCAGCAAGTGGGGGCTACTCTTCGTTGCTGTACATAGGCTTCTCATTGCGGTGGCTTCTCTTGTGGAGCACGGGCTCTAGGCTCACAGGCTTCAGTAGTTGTGGCATGTGGACTCAGCAGTTGTGGTTCACAGGCTCAGTAGTTGTGGTACACAGGCTTAGTTGCTCCACAGCATGTGGGGTCTTCCCAAACCAGGGATTAAATCTGTATCCCCCGCATTGGCAGGTGGATTCTTAACCACCGCGCTACCAGGGAAGTCCCTCCCTAGTTTTCTGGAGGCTCTGGCTCTCTGCTTGCCTGCCTACCCTTTATTTTACCAAGTAAGGGGATTTAATTTTTTTTTAACTAAAATGATTCCCATTTTGTGAAAGAAGAGGCAATTAAACACCTATCAAAAAGGTAAAACAAGAAGACAAAAATGAAGTCCTTTAAACTGAACAAACATGACCTTGTGAAAGTCCCACCCTCCTGCTCTTCCTTTCCTCGTTCACCGGTGCCTGGTGCAAAGAACCCCAGGGCCCCGCGTGCAGCCTGGGCCTCCTTCTGTCCACTTGAAAAGTTGGCCATTGAGATCAGAAGCCCTTAATTCATCCACAACCAGGTGTAAATAAGTGGAATATGTTTGCTTCCTAACCCAGATAGTTTAATACCTGTTTTATGTCAAAACAAGGATAGAAACATGGAAATGAACTTAAACTTTATGTGAGTTTTTTAGATGAAATCCCAGACTTCAAAGTAATTCAGGGTCTGCTACCAATGGCCTCAGGTTGCAGGCGGGGCTGACTTTTGGAGGGTTTGGAAAGGTTGCCAGATTTAACAAATAAAAATACAGGACACCCAGTTCAATCTGAATTTCAGACAATGAGTCATTTCTTAGTGGAAGCATGGGCCCCACTCACACAGTAGTGAGTGATGGAGTTGGGCCCCTGAACCTATGTCTGTCTGATTCTTCACCATCACAGTTGGATAGAATCAGGCCAGGACATAGACCCTGGCGAGCTCCAGATGACCTCAGGAATTCTGATTACCCCCTCAAATCATCGAAGGGCATCCACCGAGACTCTCAGCTTATGTGGGTTTTATTTGTTCCTTGGACTTTTTTGTTTGACAGTCTTTGTCTAGTTGGGCTCTTGTGCTCAGAGCTTAGGAGTCGGGTTCTAGGCAAGCACCTTGAAAACAGAGCAGCATCCTCTTGGCCTCGATTCCTCCACGCCTCCACCACCATCTGTCCCCCACACGTCTAACCTTACTCCCGCCCTTTCCCCACTCGTACCACCAACTCCTGGAGACCTTGTCAACCTCCAGTCTAACCCTGTATAGTAGCCACTGCACAGGGTTTGGGGAAACCAAGAAAAACAAAGATATGTGTCTCAAATCACATGGACTAGTCAAGAGAGGCCGAGCAGAGAGGGGAGGCGGTTAAGGGTGACCCATTCTCCAAACTCTTTGCCATCTCTGGTCCTAATGCCCTCATATAGAAGTGGGAGCTCTGAGCAAGATGCCTTCTAACAGTATCCCCTCTGGGCACTGCCCTTCTGACTTCTGAGGCCTCCCCCACCCTACGAGGAGCTGTGCTCTGTGCTGCACTCAGCTTCAGTCAGGAGATCTTTTCTGCGCCCTGAGTCCGTGCCAAGCGTAGCCCAGCTCACAACATCCCAGACATCAGAGTGGGACAGCCCAGGACCTCGTAGCTCTGGTGGGGCTGACTGACCTGCTCGTGGCTGAGTGTGTGTGCCTGTGTGTGTCAACATCCTGGCCCCACCCCACCCCGGCTGCGGGGGGCGGGGGGAGGGCTATGGCAGACAGCCTTGCTGACCACAACCCTCTGTGTCAGTGACAAGTAAAGAGGATGGGTTGATTGCTGCCTCCATGCGCAGATGCCAGTCACCATCTAAACAGGAAAGAAAACACTCAACCCATGGGGAGGGGAACCTTCAGTACTCTCTGTGTTGCAGGAGAGAGGGGAGGAATGGATAGAGAGAAGCAAGGCGCACAGAGAGGCAGTGAAGGAGACTGAGAGAAGAGAACCAGAGCCAGCATCGTGGGCAGTACCAGAACCAAAGTCTTGTGCTGCTGTTTCCACCAGCTGCTCTGTGCCCCCAAAGCTGTCCCTGATTGCCAAGCTCCCTTGCCTTGGGCCTGCCCCCCCCGCATCTGACCTCCTGCCTCTCCTCCCATGAAGGCCTTCCCACCCTCCTACAGACCCTGACGAGGCTATAGCTTATCCTCAAGGATAAACCATCTCCAGGGCTCCCTTCCTTTTGCACAGAAAAGTTCCAAAGTGTGTCTGTCTCCAGCCAGATACACTCCTGGAGGGCTCGTCTTCTCTCCTTTTGGGCCACTGTTGAGTCTACTAATATTGAGTCTACTCAATTTCTCCCATTTTCAAATAGGGACACTGAGCCCTTTGTTGGTCCACCCAAGGCCACCAGCAAATAAGGAACAAATTTAGCCTCCTGCATCTTAGCCTTTCATCTCCTGTCCTCTTTCCTGGTCCACTTATCCCTGATCTTTCTTGGCCTGCCTGCTCAGGTCTCGGTGGTAACTCTGTCTTAATGGAAGCACCCAGGGCTGGTGACTCAGGTAGGGGGAGGCTGGGGCTGCCAAATTCCTGGGAGGAGCACTTACCCATTAAACAGACCGTCCTCTGAGTCACTGGGAGGACCGAGAGATCCTGGAGGCTGACAGAGACTGACTCATCTTTGTCTTCATTTCAGTGGAGGAGGAAAAGTCCTCGCACGTAGGAGAATGGCCAGTTCATCGTTGTTTCCCCACAGACTTGAAAGCTGGAACTGAGCCATGTGGAAAGATGGAGCAGGCATCAAGAAGATCTCTGTGACCACCCTGGAAGAGGTGACCTGGGGAGAGAAAGGTGAGTCCAGGGTCCTTTCAAAACACTGTGACAGGAGCAAAGATCAAGATACATAAAACTCATTCAAACTCCGACTCAGAAAAACAAAAAGTACATTTGAGGATGTGTTTGCCTTGTGAAATAATCTTTCATCAGAAAGATCAAAGCTCCTTTAAACAGCATTCTGTTCTTGGAAGTTCCCAGGGTTTGTTTATAGATCTGTCACTAGTTAAGAGAGAAGACACTCTGGAGCTCACAGCACTAGGAACTTCTGCTCCGGAGACCGGTAGCCGTTCTCACCTACAAATTGCAGGTCATCCCCAGTGCCCTAAAGTTCCTTCACTCTAGTTCAGAGCGTCTCACACTTTCAGAATCACTTGAAAAGCCTGTGAAAAACACAGATGGCTGGGGTTTACCCCAGAGTTTCTGGTTCATAGGTTTGGGGTAGTACAGTTTTAACAAGTTCCCAGGTGAGTTTCATTTTGCTGATTCATGAAGCACACTTTGAGAATAACTGATTGAGTTAGCTGCACCTGCCTGTTCTCTCTGCACACACCCCAGAGAACTTGGATAGCTAGCACTGCTGGAAAAGTCAGTCTAGGCACTGGTCACCCTTTACCTCCAGGGCCACAGGGCACTCTGCATTGCCTGCTGGGCACACTGTACTTCCTGTGAGTGTTGCCTCTCCCGCTCTCTGCTATGATTGGTTCACACCTTCCCCTCTGTCCTCAAACCTCCAACACCCCCTCGTGCGCCCAGCCCAGACACCAACCTCTTCATCACTTCATTCTTCATTGAGAAAGCAGATGCCATCCTCTTCCCACCACTAAATCATGAGACCCACCCCTCTCAGGGCCCATTCTCTCTGCCCACCCTGCTCAGAGATGCAGGAGGTCCTGCGCCCATCAAAAACCATTCACATCACTCGTGTCCCTCCTCTTTTAGTTCTCTCTCCTCTCCTACTTCTTCCCTCACTTCCTCTCTTATGGGGATAGTGGACCATTCCCACAAGCACAACCATCTTCCAGCGTTTCTCACCTTTAAAAAAAAGGAGGGGAGGATGAAGGGCTTCCCTAGACCCCCGCATCTGCCCCCAGCTACCCGCCCCCATCTCCCACCAAACATTCAAAGCAAAACTTCTTCGAAGTATTACGGGCGGTTCCCATCACCACTTCCTCCCTTCTCAACCCACTTTAGTCTGCCTTCCTTCCTTCACACTCTGCTGAAACCCCAATGACTCCCTTATTCCCAAATCCTGTGGTCCTCACTCAATCTCTCAGAAATATTCAAGACTGCTGACCGCTGCCTCCTGCTGAGAAGATTTTCAGCTCTTGGCTTCTTTGGTCCCAGCCTCCCCTGGTTTTCCTCCTACCTCACTGGGTGCACTCCTGAGTGCTGCAGGGCTCTAGTCTTGCATCTGACCGCTTTCCCTTCCCTACACTCTCTCTAGCCCCATGGCTCCAGCATGGTGTCTGCTAAATCTGCATCTACAGCCCATGATCGCTTCCCCTGTCCCTGGATTTTTGTCCAACTACCTTTGAGCATCTCAAATTCAACATATCCAAAATATAACACTTGATTTCCCCTGCCCAACTAGTGTGTGTGTGTGTGTGTGTGTGTGTGTGTGTGTGTGTGTGTGTGTGTGAAAATACACATAAAATTTACCATTTTAACCATTTTTAAGTGTACAGTTCAGTGGCATTAGGTATGAAGAGGAAAGTTAGAAAATTACACTCAGCTAAAAACAACTCCATGTTTGTTTTGTTTTTGTGAAATATGCTTGCTGCACTGAGAAAAACAGAAAAACAGGATAACCCAACAATTCAATGTAACTTTAAGATGTTTTGCTAAAAAATGGAATGTTCTGCACCTGCTCTTGTAAGTTTCTGTTTGGAAACTTCCATGCTCTATAAACATGTGCACTGTAAAAGTAAAGCTCACCCTGAGCTCGGGGCCCAGAAATTTGGAGTGTTAGCTCATCTGTTAGCTCCGAGTGTGGTGCTTGCTTTCTCGATGGACCGACAGACCGATTTCTGCAACGGGTACATTTACAATGTTGTACAACCACACCACTATGCATTTCCAGAACTTTTTTTTATCATCCCAAACTGTTCAATAAAAATTTCCTTTCCCCTCCCCCTCCCCCTCCCCCCACTCTCACTTCAGACCCTGGTAACCACTATTGTGCTGTTTCTATGAATTTAACTACTGTTAGATATCTCATATAAGTGGAATCATGCCATATTTGTGTCTGCCTGCCCAACATTTTCCTCCCTCAAATTCTACTGTCCCCCAATTGCCCAATACTTCAGAGCAAATAAAATAACTTTCTTCAGCTTTATTTTTTCAGGTATTTCTGTTTTGTTGTTTAAAATTTTTAAATATGGAAAATAGACAAAAAGGGCATAACACCATGCTCCTACTTCTCAGATTTAATCATTGTTAACATTTCATGTCAGTTGCTTTAGCATTTTTAAATACAAGAAATAAAGCATTACACTTCCTCTTAATCCCACCACCAGAGTCAACAATAAATTAAACATGCATCATTTAGCCAATTTTTATAGTGTACACCTATACCATATTTCACCTAATCTGAGACACCATCAGTAGTAAGTTGTTTAAAAAGAAAAGCAGCACCAATTAAACTATGAAACAATATGTTCTAATCTTAGATTTTATTTCACTGAACAAATTGAAAGAACTCCTTTAGGCGTTTTTAGACATATATATTTTATCAAACCATATTTCATCAAATCTAAAATACCATCTATTTTAAGATATGTCCTGATTCACTTTTTTTTTTAACGTGTGTCTTAGGACCAATGAATAAATTTCAAGTGAAATAAAAGTGGTTATTCCTAAAACTTCACAACTAAAGTCCAACTCTTCTGCATCACTGTTTTAAAAATTAATAGACTTTCTAAAACAGTTTTAGATTTACCGAAAAAGTTGAGCAAAAAGTAGAGCTCTTATATACCCCCTCACCCTTTCTCCTAATTTTCCCAATTTTTAACATCTTACATTACGGTGGTACGTTTGTTATAACTGATGAGCCAATACTGGTGCATCATTATTAACTGAAGCCCATAGTTTACATTAGGGTTCACTCTTGGTGTTGTACATTTTATGGGCTTGACAAATGTATACTGACATGTATCTACCATCACGGTATCATACAGAATAATAGTCCCACTGCCCTAAAAATTTCCTGTGCTCCATCATTTCACCCCTCTCCCCTCCCAAGCCCCTGGCAACCACTGATCATTTTATTGTCTCCATAGTTTGGCCTTTTCCAGAATGTCATATAGTTGGAATCATAGAATATGTAACCTTTTCAGGTTGACTTCTTCCATTTAGCCTTAAATGGTTAATTAGTCCTCATATAATCTTAAAACGTCAAGGGATGCCAGTGTCTGGTCATACCACCAGGTCATTGTACCTTTTTCTGAGCTAATTCTACTTTTTAACAATTTAAAAATTATTTTGGGGGGACTTCCCTGGTGGTGCAGTGGTTAAGACTCTACGCTCCCAGTGCAGGGGGCCTGGGTTTGATCCCTGTCAGGGAACTAGATCCCACATGCATGCCGCAACTAAGAGTTCACATGCCACAACTAAGGAGCCAGAGAGCCGCAACTAAGGAGCATGCGTGCCACAACTAAAACCTGGCACAACCAAAAAAATAAATATTTAACCAAAAAAATTTATTTGAGAGACTCCCATGGCGGTTCAATGGTTAAGACTTCATGCTTCCAATGCAGGGGTCACAGGTTCAATCTCTGGTCAGGGAATTATGATCCCACATGCCACGCAGCACAGCCAAAAACATTTTTTTAATATAATAAATAAATAAATAAAAATTATTTTTCATACTAGAATGCAAATACCCTCACATGAAGAAACAACTTGAGGTGGAGGAGAGTAAGGTCAAATGTGTTCATCTAATCCAATTCTGCTTGGTACAGTAGGTGGGAAAGTCACCTGCTAAAATGAGAGAGAAGTCTAGTGGAAGTGATTCTGCAAATTTGACAGGACAACGACGAATGTTTTGGGGTGCTATGGGGTGGGTGGGTGTGTGTGTGTGTGAGAGAGAGAGAGATGAACAGCATTTATTTCCATGTCAAAGAGACTGAGATTGTAAAATATCCTGAGAATGCCTGCCTATTTTCCTCTTTTTTTTAAGGTATAAATTACATATAGGAATGCTCACTCTTTTTCATATGCAGTTTTGCAAGTTTTGAAAAACTCACTACAGTTATGTTAACACCACCACAATCAACATATAAAACAGTTTCCCATGCCCTTCAGTCAAACCCTACCCCTTGCCCTGCCTCTGGAAACCATGATCTGTTTTCTGTTCCTATAATTTTGCCTCTTCTGGAAAAAAAAATGGAATCATACAGCAGGTAGCCTTTGAGCTGGCTTTGTTTCCTTGGCCTAATGCATATAAGAGTCATCCATGTTGTGTATATTAGTAGTTCATTTCCTTTTCATTGCTGAGTAGTATTCCATTATATGGCTATATCCCAGTTTATCCACTCACTATTTGGTGGATATTTTGGTTACTTCTTGTTTGGGAGATTATGAATAAAACTGCTATAAACATTAGCATATAGATTTATGTGTGAGCAGATTTATCCAGTATTGCATAAGTCGCTAGAAGTTGGATTGCTGGGTCATATGGTAGGTATTTAGTTACAGCTCACTGTAGTTTTAACTTGCATTTCCAAAATAGACTAAAGATGTTGAGTATCTTCTAATCTGCATTTTCATCATCTCTATATCTTCTTTTGTGAAATGTCTGTTCAAATGCTTTGCCCATTTTTTATTGGGTTGTTTGTTTTATCGTTGAATTGAGAGTTCCTTTTAGATTTCAGTTTTTAAACAGTAGAAAAGCCTTCAAATGATTCCATGGTATGTTTCCTTTAAACCATATTTTTCTCTCTCTCATTTCTACCACATATTTCAAAATAAAGGTAGTCATAGTCTTTCTGATGTCAGCAAATACTCTGGCTTTGAAATAACTTTCAACCCCCTAAAAGCATTTGGTAGCAGTGGTTTCATTTTCCACTTCAGGAGCTCCTAAGAATTGGGCAAGTGGGAAAGCCATAACAAGGGAATGCATCTGATGTTGGGAAGTGACTACAATGGAAAAACACATGAGCACATTTACTTTTTTTTCTCTTCATCTATTTTTTCATCTCAACCTTTTCATCTGAGTTCATTTTCCTTATACCTAAAGTACTGACTGAACAATCTTTAATAAAGTTCTGCTGGGGATTAACTCATAATTTAGATATTCTGTTCTATGAAAATGCCTTTGTTTCACCTTTCCTGAAAGATGTTTTAGCTGGGTATAGAATTCTATGGGGGGGGTTCCCCCAATACATTGAAAATATTATTCCACTTTCTTCCCACTTCTGTTACCAGCTAACTAAAAGTAATCTTTCTCCTTTTTTTTTTCTCTCTGGCTGCTCTCAAGATTTTTCTCCATGTCCTCAGTTCTCTGTAGCTTCACTATGATGTATCTAGGTGAAGATTTCTTTTTATGTTTGGAACTAAGCTTCTTGAATCTGTGGACTGGTATCTTTCAATAGTTTCAGAAATTTTTCAGTTATTATCTCTTCAAATATTGCCTCTGTCCCCATCTTCTCTCTTTGTCTTCAACTTTAGGAACTCCAGTTAAATATATGTTAGAATGTCTCACTATCTCTCTCAGTTTCTGGCCCTCCCATCTGTATTTTCATTGTTTTTGTCACTTAAGCTTATTATACTTATACTCAGTTCAATTAAATGCCCACAAAATGCATCAAGACTAATGTACTAAGTGGATTGGTTGCCCATGGTTCCTGTATATCTATTCTAGATGGCTTTTAGCTGGTCCTCCATTGGCCCAGCCAGCATTTTTCCATTATTTTTATGCATCTTTGGAGAAAATATCCTCAGAAATTGCTTTATAATTTAAAATTAGGGTGACCCAGTTTACTTGGGACAGTCCTTGCTATCCTTAAAGAGGACTCCATAACTCCCTCTTTCACTCTCTGAAGTATACTGTTTTGGAAATTAAAGTATCTGAATACCTTATTCGTATTAAGTATATTGGCATCTTCTAGTTAGCAGTAGCTATATTTAGCATCACAGTGATTTGCTTGTTTTGGTAACCTATGCTTATGATATTAATTTCTTCAGTGCTTTTAGAATTAACAATACAGTTTTGAGATATTTAAAGAATGTGTGATTTTGTCACCATTCTCTATTTGCCTAAATTCATAGTTTCATCTTTTTTTCCAATTGAATCACATAACAAGAAATTAAACAGCTTCTGTTCAAAGCAGAAAGTTTCTGGGAAACTGATTCTCAAAGCTTCAGCAATAATTCGCACATGACACATCAGTCATATAAGCTTTTCACTGTTTTAAAACGTCTTTCTTCCAATTTTAGGGGTTTGGGAATTTCTCCTGCCTCACCATTGCTCAGTGAGTGACAAGCAAGCTTTTTAGTCATAACACAGCTTCATCTGTTTATGGATATCTTCATTTGATTTCATAAAATCCCTGGTTGTTTTGCCAAAAAAAAAAAAAAAAAAACTATGATAATTGCTTCCTGCTCTGCTGCTCTCTTTCTGTACATAGAGTGCACACAACTTTTCATTTCAATGCTGTGTTAATGTAATATTGTTAGACAATCTAAAGTGGTCATTAACTTCTACACATGATGTGCCAACATGCACATGACTCAAATGAAATGATGCCAATAGGAATAACTATGCCCAGGTTCATTGATGCTCAGGCAACGACAACTTCCTCATGACCTCCACTTGGCCAAACACAATCACAAGGTACCTTCAATTGTGAAAGTTATCCCAATAACAGAAATGTTAAAATGTGGAAAAAAACTTGCATCTCAGAATTGATGAAATATGATGAAACAAAATTTGATAGCATTATAAAGAAATTGACAAATCAATCATCTCACAGTAAATCTTTAACAAACTTCTTTCAATAATTGAGAAAAACGTAGATTAAACATTTTTAAGGAATATAGCTGATTTGAACAATAGTATTAGTAACCTTGATCTAAAAGGCATGTATAGAACCTAGCGCCCAACGAGATGTAAAAAAGCACCATTCCTCTCAAGCACGTATACAATAGTTACAAAAAATTGACCACAGAATAGAGCATTTCACAACCAATGGCAAAGAATGAGTATCACAAATGTTCTCTTAATACAATGAAATTAATATATAAATTTTGGGCTTCGCTGGTGGCGCAGTGGTTAAGAATCTGCCTGCCAATGCAGGGGACACAGGTTTGAGTCCTGGTCCAGGAAGATCCCACATGCCGCAGAGCAACTAAGCCCGTGCACGACAACTACTGAGCCTGCGCTCTAGAGCCCACAGGCCACAGCTACTGAGCTCACATGCCACAACTACTGAAGCCCATGCACCTAGAGCCCAGGCAGCAAAAGAGAAACCACCACAATGAGAAGCCCGTGCACCACGACAAAGAGTAGCCACCACTCACCACAACTAGAGAAAGCCCTCACACAGCAACGAAGACCCAATGCATCCAAAAATTAAATAAATAAATAAATAAATAAATGTATTTATTTTTTAAAATATATACATATAAATGTAACAAAGGGATAACTTAAAAACCACATTTATAAATTATTTTCAACTCATTTCTAAATCAGTTATAGATAAAATAAATTTAGTATAAAATCATATAGTAGTACAAATATGAAATAATAAAAAAGCTACCTATATATTACTGGATGTAGTAGCTGCTGTTGGTGCCCCTTTAACAGGTCAGTGCTCCCGTCTCCAACGACTATGAGTGTTTCTGCTAGCAGCTCATGTCTGCCTTTTATCCAGTGAATTGCCTTCACTCAGTTCATGGGAGCCACCCCGCCTGGGAGATTATGCCCCCATCTACCACCCCACCAGAAATCTACAGCCAATCATTGGCTCAAGTAGGAGTACAAATGTCCAGCCCACCTGCCTCAAGGTGGGAACAGCTCCCCACGGATCAGGTCCAAGTAGACTCAGGCTCACCCCACATCCTTGCTTAGCTCATTCCTCTACTTTATCCAGCTTCATTCAGCTCCCTCATTCTGAAAGCCCTCTCTTAATAAATCATGTACACAAGAATCCCCATCTTAGACTCTACTGCTAGGAAACATGGCATGAGATTGATATATAACCATAAGTGATAATATTAGATAAAAGAAAAGGATGAAAATTTTTAGTTGAAGTATAGTTGATGTACATTATTATATAAGTTACAAGTGTACAATACAGTGATTTACAATTTTTAAAGGTTTTGCTCCATTTATAGTTATTATAAAATATTGGCTATATTCCCTGTGTTGTACAATATATCCTTATAGTTTATTTAATATGCATAATAGTTTTGTACCTTTTAATCCCCTACTCCTATACTGCCCCTCTTCCCTTTTCTCTCCCCAGTGCTAACCACTAATTTTTTCTCTGTATCTGTAAGTCTGTTTCTTTTTTGTTATATTCACTAGTTTGTTGTATTTTTTAGATTCCACATATAGAAAGGTTGAAAATTGTTGAGCTAATCAGCCAACATTAGACAAGAGAAAAAGAATAATAGAATAAACCTGAGGAAAGCAGAAGGAATGAAACAATAAAATTAAGGAATTAAATACATATACTATATATAAGAAAGAAGGCACAACTTAATATTAAAAATGAAAAAAGGTGCATAATGATAGAAGAAAACAGAAATTTAAACTATAAACAACTATAAACTATGAACAACTTTTTGCTCCAAAACATAAAAACTTGGATGAAATGGGTAACTTTCTCATTTTATATCTATCCAAAATTGACTCAAGAAGAAATAGAAAAGCTAAGTAATTTGATAACCATTTGAGAAATGTAGTCAAAAGTTTAAAATCTACCCATTAGAAAATAGTCTCTGATGGTTTCATAGGCAACTTCTTCAAAGCATTCAAAGAACAGATCATTCCAATCTCATGCAAACTGTTGCAGAAAATAAGAAGAGAACATGCCCCAACTCCTTTTGTGAGGTCAGAAAATCCTTGATGCCCAAACCAAACAAGAATAAAATAAGAAAGAAATATCACAGACCAGTATCTCTCATAAACATAGATTAAAAAAATAAAAAATAAAATTCTACAAACTGTATCCAGCAATGTATTTAAAGCAACACATCGTACCCTAGTTAGATTTACCTCCAGAGTTCAGAAATGGTTAAACATTAAAATGTATTAAATATTTACCTCATTACTAAATTTTTAAAATACATAAGATTATCTCAGACTTTAAAAAATTTAATTCACACCCATTAAAAACAAAAATTCTTAGTTATCTAAAAACAGGATGGAATTTCCTAAACCTGGTCAAAGATATTTACCAAAATCCTTTTTAAAAAATGAACTTAAGGGAGAAACATTAAATTTTTACCCTTAAAATTCTGGAATAAGACACGAAAAGCCACAGTCACCGCTTCTATTCACCTTGTACAGGAAGTCCTGGACAGCCTCCTTCTAAAAGTTCAAGAAAACTAACTTCACATAGAAATAAGCAATAGAAAATTATCAAGGCCAAATCCCATACAATGTTATTACTTTGAAGAAACAAAGAAGAGAGAGAGAGAGAATAAGGAGCAAAATAACATCCCTACAGATAATGAACTTGAGCCAGAAGGGTGTGGCCCCAAAGCAGATGTCAAAATGTAATCTACTATATCAAAATGAGCTAAAAGATAATGAGAAGATCATGTAAGATAGGAAATAGCAACATAAATCAGAATAGAAAAATTTAGAAATGAGGTGAGAGCACTCAAGAGAGAATTTGAAATAAAATAGCATTTCAGTAACAAAGACTAAAATAGAATGAACACAAGTAAAGCTCCTTTTAACAGTACAACCAGAGAATTACATGCAACACTTCCACCAATATCCGACTGGCCTGGATACATGGCCACATCTCACTGCTGGGCAATCTGGGAAGTGGGGTCATAGAGGGGCAATCAAGTGCCTAGCAAAAGCTTCTACTGCCATAGAATAAAAGGAAAAGAGAGAATATGGGGTAAAATCTGGTAACCTTTCTAACAGCCCACCGCTTTGGCCATGTCAACCCTTCTGCTCATACATGGAAAAATCTCTGCCCCTCCCCAAGGGAGATGACGCCAAAGTCCTAGCCAATGAATGATTCCAGCTCAAAGTCCAGGTCTAGGGGAGATGTGCTGCTTTCCCCATCAGATCTGGATAAACTTCTCTCCATTCAGTGACCTATACAATAAAAAACAAGTTATCCAGCCCCACCACACATGGTGATGTGTACAATGCTGGAGTAGAAACAGGACAATTGCGACAAAAGCTCTCATTTGAAAAATGGGAGGATGGGAAACCTGCCCAGCAGCCGGTGGCCTAAGCTATGATCAAGCCACACCTGGTGGGCAGGAGTCGTGAAATTTCTGCCCTGAGTTCCTTGGTTGGCTCACTTGGTACTGCACTTTTTCTCTTTGGCCTTGGAATTCCCACTTGGAAATGAATTCTTCTCCATTTTAAAATGGGCTTTAGGACATCCCTGGCAGTCCAGTAGCTAGGACTCCACGCTCCCATTGCAGGGGGCATGTGTTCCATCCCTGGTCAGGGAAATAAGATCTCGCATGTCGCACTGCGTGGTGTAAATAAATAAATAATAAAATGGGCTTTGAAGCATGTGCCCTCCCTGCATTCTGCATACCTTTCACAACTGGTTTCTGAGTGGAGCAGCAGGCCTGGGGTTGCTTTAAGGGTTGCAGACCAGGCTCAGAATTTCTTTAGCAGTCCAGTCCCGTCAATCCTTTAGAAGGCTTCAGGTGTATTTATCCACACGCAATTTGATGTTAAATACCCAAATAACATCCTTTTTTCTTTTTCTTTTTTCTTTTTACATTTGAAAACTCTTGGCTTTTATCCGTTGGCCTCTATATTCTGACATCCTCCACTGTTTAGCTTAACGGCAGCTCCCTAAGGGCGTATGAAATAATAGACTTGGATTTTTCAGTGTGTGCATTTGTTTCAACACCACCAAGAAATTCTTCGATTCTCAGGGGAAACTCACTGAGTGTCCTACAATTCAACTCCATTCCGACGTTATCTACCTGGAGATAATATCAGATCCCACAGGTTAAGAGCTCAGTCCCACAACACTGCCCCCCTCCCACTTCAGACACCAATTGCTGCAAGTCCAGGTTGTCACCTGTGCTTCTGACTGACTGGCTACAGGTCAGAGGTTCTCACAACCCCTTTCTTAGGTTTGACTAAGTTCTGGCTCACGGAACACACGGAAATATTTTATTTACTATATTACTGGTTTATTGTAAAAAGATATAACTCCACAACAGCCAGACGGAAGAGGTGCATAGTGCAAGGTTTGGGGAAAGGGCGGGGAGTTTTCGGGCCCTATCCAGGCATGCCACTCTGCCCATCTCCGCAGGCATGATTGAATAAATCATTAGCTATTAGTGACTGAACTCAATCTCTGGCCCCTCTCCCCTCTGGAAGTCATGGGGGATGGGATTGAAAGTTGGTTGCCCTGGCAACCAGCTCCTCCATCCTTAGGGGCTTTCTAAAAGTCACCTCATTAACATAAACTCAGATGAGGTTGAAAGGGGTTTGTTATGAATATTAAGATACCTTTATTGCTCTTATCACTTAAGAAATCCCAAGGGTTTTCAGCGCTTTATACCAGAAGCCAGGAATAAAGACCAAATATATACTCCATGACAAATCACAACATCACAGATGTGAAGGCAACAGCTGTATTCTGATCTTTGCTGCTGGACAGATGCCCATTGTACAGCCAAGAACCCTTCCTATAAATGCTTGAAAAAGCCTTGGGGTCCCGCTCTTAACACTTGCTTAGAATGTCTTTTCAAAGCCACTTCCTTTAAAAACCCACGTCCTGGGATGGTTTACCTCCAGGCTCCTTAGGCTGGGGTCACCCCCTTATGCCAGGTAACCCTTGGGCAAGGATCCAAACAATCTTCTTTGCCTCTTGTGTGTGGCTACATCTTGTACAAAAAAGACTATTTCCTTTGACCCGCCACCTACAGGCTGCAGTTACTTCCCAAACACAGTTACATTTCCATTTAGATCTCAGACCATCAGTTCAAGGCACAGTCTTTCACAAATCAACTTTCTTCGGTGAATCAGACACCAGTCTGCTGTGTCCTGCAAGCTCCAGGGGTACATATCAAGCTTTCTGAGTGGTGCCATCGAAGACCCTCTCATTTGTGTCCAGATAAGGGAGAGCACCCCCTACCTCAGCCCAAGGGAGATAGACCCACAGCACTCATTTCAACTCTCCCTCTACCTCGCCAACCTCTTTTATGGGCCCAAGGGGGGAGGGTCACCTAAGGTTCCTAAAGCTGGTTTTAGAGACGCTCTTTCCACATCCCACATCGATGGTCTAACAGGACTTCCTCTTGGTGCGGAGGTTGGGATGGTGCCACCTATTCTCTTAGGACCTCAGCTGAAATCAAGACACAAAAAGTCCGATCTTGCCATGTGCATTAACATCCTTCCATATTCAAGGGTGACAAACAACCAGCAGAAACCTCCAAACCTCAGGGATATTTTTCAACTGGAACATAAGGCTAAATTAAGCACTTCCTCTGTGGGAAGGAATGGGTTGTTGGTTTTTTTTGGGGGGGGGGGCGGAGAGGAAGGGGGGGCTGGTGATTTAATTCCAACTCTTTTTCATGAATGAATAAATAAATAAATAAAAAGCATTCACCAGGAACATCCTCACAGCTCGGAAATTCCACAGTAAACTCAGCTCCCCACACCATTTCCTGCTGCAGACGGAAGGTGGGTTCCGTTCCAGATATTCTGGGCCCAGCCTTGGCTGGCTTCCCTGGATGGTGTGTTTATTTGGCAGTCACCACCATCCTCCTCCATTCCTAGGTCCCATCACAGCTTTGCTCCTCACCAGCTAGATACTGAGGAACAATGAAGAATGGGAGACCGCGTTTCAAAGAGCTTTCCCTTCCTCCATCCACCCATCCACCACTTCCATCTCCTTCCTTTTGCTCACAAAGCACACCCTCATTGGCATCTCCCTGCCTGGGGTTGTGTTTACCACCCAAGTCCCTGGAATCTTGCTTCTGCCCTTATCACTCTATTGATTCTGTCCTTCAATGATATCTTCCTCCATGGACCTTTGTACAGCCTCACCTGGCTTACCTTCTTGGAATCATTGACTCACTAACCATCTTCATCCTTCTTTGGTAGTGTTCTTAGTTTCTCCGGCACCAGGTCCTAGCTTTCCTCTCGTTTCTCTGACCACAGTTTCTCGGTCCTCCTCTAGCTAGCTCTCACATGTGGCAGTTCCTCCAGGTTTGGGGTTCAGCTCACTTCTCCTCTCAAGCCACACTCATTTCCTAGGTGTGGTGTCATTTGCCATGCACACAGTGAAGCCCCACAAGTCTGTATCTCGGGTCTAGATGAGTCCGCTGACCTTTCATACAGACTCCCAGCTATCAGATGTCTCCACTTGGATAAGCCTCAGGCAATTCAAACAAAACATGTGAAAAACGAAGCTCATGTCCCCTTACCCAGCCATAAAATCTTATTTTTTTCAAATTACCTGATTCGTCGAAGGCACGAGTGTCAGTCCAGTTACTCAAGCCAGAAATTCGGATACTTTACCCAGTTTTGGCTTTTCTCCCTGCTCATCCTTCCACATCTGCTCAATAACAAACTCTGCTGATTGTAACTCCTTAACAACCCTAATATCCATCTACTCAAGTTACACTGCGATTATCTTCTGGATGACTGCCGTAGTTCCCAAACAGTCCCTGTTCTTCTCCAGTCCAGTCTCCATTCAGTAGTTCATTCACTCAAATAATATTTTTCAGGGCAGAGAAATTTATGTGGGCAGAGAAATTTTCCTAACATGAAAATCTAACCCAGGCACCTTCCACCAATCCTGATCTGCCCCAGGTTCCACATCCTCCCACGTATCCTTCAGGTCTCAGGTCAGATACCCTCTGCCTCTCTGAAATACCTTCTCTGACCACCCCCAGCCCTCAAGGAGGCACGCCTCCTCTAACTCCAACAGCACCAAGTCCAGGTGCCTCCCACAGCCCCCCACCCTGCATAATTACCCGTTCCGTGCCCCAACACCTGCGATGCAGGCTCCCTGAGAGCAGGACTGAGTCTTGGTCTGAGTTGTTCTACTCAAAATATGTCAAATGAACAGTGATTTAACAAAACAGGATATTAAATGATAATGTCAGGGAGGTGGAGTTTGCAATAGACCCTGAATCTGCAGGCAGTCTGGGCAGGTGAAGCCATGCAGGGAAGCATTCCGTGGAGGGAGGTGGCCCATGAGAGAGGGCTGACAGTGACTAAGCTGGATTGTAGGACATTCCGCAAGAAATTCACCTGGATTCTCAGGAATGTTTACTCTTAGGAGGTGCATTCAAAAGTGTTTAGAAGTGAAATATCATGATATCTGCAATTTACTTACAAATTATTTTAGAATGTTTTCACTGTTTTCAGAATGTTTCAGGAAAAAAAGTATATGTTTTAATATGTAAATAAATCAAATATGAAAAAATATTTCCAATTTTGAATCTAGGTAGTGGGGTATTTATTTATACAGGTGTTTGTTATACTGCTCTTTCCATTTTTTTCTGTTTGCCAAGAAATTTTCATAATACAAAGTTGAGGAAATAAAAGCTTCCCTTTGATGATGTGGGTGGAGAGGAAGCTGACACTCAAGGAACAGGTGTGGGAGTGTTTATAATTATTCTTATGGTTTCATTTTTAATTATTATACACATAATTCATGTCGATTGTAGAAAGTTTCAAAAATGCAAATAAACACAAACACATAAATAGAAATCACCCATAATCACCGCTCCCAAGGGGAAAAAAATGCTATAAATGTTTTACTATATTAGCATAATTACCCAGGCTTTGCCGTTTTGCTCCCAAACAGCAGAAAACAGAAAACAACAGGAGTCAGAACCCCAGATCCCTTAAGTGCCTAAGCAGGGATGTGGCTAGAACTTAGGTCATCCCACTGTCCTGTCCAGTGCCACCCTCGGTGCTCCCAATAGGTTCCAAGAGGGTAGCAGATGAGAGCCGTATGGGCCGTGAGGCCTGAGGCAGAACACTGGGACTGGGGGAGAGATGGACACCTTCTCAGGGATTGATAGGGCCTCTGGCCCTGGTTACTGTCTCTCAGTACTGGAACCCAAATCCCAGTCTCACACATGCAAACACACCTCTACATACACAGTATGTAAACATACCCTTACACACACACACACACACACTCACACACACTTGCCATCTGCTCTGAAACTCCTAGAGACTAATTGGGGAAATTAATTCATGTCTTGCCTTTTTCTTTTTTTTTTCTATTGAAGACAAAAATTAAACATTTTCCCCCTCTCTCTTCTCAGGAAGTACAGTTTGGGGAGGAAAATCATTGACAATTTTTTTATATTTCCCGGGCTCCCTATGAAACATGTCCCTGTGACGTCTGGATCAAGGGTAGATGAGTTGGTTCCTCAAGACCAAGAGGAAAATGGACCCATCACAGTTGTGATCCACAGGGCCTGTGATCCAGGGATCTTCCCCAGCTTCCTGGACAGCAGGAAGCCCTCCTGGCTGACTGCAAACCAGTATTCAAAGGAGGGCACCAAGCATAGCCATCTTGGCAGACAGGGCTTCGGAGCTAGGTTTATTTTTATTTTTCCAAAGCAAACCAAGTGACATTTTCTATTTACACCAGGGTCTTGTGTGGTAATTCATACCTAGTGTACCAACGAGAGCTTGGGGACATCTGAGATAAGAAGCAGCTTGGAGCAATTAAAATCTAGACTTGACCTAATTCACAGAGGGGCTCCAGAGAGTAATTCACACCAGGGTGTCCCACCTTGAGACAAGGGGTCGGCCTGTTATACCCTACCCATCAGTCAATGGCTGTGGCCCACATATGGTGGGTGAGTACATAATGTCTCAGGCGTTTCTGGGCATAGTGATTTAGCACAAGGCGATGCTCAAGAGAAGGGCCAGCTGGAGGCCTTAGCAGCCAACCTCATTCATAGAAACGGATGAATGGGGTATCTGCAGCTGAAAGGGATCTAGGCAAGTACCAGCCCATCCCCTCCTGCATCTGTTGTACGAGCACCAGCTCCAAGCTGGTTCTAGAACATATTCAAGTAGTTCTCACACTTGGGGGGAGTATCCCCTGGAGCGCTCCTTCAAACATATGCTGCTGGACTGCACCCCCAGAGGACCTGATTCTGTAGGTCTGGGATGAGGCCTGAGAACTTGCATTCCTAACACATTGCCAGGTGTTGCTCTTGCTGCTGGTGTGGAGTCCAGACTTTGAGAACCACTGCTCTGGCATATGGGACAGGCAATTCCCAATGTTTAAAGGCTGAGTTGCGAGAGGAGACGGGCTTTCCTGATCAAGTCATGCTTAACATACTGTGCTCAGCTCCCCTGAGGACACTGATTCAGGACAGGACTTGGGGAAAGAGCACAGAGGAGGGAAAGGCCAGAAGCAGAGAGAAAGGCTCAGCTGCCACAGCATGAGGCTCTTATCCTGGCTGGGAGCCCAAGCTTTCTCAATGAAGAATGGGGGCAGGAGGGCCCTGGCTCCTCTCCCAGATGGAACAAGACCTCATGCTCTGAGAGCCAGGTTTGAGTCAGCCACTCCTGGCCTCCACACCCCACCAGCAGCTCCCAGGGAACGATACACTCAAGCCCAGGCACTGGCAAAGCAGGGAAGGAAGGTCTCCCCCTTGGTGAGAAGCCCAAGGCCCTGAGAGCAGAAGGGACATGTCCATTGACCCAGCTCATTAAAAGCAGACCCAGGTTTGAGGCCAGACCTCCCAAGGGACTCCCACAAGCATGGAGAGGCCTCTTCTCATGAGTGTAGTTTCATCCTGATCCCTCTCACGCTCAAGAGCAGGCCGGAGGAACCAAGTTGCAGCAGCTCTCATCCCATCCAGGGCTCTTTCCTTTGCAAGGTCTGGGAAAACTTTCTCTACATTCTCACACAGAACACTTCACACACCAGGGAATTCCCTGGTGCTCCAGTGGTTAGGACTCAGCGCTTTTACTGCGGTGGCCCGGGTTCAAACCCTGGTCGGGGAACTAAGATCCACCCCCACCCCCTAAAAAAGGAACACGTCAGACATCAGATGTGTGGGTTTTTTCACCAACTCATTGTCCTATAATTTAACTCAACTCTGACACTATCTACCTAGAGATGGCATCAGACCCCACAGGTTAAGACTGCCCCCTACTTCAGAATGTAAGTTGGTACAGCCACTGTGGAAAACATATGGAGGGTCCTCAAAAAATTAAACATGGAACTACCATGGGATCCAGCAGTCTCTCTTCTGGATTATATATCCAAAGGAAATGAAAATAGGATCTCAAAGAGCTATCTGCACCCCCATATTCATTACAGTATTACTTACAACAGGAAAGATATGGAACCAACGTTAATTGCCTGTCAACGGATGAATGGATAAAGAAGATATGGTTCACCCACACGCAATGGAATATTACTCAGCCATGAGAAAAACGGAAATCCTGCCATTTGCAACAACTTGGATGAAACTTGAAGGCATTAATTATGCAAAGTGAGATAAGTCAGACAGAGAAGGACAAATACTGTATGATGTCACTTATATATGGAATCTAAAAAAGCCAAACTCAGAGAAACAGGGAGTAGAATGGTGGGTACCAGAGGCTGGGGTGTGGGAGAAATGGGGAGATGCTGGCCAAAGGGCACAAACTTGCAGTTGTAAGATGAACAAGCTCTGGGGGGTACCTAATATACAGCATAGTGATAATAGCTAATAATATTATAGTATATACTTAAAAGTTCCTAAGAGAGTAAATCTTAAATGTTCTCATCACGAGAAAAGAAAAGAAAAGAAAAGAAAAGAAAGGAAAGATAACTGTTTACTATGTGCCAGGATGGAGGTGTGAGCCACGGTGGTAATGATTTTGCACCAGATCATCAGCTTGTACACCTTGAACTCACACGATGTTATATATCAATTATATCTCAATAAAGCGGGGAGGAGGAAGAGAAGATGACTCTCCACCTCAGACACCAGCTGCAGCTCTAGGTCCCCCATACTTCTGATGGATTGCCTCTAAATAGAGGGTCCCCAGTCACTGCCTCCTCAGTTCTGATAATGTGCTACAATGGCTCACAAACTCCGGGAAACACTCCCTTACGTTTTCCAGGTTAGTATAAAGGACACAGATGAACAGTCAGATGAAGAGGTACACGGGGTGAGGTCAGGAAACATTCCCTATCCAGACACTCTGTGGGGACGCCATCCCAAATTATTCATCAGCATGAACCCAAGTGTGATAGAAAGGGCTTGTTATGAATAACAAAAGACACTCTTATCACTTAGGAAATGACAGAGGTTTTAGGAGCTCTGTGCCAGGAACAAAGATCAAATATACAGTTGACACTTCAACAAAGAGTGTTTGAACTGTGCGGGTCCACTTATACATGGATATTTTTCAATAGTAAATACTACAGGACTACATGATATGCAGTTTGTTGACTCCACAGATGCGAAGAAACCTTGAAACAACTACAAATTATGCTTGAATTAACCCCCTTGTTGTTCAAGGGTGTATATTTCTTATCACACACAAGCAAATGAACACTCTGTATAAACTGGCTTTAAGCAAAAAGGGAATTCATTGGTTCATATAACTGTAAGGTTCCAGGGTAGCTACCTTCAGGAACGGCTTAATCAGGGCCCAAACCATGACTGTCTCTCGGCCCTGCCTTCCTCCAGGTTTCCTCCCACCCTAGATTTAAAAGGGTGACCACAGCTCCAGATCTCACTGCCTCTTAGCAGACCCAACAAGAAAGAAACTCTTTCTGGTTACTCAGGTCCTGGATCAGCTTTGGTTAAGTCTGATTGACTAATTGGCTTAGGCCTAGGTCAAAGGTGAGGTAGGGGGCTGAGAGGGAAGAGAGGTTCCCCAAGGGAAAATCTTCTGCTAGGAAAAGGGAGAATGGAAGTGGAACCGCAAAACCAGCAGGTACGCAGCTCAGAGAACGCTGCCCACTTTTCTGCTTGTTTTGTTGTCTGGTTATCCGGCGGCCTTGTTTTCTTTCCTTTTCTTTATTTTTTTAAATTATGGTACATCTTTTATTTAATTTAATTTAATTTTATTTATTTGGTTGCACTGGGTCTTTTGTTGCTGCATGTGGGCTTTCTCTCGCTGCAGAGAGTGGGTGCTACTCGTCATTGCTGTGCGCAGGCTTCTCAGTGCAGTGGCTTCTCTTGTTGCGGAGCACAGGCTCTAGGCGCACAGGCTTCAGTAGTTGCGGCACACAGACTTAGTTGTTCTGCAGCATGTAGGATCTTCCCAGACCAGGGATCAAATATGTGTCCCTTGCATTGGCAGGTGGATTCTTAACCACTGTGTGGTGGCCTTGTTTTCTAATTCTCTGTTTGTCTGATTGCCTGGTCAAAGGGGACCTGTCAGGGGGTGGGGTGCTCTGACTGAGGGGCTCACTTTGCCTCCATTAGACCCTGAAGCTGAAGAGGGAAAAGACATGACATCTAGGGCCCTGGTTCCCAATTAGCTGTGGATGGAAAGTATGGTGGACAAGTTTGGGGCAACGTGGAGGAGAGTCCCCACTTCTCCTTAGACGCTTTCTAAGGAACTGAGTTCCTGGGTACTCACCCCTTGACTTGGCTGTTTCTAGGGATTAGGGGCTACAAAGATAGATTGGGGATACAACAGAGAACAAAGATCCTTGTACTGTTACCAGACAGAACTTGGTCCACTCACCTGCCACATGACAAAGCCAATTTACTGACACCAGATTGTGGTTAGGAAAGTATAGCATTTAATGCAGTCACCAAGCAAGAATACACTAGGTCCCTTACACACACACCTTCAAGTTGCAAACTTTCAAAGATACGAATGTGTGTTCACATGTCCAATCACGTAAGTTAGTTCATGTGTCTGGTGTACATTGTCAAATGCGTGCATCCTCTACAAGTGGTTGTGCTTTCGTGTACTTTACTGTACAGTACCGCATAGAGTTCAGTAGTACAGTATCTTTATTTCAAGCCCAGGATGTCCGGAAGCAAGCGTAAAAAGTAGCAGTATGTAGCTGGTACTACTAAGATGTAGCAGTGGTGATGTAGCTGGTATCTCCTATTGCTGACCATCCTTCAGCCCTACCATCTCCCATCTCCTCTCCCTCCTCCAGTCAGTAACTCTTCTTGCCTGTTCACTCGATGCCACCCCTTGTATGCCAGCTGTTGTACTGGACTACTGCACTTTTCAAGGTACTGTACCATAAGATTAAAGATGTTTTCTTTTTTGTGTGATTGTTTTTTATGTATCGTTTGTGTCAAAAGTATTATAACCTATTACAGTACTATATAGCTGATTGTGTTAGTTGGGTACCTAGGCTAACTGTGTTGGATTTACAAACCAATTGGACTTACGACCACACTCTCAGAACAGAACTTGTTCGTATGTAGGGACTTACTGTATGGGCGGCTCAAGTTCAAAAGATCCAAAATTCTCGAAGGCTGCAGGGTACGTGACTTTCTTCTGATTGGTTGGTGATGAGGTAACAGGGTGGTTCTCCAGGAATCTCCATTATCAACCTTCTGATTCCCACCAGTCTGGGGTCTCAGCATGTAGTTACCTCTTCTACCTGGGGAGTCGGGGCAGGTGGGGGGAGTTCTTAGTTCCTGCAGAACAACTCAAAGTATCAGATGGTTCTGTATATCCCTTGAGGAGGAACTAGGACTCTGCTTTGTCGCTGCACTATTGTTTCCTGACTGCTTCTCCTTTGTTTCTGCATTCCCTTCCTCCCGTGATTAGTAACTGTTTGAATCTGCCCTTTGGAACTCAGAGAAGTCTAGGAGGCTGAAGGCTTTTTTGTACAAAGAAGAAACGGGGGTCATGGAAAGGCTTTTGCGCATGGGAGGGCCCCGCGGGGTCCTGCTCAGTTTGGATCCACCCTTTTCTTTGATGCTCCTCAATCTTGAGGGGAAAATGTGCAGGACAGGAAAGGGAATAAAAGGAATAAAGTTTGGGATAGAGGGGTTAACCATAAACTTGGCAGAGGAACTCGGTTTTAGGGGCACTCGGTTTCAGTACCAGTCAGGGTCCCAGAAGGAAACAGACGCAAATTCAAATTAGGATAATTCTGGGAGAGTTTAATAAAGGGACTGTTTACAAAAGTTTAGGCAGCATGTGGGAAAAATCTCAAGGGAAGGAACAGTAGTGACTGCTGGATTCTATGACCACCCCGGTCCTGATATGCCAAAGGGAGGGAGCCGTTAGCCTGGAGGTTTGAAACCTGGAGGCAGAGAGGGCTATGTGGCGATGGCTGCCTGACGAGAAGTTGTGACCTAGGTCAGAGACACAGCCAGGGTCCAGGAGCTGGGGGAATAAATGTTCCACTGCTCTCATTTCTCCCTCCCTCCAATTTCCTGCTGCTGCTCCTATTGGTCGCACCCAACCAGAAGCCAGAGTAAAGGCAGCCCACTGGAGTAGCCACACAGCTCAGCTTCTTGGGCTGGGAGAAGCTGGGGCAGTGGGCCTGGAGAGAGCCTAAAGGAGCCCTGTGCATGGGGAGTCTGTCTGGGGTATGCCCCAGGGGCTGCTAAGATCTAAATCCAGAGGTCTAGCAGCCAGGAAAGAGGAAAGGGGCCTCAAGGGATCAGACCCACACCCCAGAGCAGACAAGGCAAATACAGCTGTAGAGACAAGTGAGTAAGGACCCACCTGGAGATCAGCCAGGCTAGAGGCAGAAAAGACTCTATATGCTTCCAGGACTCCAGGAGCCTGGGGGACAGCCCAGCAAGAAAGACTAGGTGGGCAGAGAACGCTTGCTGCAAGTATCTCTGAGACAACAGGTGTCCTGAGCTGAGTAAGAGACACAACTTGACTTTATGTCCCTGCATTTTCTCTGAGCAGCTCCAGGGCTCCTTGGTGCAAGTAAGGTGCTGACAAGCTCTACCCGGCTAAGAAGTAAGGGCTGCAGTCAGAGGCAGCTTCGTGGTATGCGATCTGTACAGTCACACAGAGCCCCACACATGGCTTAAAGCTCCAGTGTCACTGTCTTGAAACTCTTCATAATTTTTGAACAAGAACCCATGCATTTGCATTTCACACAGGGCGCCACAAATTATATAGCTGGTCCTGAGTGCAGTTTGCTAACTTTTTCAGAGTTACCTGGAAGAGGGCAATGCTTAACCCCAGGGTTTCATGACGAGTCAGAGTATGACAGGCTGGTGGGGGAGATATTTAGGCCTGGGGAGGGGGGGGCGGCGTGTGCTTTTGGAGTCCCTTGGGGCCATGTAGATGCATGCCTACTGCATCCAGGGTAGCTCCACCGAGAACATGAAGACCAAGGTCAAAACAGCCCCCAAGAGGCAGCCACAGAAAAGAGTGGCATCCCAATATCAGTGACTGTTGGACAAGGTCATGTGCCCTTGGCCCTGCAGGCTGAGAGCTGAGGGGCTACATCATCTCCAGGTCTTCAGCCTGAGATGGTCCAGCTTTTGCAAGCGCACACAGAACCACCTTCCCAAGGCTGCCAGGGTTATTTGGCAGCCCCCAGTGGCCAGTGTCCTCTCACATCCTATGACACAACTCAGGCATCTTGGGTGTCTAAAAGGGAGTAGATAGGAGGCAGCCTGGGTTGCCCAAGAGCGGGAGGTCAGGAATGGTAGAGCAGGGAGCCACCAGTGAGCCAGGCCCCTTCAGATCTCCCATCCCTCATTCTCTGCCTGATATGCTTCCGTGGCCACTCCTGTGGGTAGGCGAGTACAGAGATGGGCACGAGAAGGGCAAGTGCTAGGTCTCCCCAACAGCAAAAGTCTATCCAGGGCACTAACAAGGCTCTCCTAGCAGTGCCATGAGGTAGGCACTAGTATTATCTCTGTTGTATGGAGTTTTATGGCCCTGGCACCACAGTGGGTGGCAGCAGCCAGAGAAAGCCCCAGACAAAGGGATACAGTTGCTGGCAGGTGGCAGTCATGACACTGGGGAGATGAGTGGGGCTCAGATAGCATGCACTGCACCTGGCATGAAGCCTGTGGACGCTGACTGTACATGGTGCTTGGCAGTACACAAGGGGAAGCAGGGATGCTGCATACTGAGCCCTGTTTGTGAGACCCTAGGCCAGAATTCCTTTATAAACAAGCTCTCTCTAATAATCGCCCTATGAGAAAAGTCTTATTAATTGCCCCCATTTCACCTATGTGGAAACTGAGGCCCAGAATGATGTGTCTTGCCCAAGCCACACCCAGATGGTAAATGGCAGAGCTGAAATTCAAACCCAGGTCAGTCTGACTCCAAGGAAGATACAAAGAGCACGTGGGGATGAGCGAGATGCAGGAGACAGGAGATGCTCCTGGGAAGTTAAAAGGCCCTCAGTGCCATAGGAAGCTGCTGAAGAATTCTGAATCAGTGACACAATCAGATTTGAGGTTTCTAGAGGTTTCTCTGGCCTTGTGGGGAGAACTGAGGCAAGCTTGGGGCCAGACTGGAGGTAGGAAGGGCAGGGGGAGGCTTCTGAGTTAAAAGCAAAAGTGGGCTGCTTTTAATGAGCCCATGCTTACCTCACAGTCCTGTGCTGCCCCCAAGTGGTATTTCAGCAGATTTGACTCCTTCAAACAAGCGCTTGTTCAGTGGTTCTCAAGCTGGAGGGTTCTCATCTGAAGGGTTTATTAAAACACAGAGATTCTGACTCAGTAGGTCTGGGGTGGGCCCAAGAATTGGCCTTTCTAGTAAGTTCGTAGGTGATGCTGATGGTCTGGAGACCACACTTTGAGAACCACAGGCTTAGTTGCTTTCAAGGGACTACCCTGTTAGACTGCCCTGTGGGAAGAAAGGGATTAAGAGGATTTTTGATGCTTGAGAGCGGCAATCTCAGAGACACCCAAAGCAAATGGGGAATGCTTCTGAAGGTGCTGGGCTCTGAGAACTGTTAGGACTCAAAGGAGCCACTTCCAGAGGGGGCAGGAGCTTTGGGGCCTCTGTGAAATGGCTGCCTCATCTTCGCATCATTTCCTACATCATCTTTAGCAACAGAAAACATTTCTCATCACTGCTCTAAGCACTTTACATATTCCAATTCAATGAATTCTCACAAGTCTGTGAAGTAAATTCTGTTATTATCCTCCTGTATGGGCTGCGTTGTATCTCCCCAAAATTCTCATTTGAAGTCCTAACCTCCAATACGCTCATAATGTGACTGTGTTTGGAGATGGGATCTTTAAAGAGGTAATTAAGTTAAAATGAGGTCATTAGGGTGGGCCTTAGTCCATATGACTGGGTCCTTATGAGAAGAATAAGTTTGGACAGACGCCTATGGAGGGAGGACCATATGAAGAGAAGGGAGGAGATGGCCATCTATAAGCCAAGAAGAGAGGCCTCAGAAGAAACCAAGCCTACGGACACCTTGAACTCAGACTCCTCGCCTTCAGAACTGTGAGAAAATAAATTTATGTTGCTTAAGCCACCTAGTTTGTGGTACTCTGTTATGGCAGCCCTTGTAAACGAATACATCCCACTTACAAATAAGGAAACTGAGGCACACAGAGGTTTAATAACATGCCCAGTTGCTGCCTGAACCCAAGTCATCTGCCTCCGAGCAATGCTCTTTTTTGGAACCACTAGGCATTATGTTCTGCAAAATGAGTGAGTCTTGCCCTCATTCCCTCCCCTGTACTGCCTCCCCATCTCCCACCACCACTGAGTGGGAGCTTCTTCAGCTCTCCTTGGACTATTCAAACGGTTACTCATCTCACCACGCTTCTCGCACTTCCATCCCTTCCTCCCTGCTGCAGCCCACTGCCCCCGCCCCACTAGTGATTTTTCTCTGGCCTGCATCAACCCGGCCCTCCTCTGCTTAAAGCCCCCAATGGCTCCCCACTGCCTTCAGGATGAAGCTTTTCAAAGACAATTGCAGACATCATGACACGTCACTCCTCAATATTTCAACATGTGTTGTCAACCCAGGGATTCAGGATGAACCCCAGCATAGCATAGCAAACAGGGTGGCTAGGTGACGACTCAGCTACAGGTGGTCTCTCTTCTCTTGTTTTGGCTTGCCTGTTAGCTTGCGTTTTGAGCTGTGTTGTTTGTGTTGCATTTGCTGGGTCCTAATGAGCACCAGTTATAGATTTTACCAGCCTATGTAGGGCAATTTCAATCACCGACATTTAGGGACAGAGGTATGAGATTGAGGCCCTCCTTAAAATGGTCCTGGGTTGTGTACCTTGGCCTGGACCTATATATGCGTCTCACTGAATTGCATGTCAATTCCAGCAAAAGTCACAGCTGACACTAGGCTCAGGGGGATGACTCTTACACTGTAACTGTTGGTTGTGTGTCCAATGTCCTGTGCAATAGTCAGACCCAGTGATGTTCACTCATGTGAAAGAGGACTGTCGCTACATGGCTTGCTGAGGACCACATTCCTAAAAGCAGATGGCTCACTGGGGCCTGTGAGCTTCAAGTGCTTCTTCTTCTGCTGTCAATGCAAAAGGTGATGGGGAAGACACCATGGCACCCCAAGGCACACAGCCTCATGAAAAGTGCCTCAAATGCTTTATTCTTGCCCCTCTTAAAGGGCACCATGACCATATTGAACAACTATAAAAGGGACCAGGGACTACCTAGGCCTCACAGTGGTTAAGAATCCGCCTGTCAGCACTATTTACAATAGCCAGGACATGGAAGCAACCTAAATGCCCATCAACAGATGAATGGATAAAGAAGATGTGGCACGTATATACAATAGAATATTACTCAGCTATAAAAAGGAATGAAATGGAGCTATATGTAATGAGGTGGATAGACCTAGAGTCTGTCATACAGAGTGAAGTAAGCCAGAAAGAGAAAAACAAATACTGTATGCTAACTCATATATACGGTATCTAAAAAAAAAAAAAATGGTACTGATGAACCCAGTGACAGGACAAGAATAAGGATGCAGATGCAGAGAATGGACTGGAGGACACGGGGTTGGGGGGCGGGGTGTGAAGGGCAAGCTGGGACGAAGTGAGAGAGTAGCATAGACATACATACACTACCAACTGTAAAATAGATAGCTAGTGGGAATTTGCTGCGTAACAAAGGGAGATCAATTCGATGATTGGTGATGACTTAGAGGGGTGAGATAGGGAGGGTGGGAAGGAGTCACGGGAGGGAGGGGATATGGGGATATATGTATAAATACTGCTCACTCACTTTCTTGTACAGCAGAAACTGGCACAACAGTGTAAAGCAATTATACTCCAATAAAGAGCTTAAAAAAAAAAAAGAATCTATCTGCCAATGCAGGGGATACGGATATGATCCCTACTCCAGGAAGATCCCACATGTCTCAGAGTAGCTAAGCCCATGCGCCACAACTATTGAGCCTGTGCTCTAGAGCCCGTGAGCCACAACTGTTGAGCCCGTGTACTGCAACTACTGAAGCCCACGCGCCTAGAGCCCGAGCTCTGCAACAAGAGAAGCCACCATGAGCCCATGCACCACAATGAAGAGTAGCCCCTGCTCACCGCATCTAGAGAAAGCCCGTGCACAGCAACAAAGACCCAATGCAGCCAATAAATAAATAACTTTATTTATTTATTTTAAACAAAAAGGGACCAAGGAAGACTATGGCATCAATTGAGTGTGATGTCTCATCAACACAACTCTGCCCCTTGCTTAGGCTATGGTTCCTTAGCCAATAAGGTGACAGTTGCCATGGAGAAGGCCTCTAAGCCTGATGATGCTGATTTGAGGCTCTCTAGAGGAAGAAATGTTAAAATATGAGAAGGGTAGCTTTTCCTGGCACGGGCAGGCTGTGCAAGGCGGCGGAGCAGGCGATGAAGAAGCAGCAGCAGCAGCAGCATTCCGGCAGCGGCGTGGATCCCTGGCCCCATGGGGCCCCTCTGGGGGACGCCCCTCCCAGCCTGAGCAGCTGGACGCGCCAGGTCTCCCTGCTGCCTTTCCTGCGCTTCTCCATCCGGGAACACAGTTTCTGCATGGCCACCCTGCTGGTCTTCTGCCTGGGCTCCCTCCTCTATCAGCTCGGAGGAGGACCCCCCGTGCTTCCTGCTCGACCTGCAGCAGTATTTGGATTCATGCTTGAGCTAAAATTCTTGGACGATTCCAAGAAAAGTAAGCCAATGATTTGTCATGCGTCATAGTCTCCAGTTGGCCCCAAACAGTGAATTCCAGCTCTGCAATCACTGTGTGGGGAGAATGAATGACATCTGATATCAATGACACTTCAGGTGAAATGTGACTATGACATCTAGAGACAGACGAGTGGATTGTGCAAAGAGAGGACACTTGTGTTCACGTGAGAGGACTTTCTCACTCTGGAAGAAGAAGATAATTAAATTCCAAATTGTTTTTCACCTGCCTCCTAGAGTAATGGAAATAAAAACAGAACAGAGCAGAACAAAAACAAGTGGGACTTAATGAAACTTAAAAGCTTTTGCACAGCAAAGGAAACTATAAACAAGACGAAAAGACAACCCTCAGAATGGGAGAAAATATTTGCAAACGAATCAACAGACAAAGGATTAATCTCCAAAATATATAAACAGTTCATACAGCTCAATATCAAAAACACAAGCAACCCAATCCAAAAATGGGCAGAAGACCTAAATAGGCATTTCTCCAAAGAAGACATACGGATGGCCAAGAGGCAAATGAAAAGCTGCTCTATATCACTAATTGTTAGAGAAAAGCAAATCAAAACTACAGTGAGGTATCACCCCACACCGGTTAGAATGGGCATCATGAGAAAATCTACAAACAATAAATGCTGGAGAGGGTGTGGAGAAAAGGGAACCCACTTGCACTGTTGGTGGGAATGTAAATTGATACAGCCACTATGGAGAAGAGCATGGAGGTTCCTTAAAAAACCAAAAATGGGATTGACCCATAACCCAGCAATCCCACTGCTGGGCATGTACCCAGAGAAAACCATAATTCAAAAAGACACATGCACCCCAATGTTCATTGCAGTACTATACACAATAGCCAGGACATGGATGCAACCTAAATGTCCATCAACAGATGAATGGATAAAGATGTGGTACATATATACAATGGAATATTACTCAGCCATAAAAAGGAACAAAGTTGGAACATTTGTAGAGACATGGATTGACCTACAGACTGTCATACAGAGTGAAGTCAGAGAAAAACAAATATCGTATATTAACACATACGCGGAATCTAGAAAAATGGTACAGATCAGCTGGTTTGCAAGGCAGAAATAGAGACACAGATGTAGAGAACAAACATATGGACAGCAAGTGGGGAAAGCGGGGAATGGGGGAGTGGGGAGGAACTGGGAGATTGGGATTGCCATATATACATTACTAATCAGAAAAAAATATCAAATTGTACACTAAATATATGCAGTTTATTGTATGTCAATTATATCTCAATAAAATTCCTTAAAAAAAAAAATGAGAAGAGTAGAGGAGATCTGCCCCGTAGTATAGTCAATAACCTCCCCACCAAAATACCTGGATACAGGGGGAGAAAACAGAAACAGAGGTTCAAATTGGAAATGACCTGATTGGAAATCCAAAATTTGCTAAAAAAATATATATATACGGTAAAAAGATATAAGGGCACCAACTGGCTTTTGCAACATGGGTTCTGAATTCATTTTTACATCTGCTGAAAAGCACCAATTGGCAAACTTTTATGCCTTAAGACTGGAGTTCATATTATACTTATACCAGGGGATCGCACTACATTTAAATGAGATACCTCCTATAATCTCGGGGCGGGGGGTGTCACTAAACATAAAATAGAGGAGAAACAGGTATGCCTCACTTTAACCATAAGAACTATTGCCTTGACCAAATATTCTACAGTCGTAGCACCCACTGCCCTAAAATATTCCATAGTGGGCATAGATGCTCTCACCCAATGAGTGATACAATTAAGTCTTTGGCACTTAACAATCAGCTTGGCAAAATGGAACCCAATAGACCTCCCTCTTCTCTTCCACTTAAAATATTAATATGGCCCAATATAAATTAAACAGGGCTTTCAAGGATTAAAACCCATTATGTAAGACTTTTTTAGAGAAGGGGTGATTCTCCACACTGTTTCTCCATTTAACAGCCTGTTCATAAACCTAGAAAGAATAAATGGTCTCTCACAGTGGATTACCATAATCTTAATACAGTGGTCTTGCCCAATAAGACCTCCATATCCAATATTTAGATTCCTGACTAAATCCAATCAGCAACTAGAACATATTTTGCTATTAGAGATTTGGCTAATGTGCTCTGTTCAGCACCTATCTCAACAGCTTCTTCCCCTTCAGAGAGAAACAATTCACCTTTAGCTGGCTCCCCAGGGGGTACCTCCACAACCCTGCCATCACACCCAATCTTTGCAGGTAAGATCTTAAACACATCCAATTTTTTCCAGGAGCACAGGCATGATATTACACGGGTGACATCCTCCTCCTCCAAGGAAATTCATTTGACATACTCATTCAGGACATAAAAATACAACGGCATTCATAACTAAGGGAATAGGCCATGCCCCACACATAGTACAAGGCCCATCACCTGAATTTACCTGGTCAGCCAAGGGTCACTTTGTCCCTGATACTGTTAAGAAACAGCTATTAACTCTGTAGCGCCTATAACATTAAAACAAGCCCAATAACCTTTTATGTCTTTTTGGATTCTGGAAGCAACATACACCTCATTTACAAATTTATCTTGAGCCCACGTATATTGTTATTCACAAATCAGCCCACCTTGAATGGGGAGCCTACAACTGAAAGCTCTAGAACCTGTCCAAATTGCATTACAAGAGGCACTCCTCTTAAGGCCCCTCCTCCAAAGATTCCTTCACTATATAGGCTTTCTCATGCTTCCCAAAGTCTCTGGACCAACCACGACAGTCGTGAATCGTCCATGGGTTTTTGTTGCAAGTGTGTACGGGGCTACCGCCCTCCCTAGCCCTGTATACCATTAGAATGGCAATTACTGGTTGCATACAGAACTCTTCTGGAAACAGAGGCTCTCACAGACCCTGATCCTGTGACCCTCCATACCCAGAGGCCCATTATGCACTGGGTCATGGAAGCAGCTCCCCAAAATCTCAGCACAACGTACTGAACCCTTCTTGCAAAAAACAGAAATGGTACTTACAGAATAGAGCCAAATCTGGGACCTCTGGTGAGTTCCACTTGCAGGAGACACTGGTCTCCCCTGTCTTCAGTTCCTAGCCAAAAGCCATGATGCTGGATGAGGTCACCGCTTGGCTACATGGGGAGCCCCTGGGGATCAAATGAATAAATAGCAAAAGTAGTCCATGTATCTTACAGACACCACCCCACCATCATACAAAACAGAGATCAATGGAAAGGAGCTGTTTTTCATACCCTAACCAAGATAACCCTGATAAGGGACAGGACCCAAGGGTCAGCACAGTTGGCCAAACTTCAAGTCGTCATCTTAGCACTGGATACTTTGGCTAACAATTGGCCCCATCTACACATTTTTTACAGACTCTTGGACCATTGCCAGTGGTTCTGCTATTTGGTCTGACAAATGGTGGCAACAAAAAATCCTTATCCAAGGTCACCTCCCCTTTGGGGTAAGGAATTCTGAGAATTTCTTGCCTCATAGATACTCAAAATATAAATCAAAGTCTTACATATTTCTGCACACAATAAAACCACAAGTTTACAATACCTCATCAAAATATTCCTTATCCCCTTCGGAATTCCAGGCATCACTGATAGTTAGTTACCAAGGCACCCATTTCTCTTTTCAGAACACACAATGCTCAGCTTAAAAATATATATATATATATAATTTGCATATCATATAATTGCATACCATATATACAATTTGCATACCATATAATTCCCCACTTAAGGTATACAAGTCAATGGATTTTAGTATATTCACGGATTTGCGCAACCATCACCATAATCGATACTTATTTATTTATTTATTTATTTACTTATTTATTGGCTGTGTTGGGTCTTCATTGCTGCATATGGGCTTTCTCTAGTTGCGGCGAGCAGGGGCTACTCTTCATTGCAGTGCGCAGACTCCTCATTGTGGTGTCTTCTCTTGTTGTGGAGCACGGGCTCTAGCCTCGTGGGCTTCAGTAGTTGCAGCACACGGGCTCAATAGTTGTGGCACACAGGCTTAGTTGCTTCGCAGCATGTGGGATCTTCCTGGAGCCGGGACCGAACCCATGTCCTCTGCATTGGCAGGCAGATTCTTAACCACTGTGCTAGAAAGTCACATAATTGATTTTTGAACATTTCATTGCTCCAAAAAGAAATTCTGTATGCCTTAGCCATCATCCCTCTAACTCCTCATCCCTCACCCAGCCCTACACAACCACTGATCTACATTCTGTCTCTATAGATTTGTTTAGTCTGGATACTTCGTGTAAATGAAATTATACACTATGAGGTCTTTTGTGTATGACTTCTTTATATATAAATAGTATAATGTTTTCCAGGTTCATCCATACTGTAGCGTATATTAGTTTTCATTCCTTTTAATGGCTAAATAATATTCCATTGTATGGATATACCACATTTTTCTTATCCTGTTATCAGTTGATGGACATTGAACTGTTTCTACTTTTTGACCATTACGAATAATGTTGATGTGGACATTCACGTACAAGTCTTTGTGTGGACATACATTTTCACTTCTCTTGAATATATATTTAGGAGTAGAATTGCTGAATCATACGATAACTCTATGTTTAACCATCTGAGGACCTGCCAGGCTGTTTTCCAAAGTGGCTGCACTAACTTATACTCCAAACAGCAGTGTATAAAGATTCTAATTTCTGTATGTCCTCATAAACACTTGTTATTGTCTATCTTTTTTTATTACAGCCACCTGTATATGTGTGAAGTGATATCTCATGGTTTTGATGTGCATTTCTCTGATGGCTAATGATGTTGAATATCTTTTCATGTGCTTATTGGCCATTTGTATATCTTCTTTGGTGAAATGTGTATTTAATTCTTTGCCTATTTTTAAAAATTTAATTGTGGTAAAATTTATATAATATGAAATTTACCATTTTAGTCATTTTTAAAGGTACAATTCAGTGGTAATATATTGAACAACCATCATCACTATCTATTTCCAGAAGCTTTTTTATCACCAAACAGAAACTTTGTACCCATTAAACAATAACTCCTTGTTTACCCCTCCCTCCCCTTAGCTCCTGGAAACCTCTAATCTACTCTCTGCCTCTATGAATTTACATATTTTATATTTTTTATACAAACTACCTACAGTCATACAATTTTTTTTACAGTTTTGAAAATAATACTTCATATTAGAACAGAAAATCTATCGTACATGCCTCTTAAAATTCCATTTATCTTCCATTTTATTCGAGATTCAATGGGGTACCATTTTAAAGAATACTATACAAGAGGATCTCTATTTTAATCATTATATTGGGCTCCTAATTTCATTCTAACTTCATCTTAGATAATCCAAAACAATCCAAAATAACACAATATTGCCATATAAAGTAGCATTTCCCAAAATAAGCCACATACACTGTTGATAGATTGGAAATAAAATATGTTTATAAATACGTAAGAAAAATACGTAATGTCTTTATGTCATTATTACGCAAGAATGCACTTTTAAGAAAGAAATGGCATACCAAACGCAAGAATACCTGGAAGTTGCATGCAAATGTTTTTGTTTTTAATAACAGAAAATTATGTAATTCTAATAATTGGTTATTTTATCATTATAAAATTTTCCTAAGCATATATAAATTATGTATTAATTATTTCATCAATGTGATCATTTTTAGAGTTTTCTTTGCTCCAAGTATACACAGAATTATTAACTCCTGATAGTTTTTAATCAATAAATTATTAGGTAATTTTTTTTTCATGTTCAATTAACTTTGGCAAACACTGCCGCAGTCAAAATAGATGTCTCCAAACCAAAGTTCAAATTAAATAGCTTTATGGTTTACAATGCCCCATTTTGAGACTCCAAAAATACCTGGTAGTTTTTGTAGTTGATGCTAATTCAGATGGGAGCTGTATTTCAGTTACACTGATTTGTGATTATTTCTTTGATAAAAGAAGACAGCAGGTGAATTCCTTTTTCAAGTGCAGTAATGAGTGTACATTTGGCGTCTTAGTGTTTATTCTAACCAAGATTACTGAGTTATAGAGACACAGGTGTAGAGAACAAACATATGGACACCAAGGGGGGGAGCAGGGCAGGGGCGGGAGAGATGAATTGGGAGATTGGGATTGCCATATATACACTACTAATAAGAAAAAAATATCAAATTGTACACCTTAAATATATGCAGTTTATTGTATATCAATTATATCTCAATAAAAGTTCTTAAAAAAAAAACTATCCAAAGAGGGATTTCCCTGGTGGTCCAGTGGTTAAGATTCCACGCTCTCAATGCAGGGGGCCTGGGTTCAATCCCTGATCAGGGAACTAGATCCCACATGCATGCCACAATTAAGAGCCCACATGCCACAACTAAAGATGCCGCATGTAGCAACGATGATCCCATGTGCTGCAACAAAGACCCAGTGCAGCCAAATAAATAAAAAAATCTATCCAAAGAGATACACTCAAAAAACACTATAAATAAATCAAATTGGAAGAAAATACTCAAGTAACACTTAAGAAGGGAAAAAATACAAAGAGAACAGAAAATTTTAAAATACAATGGCAGATTTAAGCCCTAACATATCAATAATTACATTAAATATAAATTGTCAAAGTGCACCAATTAAAACACAGAGAATGGCAGAGGGGATTTAAAAGCATGACTCATGCTGTCCACATGAACCTCACTTCATATATAACAATATAGGTAGATTGAAAGTAAAAAGATGTAATAGGTTATAACATGCAAACATTAACCGAAAGAAGCAGAAATGGCTATATTAATATCCGGGAACTAGACTTCGGAGAAAAGAAGATTACCAAGGGCATTATATAATGATAAAATGGCCAATCCCCAAGAAGATATAGCAGTCCTAAAAATGTTTGCACAGAATGACAGCTGCAAAATATGTGAAGCAAAAATTGATAGAATTGAAAGAAGAAATAGACAAATCCACTATCATAGTTAGAGGCTTCAATACCCCCTCTCAATAATTGATAGAACAATTAGACAGAAAATCAGCAAGAATATAGAAGAGCTCAACCATACAATCAAGCAACAGGATCTGACACTTAAAACACTTCACCCAACAAGAGCAAAATACAGATTCTTTTCAAGCACCCAGAGAACATATACCTAGATAGACCATATCCTGGACCATAAAATAAACTTCAACAAATTTAAAAGAATTGAATCATACTGTGTTCTCCGATCACAATGGAATCAATAACAGAAAGGTAACTGGAAATTTTCTAACACTTGGAAATTAAACAACACATTTCAAACTAATCCATCGATCAAAGAGGACTCCCCAGGAAATTTAAAAATAGAATTTTAAAAATAGAACTAAAAGGAAAATGAAAATATAGCAAAACTTGTGAAACACACCTAAAACAATGTTGAGAGGGAATGTGTAGCACTAAATGTTTATTTAGAAAAGAGACACTAGAAAAAGAACAAAATAAACCCAAATCCAGCAGAAAGCAGGAAATAATAAAGATAAGAGCCGATATCAATGAAATTGAAAACAGGAAAACAATAAAATAAAACAGATAAAAGCAATAAAACAAAGGTTGGTTCCTTGATAAGAAGGATAAACCTCTAGCAAGACAAAAGAAAAAAGAGAAAACACAAATTACCAATATCAGGAAAGAAACAGGTGATATCACTACAGATTCTGTAGACATTAAAAAGATAATAAGAATAGTATGAAATCTACACACATAAATTTGACAACTTAGATGAAAAAGGCAAATTCCTCGAAAACCACAAACTACCACAATTCACTCAGTATGAAGTGGATAATTTGGGTAGCCCTTTAACTGTTAAGAAAATTGAATTCACAATTTTAAAATTTCCAGAAAAGAAATCTCCAGACCCAGGTGATTTTCACTGGAGAGTTCTAGCCAATGTTTAAAGAAGAATTAACATTGATTCTAGACAATCTCTTCCAGAAAATAGAAGATGAAGGAACATTTCCCAATTCATTTTATGGAGCTAGTATTACCCTAATACCAAAAGCAGACAAAGACAGTACAAAAAAGAACACTATGGATCAATATCCTTCATGAATATAAATGCAAATATGTTTAATGGTGAAAAACAGCTTTTCCATTAAGGTGAGGAACAAAGCAACGATGTCTGCTCTCACCAGTGCTGTCCAACATAGTACAGGAAGATTTAGCCAGCGCAAAAAGGCAAGGCAAGGAAATAAAATGCATACAAATTGGAAAGAAAGAAATAAAACTGTCCTCGATTTGCAGATTACATGAATACCTATGTAGAAAATCTCAAGAGATCTACAAAACACAAAAACAAAACAAAACTTCCGGAACTAACAAGTGAGTTCAGCGAGGTCGCAGGATACAAGATCAACACACAAAAATCAATCATATTTCTTTCTTTTTTAATCTCCATGCCCTAAGAGAATGTACCGGGGGAAAAAAAAAGTTTGCCCCTAAAAATATAGCAGACAGTATATGTGTATGTGGTAATTATCAAATGAATGGAATAGGTAGTAATTTTTGAGAAGTTTATGGAATGGAAGATATTATGGGATATAGAAGTCAGAGAAGATTTCTTGGAAGAGCTAGACTTGGAAAAAAGGCAGTACTGTATAGAAGAGAAAGCTGTCAGGCAACGCATGTAATCACAGGACTTTGAAGTCAAATAAGCCTGGGCTCAAGGCATTCTTTTTTTAACTCTGGCACTTACTAGCTGTGCAGCTCTAACCAAGTTTCTTAATTTCTCTAAGCCTTATCTGTAAATGGTAACAATTACTAGCACCTACATCATAGAGTTATTGTTAATAATAGATGAGATAATGTTTTATAATGTGATAAAGTGCATAGTATAGTGGCTGGTACAGAATCAGTATTCATTACTAGAATTGCTTAAGTGAATGGATAGAGATGAGATATAAGAAGGATTGCCAAAAAATAATGATTAAATGAGTCAGACCCAAGCAAAGCTTTGTGAAAAAGAGTAATGAGGCAATACTAGAAAAAATTAAGACCAGATTGTAGGGGTCCCTGAGTGCCAAAATAACAAGTTTTCCACAAAGGCTATTTCTATCTGCAATTCAGAATCCTTCCTTGAAACAAAAGCTTATTCTCAATATATAAAAAAGATACAAGTAGAACTGCTCTGGTTGGAACAGATGTAAAGAATCCAGAGCCTCATCTGTTCAATATCCCTGCCATTCCCAATGTCCTTGGAAGGAAACCTAGGTTGGAAACCATGTCTTTTTTTTAACTTTTTGACCCCCTTCATTCCCTTCTCCTACTACCTATTCCCCACCTCTGGACATCACCAATCTATTCTCTATATCTTTCAATTTGGTTTTCTGTTCGTGGTTTTTTTGTTTTGGGTTTCTTTTTAGATTCCCCATATAAGAGAAATAATACAGTATTTGTCTTTATCTGACTTACTTCAGCTAGTATAATGTCCTTGGGGCCCATCCATGTTGTTACAAATGGCAGGAATTCATTCTGTTTTATGGCTGAATAATATTCCATTGTCTATAAATACCACAATTTCCTTATCCATTCATTTATAGATGGACACTTAGGTTGTTTCCATATCTTGGCTATTGTAAATAGTGCTGCAACAAACATGGAGGTACATATATCTTTTCAAGTTAGTTTTCATTTTCTTTGAATAAATAAATTGTATCTATTCAAAAAAAATGAAAGTGGCATTGTTGGATCCTATGATAGTTCTATTTTTAATTTTTTGAGGGGCCTCCCTAGTATTTTCCATAGTGGCTACACCAATTTACATTCCCACCAATGGTGCACAAGGGTTTCCCTTTTTTCTGTATCCTTGCCAACACCTGTTGTTTCTTGTCTTCTTGATAATAACCGTTGTAACAGGTGTGAGGTGATATCTTGTGGTTTTGATTTGCGTTTTCCTGGTGATTAATGATGTTGAGCATCTTTTCATGTGCCTGATGGCCAGCTGTATGTCTTCTTTGGAAAAATGTCTATTCAGGTCCTCTGCCCATTTTTCAACAAGATTGTTTGGGCTTTTTTCTATTAGGCTATATAAGTTCTTTATGTATTTTGATATATTAACCCCTTATCAGATATGTGATTTGCAAATATTTTCTCCCATTCAGTAGGCTGCCTTTTCATTTTGTTGATGGTCTCCTTTGCTGTGCAGAAGCTTTCGAGTTTGATGCAGTCCCACTTGTTTATTATTGCTTTTGTTGCTTTTACTTTTGGTGTCAGATTCAGAAAACATCACCAAGACCTATGTCAAGGAGCTTACTTTCTATGTTTTCTTCTAAAAGTTTTATGGTTCCAGGTCTTACATTCAAGTCTTTAATCCATTTTGAGTTAATTTTTGTGTATGCTGTAAGATAGTGGTATAGTT
This sequence comes from Hippopotamus amphibius kiboko, assembly GCF_030028045.1. Taxonomy (NCBI): domain Eukaryota; kingdom Metazoa; phylum Chordata; class Mammalia; order Artiodactyla; family Hippopotamidae; genus Hippopotamus; species Hippopotamus amphibius. Next base: position 32,438,008 of record NC_080197.1, on the reverse strand, counting down.
TCACTCTTTTGTGTATGGCTGTCAATCATATTTCTATATATTAGCAACAGACATGTGGAAAACAAAATTTAAATGCAATATCAGGGCTCCCTAGGTGGTGCAGTGGTTGAGAATCCACCTACCAATGCAGGGGACACGGGTTCAATCCTGCTCCAGGAAGATCCCACATGCCGTGGAGCAACTAAGCCCATGTGCCACAACTATTGAGCCTGCACTTTAGAGCCCGTGAGCCACAACTACTGAGCCCATGTGCTGCAACTACTGAAGCCCATGCACCTAGAGCCCATGCTCCACAACAAGAGAAGCCACAGCAATGAGGAACCCGAGCACCAAAACAAAGAGTAGCCCCCACTCACCGCAACTAAAAAGAAAGCTCACGCACAGCAAAAAAAGACCCAACACAGCCAATAAAATAAATAAATAAATAAATAAATTTATTTTTAAAAATGCAATATCATTTAATGAATTCAAATAAGTTGGATGATACAAAATCAATATATAAAAATTAGTTGCTTTCTATACCCTAACAATGAACTATTCAAAAACACAAATCAGAAAACAATCCCATTAACAAGAGCATCAAACAGAATAAAATACTAAGGAATAAGTTTAACCAAGGAGTTGGAAGATCTGTACACTGAAAACTATAAGACATCAATGAAAGAAACTGAAGAAGACACAAGTAAAGGAAAGATATCCCATGTTCATGGATAGGAAAAATCAATATTGTTAAAACAACCATTCTACCCAAAGCAGTCTACAGATTTGAAGGGATCCCTATCATAATTCCAGTGGTATTTTTCACAGAAATAGAAAAACAATTCTAAAATTTATTTGGAACCAAGAGAGACCTTGAATAGCAAAGCAATTTTTTTCCCTTTTTATTAATTTTTCTTAATTTTTAAATACATCTTTACCAGAGTATAATTGCTTTACAATGTTGTGTTAGTTTCTGCTGTACAACAAAGTGACCCAGATAGCTGCATACATATATCCCTATATCTCCTCCCTCTTGAACCTCCCTCCCACCCTCCCTATCCCACCCCTCTAGGTTGTCACAAAGGACGGAGCTTATCTCCCTGTGTATGTAGCAGCCTCCCAGTTTCCCCATCCCCCTGTGTCCTCTAGTCCATTCTCTACATCTGCATCTTTATTCCTGCCCTGCCACTCTGTTCATCAGTACCATTTTTCTAGATTCCATATATATGCATGAGTATACGGTATTTGTTTTTCTCTTTCTGACTTACTTCACTCTGTATCACAGTCTTTAGGTCCATTCACCTCACTACAAATAACTCAGTTTCATTCCTTTTTATGGCTGAGTAATATTCCATTTGTACCACATCTTCTTTATCCATCATGTGTCAATGGACATTTAGGTTTCCATGTCTTGGGTATTATAAATAGTGCCACAATGAACATTGTGGTACATGTATCTTTCTGAATTATGGTTTTCTCAGGGTATATGCTCAGTAGTGGTATTGCTGGGTCACATGGTAGTTCTATTTTTAGATTTTTTAAGGAATCTCCATACTGTTTTCCATAGTGGCTGTATCGATTTACATTCCCACCAACAGTGCAGGAGGGTTCCCTTTTCTCCACACCCTCTCCAACATTTATTATTTCTAGATTTTTTGATAATGGTCATTCTGACCCATGTGAGGTCCTACCTCATTGTGGTTTTGATTTAGCAAAGCAATCTTGAGAAAGAAGAACAAAGCTGGAGGCATCACACTTCCTGATTTCAAACAGAGCTGTAGTAATCAAAACAGTATGGTACTAGCATAAAAACAGACACATAGACCAATGGAACAGAATAAAGAGCCCAGAAATAAACCTACTCATATGTGGTCAACTAATCTTTGACAAGAATGCCAAGAATACACAATGGGGAAATGATAGTTTCTTCCATAAATAGTATTGGAAAAACTGAATATCCACATACATAAGAATAAAATTGGACCCTTATCTTATGCCATACATAAAAATTAACTCAAAATAGATTGAAGACTTAAATGTAAGACCTGTAACCATAAAACTCCTAGAAGAAAAAAATAGGGAAAAAATCTTGACATTGATCTCAGCAATGATTTTTTGGATATGCCAACAAAAGCAAAAGTAAATAAGTGGGACTACATCAAACTAAAAAGCTTCTGCACAGCAAAGGAAAATCACAAAAATGAAAAGGCAACCTACAGAATGGGAGAAGATATTTGCAAACAATATATCTGATAAGAGGTCAATATCCAAAATACATAAGGAATTCATACAATGCAGTAGAAAAACAAATAACTCAATTTTTTTAAATGGGCAAAGAACCTGAAGAGACATTTTTCCAAAGAAGTCATACAAATGACCAACAGGTATATGAAAATGTAAAATGCAAATCAAAAATCACAATGAGATATCACCTCACACCTATTAAGATGGCTATTATAAAAAAAAAAAAGACAAGAGATAACAAGTATTGGCAAGGGTGTGGAGAAAAGGGAACTCTTGTGCACTGTTGATGAGAATGAAAATTGTTATAGCCACTAAGGAAAAAAGTGTGGCGTTTCCTCAAAAAATTAAAAATGAACTACCATATGATCCAGCAATCTCACTTGAGTATATATCCAAAGGATGTGAAATCTGTATCTTGAAGAGATAACTGCACTCCTGTGTTCATTGCAGTTCTATTTACAATAGCCAAGGTACAGAAATAACCTAAGTGTGCCCCATGAATGAATGGATAAAGAAAATGTGGTATTTATAAACAATGGGATATTATTCAGTCATAAAAATGAAGGAAATCCTACCATTTGCAACATGAATGAACCTAGAGGACTTTATGCTAACTGAAATAAGCCAGACAGAGGAAGACGAATACTGTACTATCTCACGTACATGTAGAGTTTTAAAAGGTCAAACTATAGAACCAGAGAATAGAATGGTGTTTATCAGGGGCTGGGGTGGGCAGAGGGATAGGTGATTTCAGAGATGTTGGTCAAAGGATACAAACTTTCAGTAACAAGTTTAATAAGTTCAGGGGATCTAATTTACAGCATGCTGATTATAGCTAGTAATACTGTATCGTATACTTGAAATTTGCTGAGAGTATATTCCAAATGTTCCCACCACACACACAAGGAAAACAGTATCCCCATGAGGTGATGGATGTGTTAATTAACTTGATTGTGGTAATTATGTTACAATGTATATATATTATTAAAACATCATGTTGTACACCTTTAAAAACGTTGTACAACCTAAATACATACCGTTTTTATTTGTCAATCATATCTCAATAAAGCTGAAAAATACAATGCCATTCACAATTGCTCAAAATAAATGAGATATTTACATATAAAGTTTTTTAAAACATGTACAGGACGTGTAGTCTAAAAACTACAAAACACTGATTAAAGAGGAAATCAAGGAAATCTAAATAAATGGAGAGAGATAATGTGTTCATGGATTGAAAAATTCACTACAGTAAAAAATTCAATTGTCCCCAAATTGATATACAATTCCTATCAAAATCCCCGCAAGATGTTTTTTATGTAGACAAGATTATCCTCAAATTTGTATGGAAAGGAACTAACAATTTTGAAAAAGAATAATGAAGTGAGAAGAATCAATTCTACTCAATATTAAGGCCTACTATATAGTTACAGTAGTCAAGACAGCATGTTATTGGTGGAGAGATAGACACAAAGATCAATGGAACAGAACACAGAAGCCAGAAATAGCCCCACACAAGCACCACAAGTGACCTGAGGTATTCAGTGGAGTCTTGTCAACAAATGGTGCTAGAGCAATTGGATATCCATGGGCAAAAGTATGAACCTAGACCTGAACCTCACACCTAATACAAAAGAGTACCTCAACATGGAGCACAGATTTAAATGTAGAACTATAAAACTTTTAGAAGAGAAAATCATCAGGACCTAGGGAGGATGACAAGAGTTCTTAGATATGCCACCAAAATCATAATCCACCACATCAATAAACTGGACTTCATCCAGAGCAACAACTTCTTCTCTGCAAAGGATGTGACAAAGGATACACACCAGAATTTATTTTAAAAAATGCTCAAAACTCAACAGTTAAGGAACTTCCCTGGTGGTCCAATGGTTGAGAGTCCACACTCCCAATGCAGGGGGCCAGGTTTTGATCCCTGGTCAGGGAACTAGATCCTTCATGCTGCAACTGAAAAAAAAAAAAAAAAAAAGATCCCATGTGCTACAACTAAGACCTGGTGCAGCCAAATAAATAAATAAAAACAAGTATTTTTTTTTAACTTAACAGTTAAAAAAACAAACAACCCAATTAGAAAATAGCAAACTACATGAAAGACATTTCACCAAAGAGGATATACATTATGGCAAATAAGCACACATAAAGATGCTCAATATCATTAGCCTTTAGAGAATTGCAAATTAAGACCATGATGGATATCATCACACACCTATCAGGACAGCTTAAATAAAAAATAGTGACAACAGCAAATACTTGGGAGGATGCGGAGAATCTGGATCTCTCATACATTAATAGTGGGAATACAAAGTGGTAGAGCCACTCTAAAAAACGGTTCGGCAGTTTCATAAAAAATGAAATATACACTGACCATACAACCCAGCAATTGCATTCCTGGGCATTTAGCCCAGAGAAATAGTTATGTCCACCCAAAAACCTGTCAACAATCATTCATCACAGCTTTATTTATAATAGCAAAAACTGGAAACAATCAAAATGTCCTAAAACAAATGAATGGTTGAACAGACTCCGGTAATCCAAACGTGGATTACTACTCGAAAAATGAAACTATTGATACATGCAACAACCTGGATGGATCTCAAGGGCACAATTCTGAGTGGGAGGAAAAAATGCAAAAGGTGACACACTATATGCTTCCATTCATATAACATCCTCAAAATGACAAAAATATGGAGGTGAAGGACATATCAGTGGTTGTAAAGGATGGTGGGGAGAGGAATGGGTGTGACTATAAAGGAGTAGCAGACAGGGATCTTTGCAGTGATGGAATAGTTCTGTATCTTGACAGTGGTGGGATTATACAAATCTATAGAAGTGATAAAATAACATAGAACTATACATACATTGTATCAGTGTCAATTTCCCAGTTTGGACACTGTACTATGGTTAGATGAGATGTAACCATTGGGGGAAACTGGATGAGGGGTACTATATTTGCAACTCCCTGTAAATCTATAATAATTTCAAAACAGAAAGTTTTTTTAATAATTAGCATATGAAAGTTCAGAGTGGTGAGGACCTGGGTTAGACTGGGTTGGGTTTGAAGTTCTGGAATGGGAAAGGAGCAAGCACATATTTTCGGTGTGTGAGGAGAGGAGGAGAGCAATTGGAACAGACATATGAATTTCAGAAGAAGTGGCTTAAAAACAATGCTTCTTCCCTGTTGGTGGCAGGAAGTGGCTGGCAGGCTGCAAAATCCTGCAAAGCCTTAGGCTCCAAGTATTGCCTGCCCTGTAGTTCCTAGACCCTAGGGTGTCCCCCACCCTACCATGGGGTTACCTTCTATCCGGAATGCACACAGCCTCTCAGTGCCATGACACCCTAGAAATTAATCTGTGCTGGTCCTTGGCAAGTCTCTAGACCAACTTCTCCTTTGACCAACAGGGAGCTAAGGCTCAGAGAGGGGCAGCACCTTTCCCAGTGTTACACAGGTAAATCAGTGCCTCAGCGTGGGGGACACAAATGACACTGACATCTCTGTGCAGATTGATATTGACAACGGAATGGTGGGCGGATAGTAAGACAAGGTGCAGGGAGACCAGTTAAGGGCCATTGAAATAGTCAAGGTGTTGAACAAAAGGACTCAGGACTTAGATTGCTTTGGAGGCATGAGAGTAAGGGAGATATCCAGACTGATCTCAGCCTTCTGGCTTATATACCAGTTAGATGGGGCCACCACCTTCCTGTGACGTGGGGTGGGGGCAGGGACTACTCAAAGGAACTGGATTTTGGAGGACTATGGATTTCATCTCAGATATGCTCAGTTGAGGTCCCTGGAGACATCCAGGGGCTGTTTAGGAGACCCTGGCCTACTTGACGCTGGCGCTCCAGGAAGAGGTTTGCATGAGTCACTGGAATAATCTTAAACCAGGCAAATACATGAAAAGATGTCAAATTCCATCGTGCATAATGAGAACAGCTAAATTCAGCTGGTAAAAGAACATAAAAGGAGGAATTGTTTACAAAATTGCAAAACATGATCAAGTTAGAAAGAGGTAGCCAAACAATTGGGTAGGGGAGTTATTAAAGTAACATTGATTCCTGCTGTCACGTTAATAGAATAGAGATAGAAAACTGAGTCAAAGCCACCCTCTAGTAAATGTACAATCAATAAAAAGTGTGTAGTTCTCGGGTCAGTTCAGTGATTCTCCATAGTTTCCCATCCTCCCAGCCAGAGTACACCCCCACCCCAGTGCCTCCTTTATAGAAATTCTGGAGCTGTACCACCTCTACTCACATCCAGCAGGGAACCATGATTCAGGACTGGGCAAACTGGCACAGGAACTCTTTCGTTCATCCAAGTCCACTGCCCCTGGGTCCCAAGTCTGCTTTTATAGAGCCATCTGCAAGCTAATTTACATTGCTCTGCAAACCCTGGCTTCTCCTTTAAAAGGCCAGTGCCTCTTTTTCTCTACCAGTCTCCTCTTTTCACTCATACCCTTAAGCAATGGAGGCTTTAACGGTAAAAAAGGGGTCCTCTTGTCTTTGGGGTCCCTAAGCTTCTGTATTTATTCCAAATTCATTTATTGAGGTCCAAAATTCATTATGGAAGCACAGGTTGCCATTAAGGACTGGAGGTTATGTCTTGCTTTCCTGGCTCCATCCCCTTACACAGCCCATAGAGGTGGGGAGAGGGACACAATCCCACTTCCACAAGCCTCCCAGACTAGAAGCTGAGCTGGTGGGGTAGTGGGAGAAGGACTGGGGTCTGGGGACTTATATATTCAGCCTAGGATCCAGCATCTTAGGGAGGAGCACAGCAATCAGAACTCTCTGCAACTCTGTTGAAGTTACCTGTTTATGAAAGCACATGGCTGGATAATAGAGGCCCTTAACCAGCAGAGGACGAGTCCTGCTCCCCAACCTAGAAGACAGGAGAGGCCTCATGGGACAACGATTTGGGGGCTGACACTGCCGTGGCTTTGTGGCACAGATGAGAAACCCTTCACACACACCCTGCCCTGCTGGGGAGACTCCAGGATAAGGAACAGACAAGCCCTCAGGTTTGGAGATGCCTCTTCAACAAAGTGCTTCTATATCCACTCTTTGCTTAAACCTGACACACCAGCCGAGAGGCTACCTTGAGGGTCCTGGACCCTTATTTCAATGCATATTAAAAAATAGAGACCAGCTGATCCCTCTGTCCCCTCCCATTAGGTCTAATCAACCTGCACCAAGCCACACTGCACACTGAGGCTGCCTCCTGAGACAAGGTCATGTTCACCCAGGGACTCGTGCCCTCCACTCCAGCTCCTCTGCACAGATTCTTGCTGAGCACTGCGGTATTTTTCCTCTGCTGCTGCTGCTGCTCTTGTTGCTGATATGGCTCCACTGGAACTGAAGCCCCCATACAAACCCACCCCAGGGATACTCAAGACTCATACTAGAATCTCATGGTGCCGCAGGTGTGCGTGTTGCTCTGTACAGAACAGAGAAGGCACAGCTGCGTTAACGCCTGTGGTCACCAGCCTCCAAGGTGGCCCCCAGTGATGGTCCCCTCCTGGTATTTAAGACCTTGTGTCATCCCTCCAACATTAGATAGAACTGGCCAAGTAGTCAGTAGGCTATTGCAGAAGTGTCAGTGTATCTTCCAAGGCTTGGTCACAAAAGACATTGCAGCTTCTGCCTTGCTCTTTTGGATCACTTGTTCTGGGGGAAGCTAGCTGCCATATGATGAGGACACTCAAGCAGCCCTACAGGAGGTCCATGTGGAAAAGAACTGAAGCCTCTCACCGACATTCAGCACTAACTTGCCAAATGTGTGAGTGAACCAGCTTGGGAACAAACCTGCCAGCCCCATCAAGCCTTCCTATTGGCCAGCCATGATACTGACTGCAACTTGATGAAAGACCTCCAACCAGAACCACCCAGCAAAGCTGCTCCTGGATTCCTGATCCACAGAAATTGTGAAGATAATAAATGTTTATTGTTCTTTTAAGCTGCTAAGTTTTAGTATAATTTAGTACACAGGAGTAGATAACTAATACAGTATGTTTTCACTTCTCTTCAGTAAATACCTAGCAGTAGAATTGCTAGGTCATATGAAAAGTGTATGTTAATTCATAAGAAGCTACCAGTTCCAAAGTGGTTGTCTCATTTTACCTCCTACCTACACCATATGCCAGTTCTAGTTGCTTTTTCCTAAGACCCATCTCACCAAAGATAAATAACCTTGCCTTTGATTATAGGACATAGGAAGGTGTATGATCCCAGTTGCACCAAGCTGCTATACCCTCCTGCCTATCTCCCCTTCTTTATGAACCAGGCAATGGGCCATTGCCAGGACTGGGGTGAATCTCTGGTCCTTCCACAGGGCAGGGAACTACCTCCCAACTGCTCATGTTCATGGCCTTGGGAATCATCCTGTTCTCTAGAGTTGACACAGCCCTTTTCCATATGTGACCAGACTTCCTCCAGGTCTCACCAGCCCAGGGACACAAATGAGGTTGCATTAATAGGAAAAACACACATTTCATGGGCTTTTACCCTCACCTGCAGACCATGGGAGCCCCAGGGCCCCTCAACTTGCCCCAGTCACTTCTAAACTTCCGCAGACTATCCCATGTGAGCCTAGCACTGGAAAGCCATGTCCTTAGAAGCCACGTGGGGGCAGCACCTGCCCACTGCCCCGTCAGAGTGCCCTAAAGATCATAACTGGTTTCTCCTAAGTTCTAACCATTCATCCCCTTCATTCCCCAAGTTGCCAACCCCATACCACAGTCGGTCTGAGTATCCTGCAGAAATTTGGAGAGGACCCTTGTAACAGATTCTGTTGGTGCCCTTCCCAGATCCCCTTTCCCAGGCCAGTGTAACTATCCAGCCACTGCTGCAAAGGCTGCTCCCTTCTCCTGAGAATTGCCCTTGACTGATGGGTAACCCTGGGGACTTGTACTCCCTACCCTCCTCCCAACAGCTGATTGGAGGCTGGGGGCGGGGGGACGGGGGGGTGCGGGGGCAGCCTGCCCCGCTTCCCTCAGAGTGAGACAACTCTCTGTCCATTCATGCCCCCAGAGCTCCCTGTGGGATCAGGGTGAGGCTGGACTCCAGCTGAGACTCTCTCCTTGAGCATCTTCGCCTGCCCTGTCCTGCGTCCCTCCCTCCCTTTTATTCTTCTCTGAGACCATGCTCTCAGTAAATCACTTGCTCAAGAATCCCCATTTCAGCCTCTTACTCTAGGAAAAAACACATGCTTTGGGTTTTTTCTCCCAACTTTGGGTTCAGAACGCTGTCCCAACCTTATTTGGGCCCCAGACTCTCATAAAAACCCTCACGAAATCAGTTCCTGCATCTGCCTGTAGTCCCTCTCTGAGCACCTCAGGGGCAGCCCACGGGCCTGGTGAGAGTATAGAAACTACACCATCCTTCTCCCTCTACCCTGCCTCATGCTGCCCCATCTCTCCCCCCAGAAGCCCACCAGCCCACCACTGCGTGAACCCCTTCTGCCTTGTGAATCATTTCTTGCAAAGCTGCCTTCATGCTAGATTCCACCTACTAGGATGCCCACTATGCATGGTGTACTCATTTAACCTTCAAAACAAGTTTTTTCAACTGCTATTATTAACTTTCCTATTCCACAAGTGAGGAAGCCAGAAGCAATTCATGCAAAGCTAACGAAGCTTAAGCTCACTTGCCTGAGCCCCTTCCAAAGTCCTGCAATTTTGTAATCACAGTTTTGTATTCTTCTGCTTAAAGAGGGTTCCCAAATTGTAACTGCTCCAGGCTCCACAAAATTTAACTTTGCTCTTGGAGAAACTGAGGCTCTGAATGGTGAGGCAGCTTACCCCAGACACAGACTTGATGAACAACAGAAGCAGAACCTGACCCAAGTTTGCTGCCTCCCAAGTTCTTTTCCTGTACTCCATCCTGCGATGAACCCTTGAAGCTCCCCCAGGTCCACAGAGGTGGTCTCCAGGATCCAACTCTTGGCCTCCTCCCTCAACCCTCAGCAACCCCTTCTGCTCTGACACATTATTATGGGAGCCTGCCAGGCTAGAATGTGCTTGGGCAGAGATACATTTAAATATCAGAGTGGAAGAACAAACAACCCAATCAAAAAATGGGCAGAAGACCTAAATAGGCATTTCTCCAAAGAACACATACAGATGGCCAAGAGGCATATGAAAAGCTGCTCAACATCACTAATTATTAGAGAAATGCAAATCAAAACTATGAGATATCACCTCACACCAGTTAGAATGGACATCATCAGAAAATCTAGAAACAATAAATGCTGGAGAGGGTGTGCAGAAAAGGGAACGCTCTTGCACTGTTGGTGGGAATGTAAATTGATACAGCCACTATGGAGAACAGTATGGAGGTTCCTTGAGAAACTAAAAACAGAGTTACCATATGACCCAGCAATCCCACTACTGGGCATATACCCACAGAAAACCATAATTCAAAAAGACACATGCACTCCAAAGTTCATTACAGCACTATTTACAATAGCCAGCTCATGGAAGCAACCTAAATGCCCATCAACAGATAAAAAGATGTGGTGCATATATATGATGGAATATTACTCAGCTGTAAAAAGGAACAAAATTGGAACATTTGTAGAGGCATGGATGGACCTAGAGATTGTCATACAGAGTGAAGTGAGTCAGAAAGAGAAAAGCAAATATTGTATATTAACACATATATGCAGAATATAGAAAAATGGTACAAATCAACCAGTTTGCAAGGCAGAAATAGAGACACAGATGTAAAGAACAAACATATGGACACCAAGTGGGGAAAGTGGGGGGGGATGGGGGGTATGAATTGGGAGATTGGGATTGCCATATATACATTACAATAAGAAAGAAAGGGCTTCCTAGGTGGTGCAGTGGTTAAGAATCTGCCTATCAAAGCAGGGGACACAGGTTCGATCCCTGCTCCAGGAAGATTCCACATGCTGTGGAGCAACTAAGCCCATGTGCCAGAACTATTGAGCCTGCTCTTCAGAGCCCGTGAGCCACAACTATTGAGCCCATGTGCTGCAACTACTGAAGCCCACGCGCCTAGAGCCCATGCTCCACAACAAGAGAAGCCACGGCAATGAGGAGCCTGCACACCACAATGAAGAGTAGCCTCCACGCACCGCAACTAAAGAAAGCCCGCACACAGCAACAAAGACCCAATACAGCCAATAAAATAAATAAATAAATAAATAAATAAATAAATAAATAAATAAATAAATAAGAAGAAAATATCAAATTATACACTTTAAACATATGCAGTTTATTGTATGTCAACTGTCTCAATGAAAGTTCTTACATTATAAAAAAAATAAAAATAAATAAAATAAATAACTATCAGGATGGAAGAGTATCTACACACATGCCATCAATGGTACAGACACCCATAGCACCTTACAAAACCTGAAATAGGCCCTCTGCCTGCTTGTGTCTTTTGCATCAGCCCAGGTGACAGGCTGATAGAATACCTGGGGTGGAGGTGCAGGGGCACTGCAGAAGTTGGACTGTGTATCAGTTAGCTTTTCTTGTGTAGAAAACCACTCCAAAACTTTGTGGCCTAAAACAGCAACTATTTAGCTCACAGTTCTGTGGGTCAGCAATTTGGGCTGGGCTCTGCTGGGCACTTCGATCTTAGCTTGGCTCCCATGTACATACGTAGTCAGCTGCTAGGTTGGGTGTGACCTGGTATCAGCTGACATGAATCACCTCTGTTCTACATGAATCATCTCTGTTCTACATGGTCTCTCGTCCTCCAGTGGCCCAAGATGTTTCCTGACAGCTGGGCAGAATTCCAAGAAAGTGAGTGGAATTGAGCAAAACCTCTTGAGGCCTAGGCTCAGGACTTACACACCATTGCTTTTACCACATTCTATTGCCCAAGGCAAGTGTCAGCCCAGCTATGATGGTTAATTTTTGTGTCAACTTGGCTGGGTCAGAGTGCCCAGATAGTCAGTCAAACTCTATTCTGGATGTTTCTGTGAAGGTATTTTTTTTTTTAATATTTTATTTATTTATTTATGGCTGCATTGGGTCTTCGTTGCTGTGTGTGGGCTTCCTCTAGCTGCCGCTAGTGGGGGCCACTCTTTGTTGCAGTGCTCGGGCTTCTCATTGCGGTGGCTTCTCCTGTTGCAGAGCATGGGCTCTAGGTGCACAGGCTTCAGTAGTTGTGGCATGTGGGCTCAGTAGTTGTGGCTCGTGGGCTCTAGAGCACAGGCTCAGTAGTTGTGGGGCATGGGCTTAGTTGCTCCACAGCATGTGGGATCCTCCCAGACCAGGGCTCAAACCCGTGTCCCCTGCATTGGCAGGCGGACTCCCAACCACTGCACCACCTGGGAAGCCCTGTGAAGGTATTTTTTAATGAGATTAACATTTAAGTCAGGGGGCCTTTTATAAAGCAGATTGCTCTCCATAACGGGGGTGGGCCTCATCCAATCAGTTGAAAGTTAATCCCCCGTCCTACCCCCCTACCCTCCCTTACTCCCCCCACCCCCTACCCCACAAGCAAAAAGGAATTCTGCCAGCAGACTGCCTTGGGTCTCAAATGCAACTCTTCCCTCAGTTTCCAGCTTGCAGCCTACCTGGCAGATTTTTGGACTCACCAAGTCTCCACAATAGTGTGAGCCAATCACTCAAAATCTCTCTCTATATATCTCTCTATAGATGAGTAGATAGATAGATAGATAGATAGATAGATAGATAGATAGATAGATAGATAGATATGGAGAGAGAGAGAAAGGGAGAGAGATTAATCTTCTGTTGGTTCTGTTTCTCTAGAGAACTCTGACTAAGGCACCAGCCCAGATTCAAGGGATGAGGGATAGATTCCTTGTGGGAGAAGCTGCAAAGCCACATTGCAAAGGGAGGGAAATGTTACAGCCAGCTATGCTGATTATCTATCACAGGCTGGGTTTAGGAATGGGACAGATTTCATAGGGGTTCTGCTGGGCCAGTCAGGTGGAGCTTCCAGTCCCCCCCAACCCCTAATCAGGTATCAAAGACTTCAGGAACAAAACTATTTTCTAAATCTCCCTAAACGGGGAGTGACTCCACACCTGGATGTCTCCCTGATCAGACTAGAGGCTCCCTGAGGGCTGTGCTATCTTCCACCATCCAACTCAGGACTCAAGGTAGAGTACAGAGTTCAGGTGGAAGAAAACTATCTTGCTCCCCATGCAGGATGCAACAGGCTCTGAAAGTACCCAACAGCCTGATTCCTCCAAAAGTCCCCCCAGGTGGTTGGCACAATAGCTAGGATAGACGGGGCCCCATAAGTGATCCTCGAGTAAATGGACACCTGAATGACTGGATTCTGCTCTATTCTGAACCATGCAGCCTTCAGTCCTGAGGCTTGAGACATCTGCTCCCAGTTATGCAAAGGGTCCCAGGTCCCAAGTAAGCAAGACAAGGAACAGGGAGAGGGCTCAAACCTGCCCAGCCCACTTTGCAGTCCCCCTGAGTGCCCTGCACACTGACTCTGTCCTGTCCTGTGTCTGCCTCTGCTCAGCATCCTCTGCCCCCACAGCTTGACCAGTGGACGACCTCCCAACTCCTGACCTCACTCTGTCTCCTGCTTACCCTCCTCCCCAGGCTCTGCAAGCCCCATACAGGCCCTTGGCAAGGAAGCCAAGTATTGCCACATGTGCATGTCCTGCAGGCTCCCCCTTCCCCCAGACACGGCTCCAGGCTCTGGGTCAACTCAGGAAGTGGGCAATATTCAGGGGAGTGAATGCAGCAGCGGGGGAGGTGGAGAAACTGGAGTCAACCTATGAGACACCGAGGCAGGGCCTCTCCTGTCCAGAAGTCCCATGCAACAGGGACTGGCTAAAAACCAGTGGAAGACCCTGGACCCACAAGCTCTGAGTTCCAGCCCCACATCTGTCACAAACCTGCTATATAATTTGGGGGTGCCTCTTTGCTTCTGAGTTTCCCCATGTGTCGAGCAGAGGTGATAACCATCTACAGCGGGTTCTATGGGTACTCTGCTCACCTCCTTGGGATCTTACCACTTTGAGAAGCTCCAGCTGCCTCCCAACTGCAAGTCTGTAAACCTGCACCTGACAGTTTTCATTCCCGACCTGCAGAAAGCCAGGTAGCATAATCCAAAAAGAAGCATGTACCACAATGTTCATTGCAGCACTATTTACAATAGCCAGGACATGGAAGCAACCTAAATGCCCATCAACAGATGAATGGATAAAGAAGATGTGGCACATATATACAATGGAATATTACTCAGCCATAAAAAGGAATGAAATTGTTATTTGTAGTGAGGTGGATGGACCTAGAGACCATCATACAGAGCGAAGTAAGCCAGAAAAAGAAAAACAAATACCGTATGCTAACTCATATATGTGGAATCTAAAAAAATGGTACTGATGAACCCAGTGACAGGGCAAGAATAAAGATGTAGATGTAGAGAACAGACTTGAGGACACGGGGTTGGGGGTGAAGGGGAAGCTGAGACGAAGTGAGAGAGTAGCACTGACATATAAACACTACCAAATGTAGAATGGATAGCTACTGGGAAGTTGCTGCATAACATAGGGAGATCAACTCCATGATAGGTGATGACTTAGAGGGCTGGGATAGGGAGAGTGGGAGGGAGTCACAGAAGGGAGGGGATATGGGAATATATGTATAAATACAGCTGATTCACTTTGGTGTATAGTAAAAACTGGCATAACAGTATAAAGCAATCATACTCCAATAAAGAACTTGAAAAAAAAAAAGAAAGCCACGTAGCAGGCTGCAAGTGCCCAGGAATTAACATCTCTTGGAGGAGGTCTCCATCTGTGACGCACAGGAATTGCTGGATAAATACCCCAGCTCCCTCGCCCCACAGACAGGATAATCTGTGGCACATGTTCTACCCTGAAAGCCAGAGCTCCCCAGCAGGTTTAAGTTCCAGTTGCCCACAGGTGGAACTGGCTCCATAGCGTACTCTGTATGGGCTGCTCCCCTCCCCTACCTCACTTCCCTACTCCCCCCCAGTGCAATGAACTGCTTGCACTCAGATCCCTGTCTCTTCTTTTCTCAAACGAAGACAACATCCCAGCCCTGTCTGTGCTACAATCAGTCTGCCATCAAGATGATGGCAGGGGCTACCAGCAGGTGTCTGAACCGAGGGCTGGGTTAAGGGACTTCCCAGCCCTCATCTCTACTTTGGACCCAAATGCCACAGGGAGGTGTCACAGAACGTTGGTGGGATGTCCCCTGTCATTCTGGAATGGGAGCCAAGGCCTGAAACTGAAGGCAGGAGATGCTTAGTACTGATATTCTACAACGAGCAGCCAGTGAGTCACCAACAGCGGGGCGGCCGACTCCTGGCTTACAAAGAGGCAGCATAACCTGCTCTTCCACTGTGCTACCTAAAGAGAGTGGGTGGGGTGGGGTGGGGGTGGGGGTACACAGGGAAGTACACTGCCAGCACGCCAGCATTTCTTCTCACTCCCTAAAGCAAGAGAGGGAGGGGTTCCAAGATAATCAGGAGAATATTCAACATGTCGGTATGCAAATCACTCCAGACTTGGCCCAGCCCCTCTGTTCAGACCAGCCACTCCACATTCTGTCCATTTTACATCTCTAACTCATCCCTTCCCTCCACCACCATGATCCCCCTTTGGGCTCCCACCATCTTTTGCCGAGCATCTTCAGCAGCCTCCTTTCCAGCTTCTCTGTCTCCTCTCTCAGCTTCATGTCCACCCCAATCCACACGTCTGAAGTGGGTCTTTCTGAAACAGGTCATCAAACTACTATGGGCCAAAGGTTGCCAGTGGCCTGTTTCTGTGCAGCATGTGAGCTAAAAATGGTTTCTACATTTTTACATGTTTTTTCAACAAAAAGAAAAAAAAAAAAACTATGTGACAAAGATATTTGCCAACCTCTGTTCTAAAGCATAAATCTCATCCCACTTAAAGAAGTGGCCTCATTCCACACACTCACCCCTACACACCCTATGCCAACTTTCTGGGCCTGAAACATCCATATTTCCTCTCCCGTTTGTCTGGTTAATACCTGCACTTCAAGTCCCATTCTAAATGTCCCTTTGACTGGGCCTTGACCTGTTGGCCTCGGACCAGGCTTGACTTCTCCTGCTCTATTCCATATGATAGGGGTTGGCCCATATAGCCTCCTGTATAGATTGGATCACAGCTGAGTTTGGCAAAGATAGGAGGGAAGATAGGAGGGCAAGAAGGAAGATTCCAACACTATTTCTTCCCAGGGTCTCCAACCAGGGCTGGGTCCTCTCCACGGCTCCAGCTCACACTGGATGACCTGAGCCCAAATAATACCATCTCTTCCCTTCTCCCCTTCCCCAGGGTGGTAACAGCTTCTTGCTGTTGCTAATCTCTGAGTTTCCCCTGGTAGACTTCTCAGCTCTTCCATTAACTGTGTAACCAATTCCTCGGTTTAAACTCTGGTATTTGTTGTCCTGGTAGGACTCTGACTAATATACCATTCCTCCAGGTATCACTGATATCAGGGGCTCAGGCACCTAATACTACTCAAATAGCACCCTTCACTCGTTGCTTTAATGAGCAACTACTGGATGCCTGTGGTGTTCTAGACTGGGGGTCAGCAAATCACGGCCTGCTGGCCAAATCCAGCCCACTGCCTATTTTGTAAATTAATTTTTATTGGAACACAGCCATGTCCATTCATTTACATATTGTCTAGGGCTGCTTTCAAAGGCAGAGTTGAATAGCTACAACAGAGACCACATGTCCCACAAAGCCAAAAATATTTACTATCTGGTTCTTCTACAGAAAAAGCTTTGCAGGCCCTTGCTACTCAAAGTATGGTCCTGGGACCAGCAGTCTCAGCTTCACCTGAGAGCTTGATAGAACTGCAGCATCTCAGACCCTGCCCCCAGACCTTCTGAGTCAGAATCTGTATTTCAACAAGATCCTCAGGTTGATGCATGAGCACACTGAAGTTTGAGTAGCACTGTCTTAAGAAGTCACCCCTTTATCATAGCACTCTTCACGCTCATCGGGAATTATTGACTAACTAGCTGTCTTTCCTGCTAGAGGAAAGCATAGGGATTATTCATGTGTTGTTTTCCTTTGGATTCCCAGCACCTGATAAGGTGCCTGGCCCAGAGAAGATGAATGTAATTATTCTACGACAAATGTAGTTGAAGAGAACCACGGAAACTAAAGGAGGAAAGAATTTCAAAAAGAGCAGTTATCAGGACTTTGCTGGTGGTCCAGTGGGTAGGACTCAGCGTTCTTACTGCTGTTAGTTCCCGCAAGCCACATGGAGCAGCCAAAAACAAACAAACAAACAAACAAAAAAGAGCAGTTATTTTTTATACATCAAATTGGCAAATATCAGAAAGTTTGTTAACATGTGGCATTGAGAGAATAAGGGAAAGAGGCCTTTTCTCACGTTGTGAGCACATCTCCTCTGGGGGATCAATTTGACATTCATCAAAATTACAAATGCAGGGACTTCCCTGGCGGACCAGTGGTTAAGACTTTGCCTTCCAATGCAGGGGGTGCAGGTTCAATCCCTGGTCGGGGAGCTGAGATCCCACATGCCTGGTAACCATAAAACCAAAACATAAAACAGAAGTAATATTGTCACAAATTCAATAAAGATTTTAAAAATGGTCCACATCAAAAAAAAAAAAAAAACTTAAAAAAAAATTACAAATGCATGTATCCTTTGACCCTACATTTCCACTTGCAGACCGTTATCTTCCAGATAGACTCACACCTGGGAGAAGTAATAGGATACTAAGATATTCATTGCACCACTAGCAGCAAGAGCAAAAGATTAGACATCATCAAGTATCCATCCAAAGGGATTCGCCCAGTAAGCTATGGTATATAGTGAAACTGTGTCACTTTAAAAAAAGAAAGAAGGAACTAAAGTGATGCCCAAGGTGTGTTGTTAAATCAAAAAAGGAAAATGCAAAACAATATATATCAGACAAGATCAGGTGCATTCAGGGTGGTATGGCCATAGACAAAAACAGTATATATCAAGTAATACCCAAAACAGGGCAAGGAGAGAGAAGAGAATATATATACTTGCTTGAATATTCATAAAATATCTCTGGAAGGACGTACACAAAAACCAACACCACCAGTTGGCCATGGGAAGGGATCACTGGGTTGCTAGGGACAGAAATAGGAGATTTTTCACAGTCTATTCTTTTTTTTTTTTTTTTTTTTTTTTTTTTTAATATTGGCTGTGTTGGGTCTTTTTTGCTGTGTGCGGGCTTTCTTTAGCTGCAGTGAGTGGCGGCTACTCTTCGTTGTGGTGCGCAGGCTCCTCATTGCTGTGGCTTCTCTTGTTGTGGAGCACAGGCTCTAGGCACGTGGGCTTCAGTGATCCAGCACATGGGCTCAATAGTTGTGGCTCACGGGCTCTAAAGTGCAGGCTCAATAGTCATGGCACACGGGTTTAGTTGCTCCGTGGCATGTCCAGTCTAGACTCTTGCTACTCAAAACATGGCCTACATGCCAGCAGCTTCAGAATCACCTGAAAGCTAGTTAGAAATGCAGAATCCCAGGCCTCATCCCTACATGGACTGAATCAGAATCTGCATTTGAACTAGAGCTTTAGGGAATTCAAGCCACAGTACACTCTGATACACTCTTGTCCACGCAACCAGAGAACTTCTAGCAGCACCACCTGGGTAGGTAGCACGGTCTGCTACTAATAAAAGAGCTGCCTTTTCCCCCTAACTGGGGCTCCATCCTGGTGAGACAGCAGGGACCAGGCTGTTCCCATTAAGAGGGAAGATTTCAGCAGCTCCTCCCAGGCCCTGGCTGGCCCGGAGCCCAGTACCCTGGAGGCTCCCCAGCCAAGAAACAGCTCACTTCCTCCTCCAAAAGCCACTGGGAGTGATCAGAATGAAAACATTTGAGAGTTTTCCACTTCCCCAGTTATAAGCTCTTTCCAGCACAAATAAAAATGCATCTGTCTGGCTCAGGTTTATTCATAACTGGTATTCATTTATCCATCCACTGGTGCCTCTAGGTACCTGGTACGCTGACCTAGCATTGAAAGGAAGGCAGGGGAGGGAGAGCACTGAGGAGGCCCCAATGGAGAAGGAGGGAGGAGGAAAAGCCAGGAGGTTGCTACTGCCTCTGCATCCTTGATCTGCCTGGAGCTGCTCCAGGTCACATCTGGAGGCCACAGCTGGAGTGATGCCACTGGACTTTTCAGAGCAGCAGGCATGAGGAGGGAGAGAAGATGGGGGAGCTGTGCTGACCTCGGTCCAGACCACCCAGGAGTTTGACTTTGGAAGACTAAGCATGGAGACTAACTTCTCCCACCACACTGCCCCCACTCTGACTCCCAACTCTCTGAGCCCATCTGAACAAGCACAGAGCAGCCATGAGTGAATGACCCACACTGTGGCTTTCCTGAGGCTTCCCCAACCCCAAGTTGTAGGGACTCTGGGCAGGCCATGCTCTCTCTCTCTCTCTGGGTTCTTCTTTCCCTCCCACCTCGTAATAGCAGCCCTTCCCCTCAAACCCTGAGTATTCCTCCTCCCCCTTCATGCTACCTCCTAGTGAGACAGGACTGAAGGAGGCAGGGCACAACATTTATAAGAATGACAGACTTCCCTGGTGGTCCAGGGGTGGAGAATCCGTCCTGCAATGCAAGGGATGTGGGTTCAATCCCTGGTCAGGGAATGAAGATCCCACATGCTGCAGGGCAACTGAGCCTGCAAGCCGCGACTACAAAGCCCATGCACCTCAACAGGAGAGCCCGCATGCTGCAGACTACAGAGCCCACCTGCTCTGGAGCCCATGCACCACAACTGGAGAGAAGCCAGGGAAGTCCATGTGCTGCAACAAAGAGCCCACATGCCACAACAAAGATCTCATGTGCCGCAACTAAGGCCAGACACAGCCATAAATAAATAAATAAATACATAAATTTTTTTTTTTTTTAAAGAATGAGCCATTGAGGATATGATAAAAAATGGTTAGAACCAACTAGGCCCAAAATGGTGGAAGATTCCACTTCCAGTAGACTTTGAGCTTCATTATACACTCCTTGTAATACATTAGCAGGCTAAATGACACACCCACCAGCACCATGAAAGTTCCAAGGCCATAAAAAGGCAAAAACTGGGCAGTGGCCCAATTCCTGGAAATTCCCGTCCTTCCCCAAAATAGTTGGAATAGTCCTCCCACTCTCTGCCTATGAAATTACCCAGCCCACAAAAACCATGCACCCCATATTTCAGGGCCGCTCTCACCTTCTGAGAGGGCTCATACTCTATCTATGGAGCATGTGTCCCCCAGGGCCGCTCTCACCTTTGAGATAGACCATGTTCTGCCCATGGAATGTTTCTCTGCTTTCACTTTACTGTGGCTCACTCCTGAATTCTTCCTTGTGAGAAGCCAAGGACCCTCGCTTGGCAGCCTGCCCCAGGAACTCACTCAAGACCTGGGACATGACCATCCTCTTGCGCCCCATTTTCCTGCAACCTTTTTACAAAGGGTATTAAAAAATCTGTCTTCTTACCTTTTACTTTGCCTCTCCCTGCAGAGACATAAAGAAATCGAGCTTCATCAAGTCCTGAGACAAGCTGTGCGGTTTCAGCTGGAAGACTGTGGGTTCGAGTCCCATCTGAGGTGTGACTTGGTTCAAGTGAGTCCCATCTCTGAGGTGTGGTTTCACTAGGTCCCTCCTAGCCACCACCCCTAGGTGGCTAATGTCTCCTAAATTAAAAATAAAACCAAGCCATAAAACCACTAATGAGTGTTCATCCCAAAGAGTTTACAAAATGCTCCTGCATTGGACCCCCATGTGCCTTTTATTCAACATCTAACAGCCTTACACGATTAGAATTCCTCTCCTTACTCTATAGAGGGGAACACCAAGCCCAGGAAATGTTGAAGAGCTTGACGAGATCTCCCAACCTATAGATAGCAGAGGCCTCAGGACTCAAATGCACACCTAAGCTAGCATCTCCCAAAACCTCCGAGGCCCTTTCAGTGCAGGGCTCCAAATCAGACAGGTCTTCCACCAGCAGCCACCTGCTGACATCTTAGCTCTGTGAATGGTTTTGTCCCTTGCCTGGCCTGGTCAGGCCCAAACTTCAGAGACCTGTTCCCTCCCGATTTCCTCTATGGTCCCCCATCCAGGTCTATCCCATCTTAGAGTCCGGGCAAACATCCTATCCTTCCCTTCCCAATCACTATGGTGGTTGCTTTCCAGCCAGTCTCCCTGCCCTTGGGGCTCTTCTCTTACTGCTTCATGTTCCACCAACGACCCTCAAACCCTCTGTGATAAATTAATTGCCAACTTGGCCACAATTATTCTCTCCCTGTATCCACACCCTGTGCAATGTGACTTTGTATCTCTTTCCATCAAGAAATAGAGTCAATTTCCCCACCCCTTGAATCTAGGCTGGCCTTGTGAATTGCTTTGGCCAGTAGAATATGGTAGAAGTGACAAAGTGCCAATTCTGAGTAGGCTTCAAGAGGCCATGTGCATTTCCACTTCGCTTGGAAATCTGTCCAGGCACCATGTGAACAAGCCCAGGCTAGCCTTCTGAAGGATGAGAAACCATGTGGCCCAGGACCCCCACTGGCCCGGCCAGTTGCTAGGCAAATGCCAACCATATGATGAGGCCATCCTGAATCAACCAGTCTCTAGCCAACACATTAGCTGACCTATTATGCATGAGGGAACCACCATAATCAGCTGAGCCAGCCCAAACCAGAAGAACCACCTAGCCAACTCATAGATTAGTGAGAAAAAATCATTGTGGTATTAAGCCACTAAATTCTGGCTTACACAGCAAAGGCAAACTGATCTACCGTTTGTCCCCTGCTCACTGACTCTCAGGGGCTTCCCAGACCAGACTCCTCATCCCAGGTATTCAAAGCCTTTTTAATGAAGTTGATATGTCAGTTTCATTCATCACAATTTCTCCAAAGCCTTATCTCCAGTGTCCTCTCATATGTCTTGCTCTTTAGATCCTTGAACCTCTCACCATTACCCCTCCACACACACCGTGAATACCATTTCACCCTCCTTTCTCCATCTCTCAAAATTATGTTCTTCCTTCGATACCTCACTCTAGAGTCTTCCATGACAGTGTTTACTGTTGTTCTAATGCCTTTTGCACTCTTAGTGTCAAACTTTGCTCTAATTTGCTGTGCTTGCCAAAGAAACACTTAATCATACCCTTACCCTGCCTTGCTTTACTCCTCATTGGCTCATATAGTTCATTATAGACCAGGAAGAACAGATAAACTTAGCCTCAGTGGGCCTACCTGAAGCCAGCTAGACTTGGCTTTAAATTGCTCACTAACAGGTATCTTAAATCCCATTCCCTAGAATCAGAGCCTGAGATAGAGATTCCTGAGTACATGATTTACTGAGGAAATGATTTCAAGAGAAAGGGAAGAAGGACAGGACAGGCGAAAATATTCAGCAAAGGATGGGGCTCAGCAGGAGTCTAACCTTAGCCTGATGCCAGGTGGAGCTCTGGGGGGCATGGTGAATGGGCCAGAGTTATCCCCCCTTAAGGTAAGCAGGCCAGGCACTTACACTCCTGTGTTAAACGGTCACTGTCCACCTCTGGAGAATCGGGTGGTGGGGCAGGGATGGGAGAAGGGGAAAAAAGTTCTCAGGAGGTTCTGACAAGGACATCAGCTATTGGCAATCCCCCAGAGAAGGTCTCAGATGCAAGCTTTTAGACACTGTACTGGCAGCAGTTGGGAGAGGGGGTCACTGGGTGGGAAAGGAGATCCAGCTGGGGTTCCAACATTGGCTATCACACTGGGCAAGATTCAGTTGACTCCTCTGTGAAACAAGCATAACATTTATCCATGGGTACGTAAGGACGTAAACCCAAGGCTGCCAATACAAGGTAAGTCCTCAGTGGCTGGGAGCTACGATTCCTATCGCTTGGTGAAGTCATTTTAATAAGGAGGTTAATTTTATGTGTCAGTTTGGCTGGCCTGTGGGGTGCCCAGATATTTGGACAAACATTCTGAATATTTCTGTGAGGGTGTTTTTGGATGAGATTAACATTCAAATCAGTGGGCTTTAAGTAAACCAGTGGATTTGAGTAAAGTGAATTGCCTTCCATATTGTGAATAGGCCTCATTCAATTAGTTGAAGGCCTGAATAGAGAAAAAAACCTTACCTTTCCTGAACAAGAGACAATTCTGCCAGCACATGGCCTTTGGACTTGAACTGCAACATCATCTCTTCCTTGGGTCTCCAGCCTGGTGGCCCATTCTACAGATTTTGGTCCTACCAGACTCCATAACCATGGAAGCCAATATATATATATATATATAATATACATATATATTTATATTTGTATTTATATATTAAGATATATATAGATAGATAGATAGATATACACATATATATATATATACACACCTGAGAGAGAGAGAGAGAGAGTCACCCCTCTGTATCCACAGGAGATTGGTTCCAGGATCCCCCATGGATACCAAAATCCATGGATGCTTAAGTCCCTTATATAAAATTACATAATACAATGAATACAGTCAGCCCTGTGTATCCACAGGTTTCACATCTACGGATTCAACCAACTCAGGATCAGCTGGTTGAACCCTTGGCTGTAAAACCTGTGGATATGGAGGGCTAACAAGATATAGATATAGATTTATAAATATATATGGATATAGATATACATGGATATAGATATAGATCCTCTCATCTCTATTTCTAGAAACTGGATGAATGCAGATAGAAAGGAGAGCAGGAGGTGGGCAGCCCAGGGCTCAATGACATTGTTCTAAAGGCATGGCCCTATGAACCACCCAACCACGCTTGTAGGAAGTTCAGACACTCCAAATTCCCATATGTTCTGAGGCTGAATTTTTTGGAATTAAGACAGAACCCCACCTTCCCAGCCTGCCTGGCATCCACTGAGTCAGCTCCCCAGGCAGCCCCTTCAGGCAGATACTTTGCTCCTCAGGCATCTCCTACCAGTCCCTACCAGCCCCACCTCCAGCTTCTCCATACCCCATACCTCTAGCCTAACGTGACAGGGACATGGGTGGAGAGGTGAGTCCCTGGAACAGGGAGAGGGAGATCACGAAGAGGCAGCACTTGCCAGAGTTCACTGCTCCCACCCACACCTGGTAACCTCACCAGGATGCTGAGGATCCAGGGCCATCTCAAGGGCACAAGAGGGGATGTGAGGATCCCCAAATATCCTCCCCAATTAGCTTAGGCTCCATAATGCTCCCTCCTTTTTTCCTACAATGAGGGCTCCCAACCCTTCCGTATGTTATCAGGACTGACAAATGCATGATTGTGCCCTGCCCCTGGCCTCCACAGAAAAGTTCACACCTGAGGCAAGGGGGCAATGGTAACCCCCACAGCAGGACTCACCCTAGAGCGTTGGAGAGAGTGTGGCCCTGTTGGCACCTTGATTTCGGACTTCCAGTAGCTTCCAGAACTGTAAGAGAATAAATTTCTGTTACTTGAAGTCCCCTAGTTTGTGATACTTTGTTATGGCAGTCCTAGGAAACTAATACAGTGAGTTTAGTAGATACTGCCCAACAGTTTTGCCAAAGTGCCAATCTCTAAATTTCTGAGAAAATTCGAGGATTAGAGTCCAGAAATTGGTGGCCACAACTGCCCTCCTCAGGGATCTGTCAGAGCAGGCAGCTACACTTCCCCAGGCCAATCCTCCACCTTGAAACCACCACCATTGCCCTCACATGGAAACAAAGGTTCAGGGAGGATTACTTACCTGTCCCTTAGACACGTAGCTGGCAAGCATTGGGACCAAGACTTCAACTCAGACTGATTGTAAAGCCTGGGTTTTTGTGACACTTAGGCCCCAAAGTGTATTCCCACCTGACACCATATAGGCAGGCCACGAGGCAGTTTCCTCCTCAGTGCTCCATCCCTCTAGCTCACTTCACAGATGTCTCATGCTGTGAGTCAGAGCAGCTGGAGATTTTATGGGCCCTCTAACGTACTAACTACCTGCTAACCTGATTATGCAAAAAAAGCCACATGTGAAACTCCCACCCTATAACCACATAATTTACAAGGAAATGAGTCTACCTTTTCCTGGGGCCTTTGGCTGCCTGCCCTTCATGAGGGCTCAGAAATATCAAAAAGGTTTTAAAACACATCAAGATTATAGGTCACTGTGAAACAATACTTATTCATTTAACCAAAGTCACAAAGAGATTTAAAAAAAAAAAAAAAACAGATCACTTAAGGGCAAAGAAACTCACACAACCTGTTATCAAAAAGGAACACTCTAAGAAACCTCATTCTCTTAACAGAGAGAGAAATCAAATTCCAATCCTATACTAGCTTTCTTAACAACTAAATCCATTCACTTTGTTAACTCCAGTCTAAATTTAGTTAATCCTGACCATGCATAAAACTTTTTTCCTCAGGGTTCCTTTCCACAACCTTTCATCAACTTTCTGTATCCATACCAGTTTGTCCCTTATTTTTCCATCCAAAACAACCAGCTCTAAGACATACTTTCTTTCTTTTTCCTCAATAAAATGTAATTTCATTCCTCACACCTTCTTAATGAGAACACATATTTTAGTTTCCTACTGTATACTGATATGCTTCATATTATTTCTATTAGCTTTAATTACATGTTTAAACTAGAATTCTCAACTCTTAAAAACCTTAATTTCTAGTGAAAACTAAGTAAGCAATTATGAAATGTCTTTTACATTAGCATTCTGAAGATTGGTGAACATAAATTACCAGTGATAATTTCTAAAAAATCTCAGCATGACAACAAACATTTATTAATAGTCCTAAATACTTTAGTTTCTCAGTTTAGTAATTGCCATCTCAGGATCTCATTTTATTTAGGAATGACCGAGATATTCAATAAACTTCCATCACTTAAATTAGCACAACTCTAGAATTTTGTTACCAAATATCTGAAGAGATCATTTTACATAGACATTTCTAAAATATAATTATTCTAAAAGAGTTTACCCAAAAGCTCTTATCTCATTTACATTTACCTTAAATTTTCATCATATCAAGTTATCTTCCTTGCAACAGAAATAATGTCTTATTTGACTGCTATTAAACCTAGATACAATAAAGTATTATACCTAATGTTGATGATTATAAAGATGTATATATTAAGTAGATCAACAAACTTTAACTTTAATACCAGATATCAAGTTAATATTGAATATTTCCCAGTTTGCATGAATCTGAAAGTCATTCTGGCTGTTTTCTTTTGTATTTAATTTGTAAGCACTTTCAAATTAAATTGAGCTCTTTATGAATTCAATTTTAATAATACTTTCCAGAGGTAGACATACATACACACACATACACATATATAAACTTTTATATATTTATCCCAATCCTATCAATTTTTATACCTTTAGCTTTCATTAGGATCCAATCAACAAATTTTGATCTTACATGAGGAGTTCTAGAAATTTTTCTTTCTTTTATTTCCTGTCCATTTCATCCATTTTCATATAAAATGCTCTGGGATCCCTAGAGGGGGTTTGAGCCAAGGAACATAGGCCCTTGGCCTAACTGTTGCCCCAAGTAACTGCTGGTCAGGTATCTCAGTATAAACATTTTTTTCCAGCCCCTTAAATATATATTTTTAAAACTGGGGTAGATAGCATGGACTTGTATGGCTTTTAATGTTGAAGACTAGTAGGGGGTCCCTTTTGGCCCATTTAATCTCAGGTAGTGTAATATCAAAACCTTGTGTTTTAATCCCATACATGTCCATTTCATTTACCCCATTTTAAGTAACATCTGAAGAGTTCTTTATTCATTTCAGATAAGTCCTTTTTAAAATTTCTGCCTTGTTCCAACAAGTATCTAGACTGTCCTTACAGGTTTTTTTTTCCTGTTAACATTAATTATTCAAATGTTTTTACTAGCATCTGTAAGACCCATTGACGGGAAGCAAAGACCAGAAATAAAGCTTCCCAAACCAGTTTTTCTTACTTGTTTTAAAGTTAAAAAGTTCTTAGGTTGGGACTTCCCTGGTGGCACAGTGGATGAGACTCTGTTCTCCCAACACAGGGGGCCTGGGTTCAATCCCTGCTCTGGGAAGTAGATCCCACATGCATGCTGCAACTAAGAGTTCACATGCCACAACTAAGGAGCCCGCCTGCTGCAACCAAGACCTGGTGCAACCAAATAAATAAATGAATATTTTAAAAAAAAATTCTTAGGTTAACCATTAGATATATTTCTTTTTTCTACCTTTAATTTGATTTTTTATATAGGTACTAATAAAACACCTGTTTATAATGAGAGCTCTCTAAAAATTTACCACTTTAGAAGTTTCTCCAATTTAAAGAATCCATCATTCGGCTGTTAATAAGACATATATTGATAGTAACTCAAACCATTAAGACACAAGAGGCTTTCCCATAAGAGAATGGGGGAGGATGTCACCTAAATAAAAGATCCAGAAAGTTTATTCCCAAAACTAGGATGGCAGAGATCAAGTTTTCAAAACACACACACACACACACACACACACCCCTCCCTAAGAAGATCAGGTAGAACATTTACATCTCAAAGACACAGGAAGAGAAATGCAAGTTCCCCCCAGAAGGCCTTTGTTTAAAGAAAGAATTCTGAAAAGATATTTTATCAAGCCAGCTTTTTAAATGTACCTGTGTGTGCAATAAAAGAGTCCCCTCATTTCTAGGGCAAGATTTCCTTTAATTCCCAATTAAGTAAGTACTTATAAATTTTGTATATACATAAACCTGGCTGGGGTATTAGTTGGGGACTGGCAATATGTCATTCCTTTTTCTTCTGTTTTGAAAGCATTTATTCCCCATTCAGAGGTCAGTTTGTCAAAATAACATCGCTAGTGTAGCCAATTCACGGAAAGGCCAGTCTTCCCCCTAATTACCCAGTCCAACCCTACTCAGTCTTTTAAGTGAGCAAACTCTTCCCAATCCTTCAACTGAGGATAACCCACTCAGTGTCTAAAAGGAGCCCCAGTGTGTTTCAACCGGGCTCCCCTAATATCTTTCATATTAGAGGGGGTCACTCCCCAATATCTTTCAACTGGGGAGGCGGGTACCTGTTAGACACCACCAAATAAAATTCAGGATCTCAACCAAAAACTGGGAGATCTGAGAACCAGGAGAGGCTCACCTAAGTTGTCTAGACTCTGATGAGCCAGGTGTGCAAAAGAGGTCCTGCTGGTACCAAGGCTCTGGATCCTTGTAGAGTTCAGGCAAAGGAGAAACGTTGGCTCTGGTCCCTTCATGGTCACCATAACTATCAAGTGGGAAAAAAAAAAAAGCACAGCCTAGAAGTTGAGAGTCATGTTTTATTCAGAGGACGTTCTTAGGACTTCAATGCCTGGAGACAGCCTCTCAGATAAATTCTGAGAAAACTGTTCCAAAGAGGAAGGGCAGGGGGAAGCCAGGATATATAGGAGTTTTTGCAACCACACCACATAATCAGAAGAAAAGGCTACTGTTTCATTTTTGTGTTTTTGGTTTTTGCAGGGTTTTTTTTTTAGAATACTTTTTTAGTTTCTGTAGCCAAACCCATGTAGATAAAATCTTACATATTTAATACTGCACATTACCCTGTACAAATGGAAAAAATTATTTTTGACGTTTCTAGACCAATATGGCTGTTAATTTCCGTACAATGCCAGCCCAACATGGTACAACTGGGACATTTTTCCAAAATTGAAAATTATATATAGACATAGATTTATTTATTCATATAAAAAGATCAATAACAGTTTGTATTCATCAATAGCAGCAACAGCTTTTCCAGGTTCCACAGTCATTTAAACAAAATTATACAGACATCCAGTACACTCCATTAAAAAAAAAAAAGATAAAAATACAACTCCAGAAAACAGCAAAGTTCTGTTACTGTTGTGGTACCCGGCACCATTTTTTTTATTAGCTTCTCAATCAGCATCTAGAAAGAAAACATTCTAGAATAATGTCATTAAAAACAGCTGTGATAAAACACAGTCACTACTACTTATCATAAACCAGGTGCGAGATATTTTATCAATACATTCACAGAGGTATGATACAGTACTGTCCTACATTTATAATACAAGAGGATATAATTAAAAAGGCATTATTTGACTTGATTCTACTTTTCCAGCAGAGGCCCCAAAGGATGGTTATGACACAGCTCTGGCTACTGTTAATAAAAGAAAACTAGATATCTCAAGTTAAGGAATTTAGCATTTTTCTATGTGTGGGAAGATGCAAGAGTCTAGGCTCACTGAAGTCATTCCTTTGAATATGCATCTCAGCTATCTGAGGCCAGTATCCTGTGTTTTCTCACCGAGTTTCCTCAGGCTGCAGCTTCAGTGGTGGGTGCAGTCTGATGGCTGCTCTATGGTTGGCATTCCTTGTTTCCATCCTGAAATCCCTCAGGGCTCACCACTGAGGGTGGCTGCAATCACTGATGACTGCGCTGATATGGCAGGCAATATTTTATTTCTCACTGTCCAACCCCTTTAACAATCTCTTCCTCTGGTTTTCAGGGTGAGGGCTTCTTATTTTTTTGACTCTCTGACTTCTATCTCCTTCACTGCTTCTTCCTTCCTTTCCTTTGCACCCCAGGAGCATTCCTCATGTGCCAGACATGTCACTAGAGACACTACAATGAGAAAAATCACATAGTTCCTGCCTCCTCCAGTCTGCAATTGAGTCTTCCATCTCCTTCCTGTTGCCTAAATGCTGGTGCTCCCTGAGGCCCAGTCTGCAGCACTCCTCTCTCCCTTTCTCTGCAAGACTCTCCCACATGCAAACATTTCTCTAGGGTATATGACTGGAAATGGAAGTGCTGGGCCTATAAGATATTATCAAATTGTTCTCCAAAGTCTTACACCAATGTGCATTCCCTTGAGCTGAGGGTAAGATTATCTGCTACTTCACATCCTTGTTTTTGTGGATGCTTGTTTTTGTTTTGATCCCCTTTACTGACTGGTACACCCTGGTCCAGTTCCTGTGTGTGTTGGCTGCTAATGGCTCCCAGATGTCCATTTGCTGGAGAATTGCCCTTGGCAATGGGAGTCTCCCATCTTATATCCCCTGCATGATTCCAGGCCCAGTAGGCCTCTATTCATCTTTGTTTTTTGAATTGGGTCCAAGATAGAAAGAAAAGATGGAAGCAAGAGAAGGAAGTCACATTCACTGTCTCCTCCAGGTTTGGTCCTCCCAAGTTCCAAGGTAAAGGAAGACATGGGAAGAGGAAAAGGAGGAAGAAAAGAGGAAAGGACTCCAAGGAAGAGGAGAGTGGGGAATGTCTGCTTAAAGCTGTTCCCGAGGCCAGATGGGCTGAGGGTGGAAGCTGGGCAAGTCTCCTTTTGCAGGTGCCAAGGATACTGAAAACCCCACATCATCTCCTGCCAAGAAAAGCCTTTTCTGCCTCTGTCATCTACTCACCCACTCTCTCATACATACACTTGCTTTCTCTTTCTTTCATAGCTAATTCTCTGAGTCCATTCACTCAACTCATTTGTTCACAGTTTCTGTCTCCAGTGCAGAGAACATTGCTCAGTGCCTAGCAGCAGCTCAATGCTTGTTACATGAATTCATGGATAAATCTCATTTGATATGCACAGAAGATTTTTAATAGGGAACAAAATGTTTTATAGAAGTGGCAAATGTATAATTCTTCGTCAACCTGTTACCAAACCCTACTTACTTATCATACACAGGCACTTCCAAATATGAAACTGCAGTCCTATATCCTATAACAAACCTAGTTTCTCTTTCTTTTTCCCCTCCCTGGTCTCAGGGCCCTGCCTCTTCCCCTCTCTCTGCAATCCTGTACACTTGAGGAAGGCTCCACCCACCATCTGGTCTGCCTGGAAACACAGACCACACACACTTCCTCTAGTTTTACCTCTTTTGCACCTTCTTGGTGGCCTTTAAAACTTCTGTCTATAGAGAAGTATATATGCCTATTTTCTTTGAAAATATGTCTTTTTTAAAAAATATATTAAAAGCAAGGGAAAAGCAACAAATAACATACAAGGGGGGCTTCCCTGGTTGCTCAGTGGTTAAGAATCCACCTGCCAGTGCAGGAGATGTGGGTTTGTGCCCTGGTCCAGGAAGATGCCACATGCTGCAGAGCAACTAAGCCTGTGCACCACAACAACTGAGCCTGCACTGTAGAGCCCGCATACCACAACTACTGAGCCTGTGCACCACAACTACTGAAGCCCACGCACCTAGAGCCTGTGCTCTGCAACAAGAG
This sequence comes from Hippopotamus amphibius kiboko, assembly GCF_030028045.1. Lineage (NCBI taxonomy): Eukaryota > Metazoa > Chordata > Mammalia > Artiodactyla > Hippopotamidae > Hippopotamus > Hippopotamus amphibius. The sequence continues at coordinate 32,406,578 of NC_080197.1, read as the reverse complement.
AAGCCACCTCAATGAGAAGCCTGCACACTGCAATGAAAGAGTAGCCCCTGCTCGCCACAACTAGAGAAAGCCCACATGCAGCAATGAAGACCCAATGCAGCCTAAATAAATAGATCTTTAAAAAAAAAAATACAAGGGAATCCCCCTAAGGTTATCAGCTGATTTCTCAGCAGAAACTCTGCAGGCTGGAAGGGAGTGGCACGATATATTTAAAGGGATGAAAGGGCAAAACCTAAAACCAAGATTACCCAGCAAGGATCTCATTCAGATTCAAGGAAGAAATCAAAAGCTTTACAGACAAGCAAAAGCTAAGAGAATTCAGCACCACCAAACAAGTTTTACAACAAATGCTAAAGGAACTTTTCTAGGTGGGAAACACAAGAGAAGAAAATGACCTACAAAAATAAACCCAAAACAATTAAGAAAATGTTAATAGCAACATACATATTGATAATTACCTTAAATGTGGATGGATTGAATGCTCCAGCGAAGAGACACAGACTGGCTGAATGGATACAAAACAAGACCCATATATATGCTGTCTACAAGAGACCCACTTCAGACCTAGGGACACATACAGACTGAAAGTGAGGGGATGGAAAAAAGATATTCCATCCAAATGGAAATCAAAAGAAAGTTAGAGCAGCAATACTCACATCAGACAAAACAGACTTTAAAATAAAGACTGGTACAAGAGACAAGGAAGGACACTAGATAATGATCAAGGGATCAATCCAAAAAGAAGATATAACAGTTGTAAATATTTATGCACCCAACATAGGAGCACCTCAATAGACAAGGCAAACGCTAACAGCCATAAAAGGGGAAATTGACAGTAACACAACAATAGTGGGGGATGTTAACATCCAACTTACACCAATGGATAGATCATCCAGACAGAAAATTAATAAGGAAACACAAGCTTTAAATGACACCAAAGAACAGATAAACTTAATTGATATTTACAGGTCATTCCATCTGAAAGCAACAGAATACACTTTTTTCTCAAGTGCACACAGAACATTCTCCAGGATAGATTACACCTTGGGTCACAAATCAAGCCTCAGTAAATTTAAGAAAGTTGAAATCATATCAAGCCTCTTTTCCAACCACAATGCTGTGAGGTTAGAAATCCATTACAGGAAAAAAAACTGTAAAAAACACAAACACATGAGGCTAAACAATATGCTACTAAATAACCAAGAGATCATTGAAGAAATCAAAGAGAAAATAAAAAAATACATAGAAACAAGTGACAATGAAAACACAACAACCCAAAACCTATGGGATGCAGCAAAAGCAGTTCTAAGAGGGAAGTTTATAGCAATACAATGCTACCTCAAGAAACAAGAAAAATCTCAAATGAAAAACCTAACTTTACACCTGAAGCAACTAGAGAAAGAAGAACAAACAAAACCCAAAGTTAGCAGAAGTCCTAAAAATCAGAGCAGAAGTAAATGAAATAGAAATGAGGAATACAATGGCAAAGATCAATGAAACTAAAAACTGGTTCTTTGAGAAGATAAACAAAATTGATGAACTTTTAGCCAGAGTCATCAAGCAAAAAGGGAGAGACTCAAATCAATAAAATTAGCAATGAAAAAGGAGAATTACAATGGACACTGCAGAAATACAATGGATGATAAGACAACTAGAAGCAACTATAGCCAATAAAATGGACAACCTGGAAGAAATGAACAAATTCTTAGAAAGGTACAACCTTCCAAAACTGAACCAGGAAGAAATAGAAAATATAAACAGACTAATCACAAGTAATGAAATTGAAACTGTGATTAAAAATCTTCCAACAAACAAAAGTCAAGGACCAGATGGCTTCACAGGTAAATTCTATCAAACATTTAGAGAAGAGCTAACACCCATCTTTCTCAAACTCTTCCAAAAAATTGCAGAGGAAGGAACACTACCAAGCTCATCCTACTAGGCCACCACCACCCTGATACCAAAACCAGAAAAAGATATCACAAAAAAAGAAAATTACAGACCAATATCACTGATGAACACAGATGCAAAATCAATTTCACTGATGAACATAGATGCAAAAACCAATTTCACTGATAAACATAAACACAAAAATTCTCAACAAAATACTAGCAAACAGAATTCAACAACACATTAAAAGGATCATGTGGGATTTTTCCCAGGGATGCAAGAATTCCTCAATATATGCAAATCAATCAATATGATACACCATATTAACAAACTGAAGAATAAAAACCATATGATCATCTCAATAGATGCAGAAAAAGCTTTTGATGAAATTTAATACCCATTTGTAATTTTAAAAAACTCTCCAGAAAGTGGGCATAGAGGGAACCTACCTCAACATAATAAAGGCTATATATGACAAGCCCACAGCAAACATCATTCTCAATGGTGAAAAACTGAAATCATTTCCTCTAAGATCAGGAACAAGACAAGGGTGTCCATTCTAGCCACTATTATTCCACATAGTTTGTTTTTGTTTTTCTACATTTCGGTTTATAATTTATTTCAACCACTTATCCTCTATGTCTTAACATTCACATGAAAGAATAGCAATCATTATGATCCAAATGCAAATCATAGTGAAACTCTAGGCCTTAGTTAAATATTGTAGTATTTTAAAAGTTTATAAAATTAAAAACTGAAGACAAAATAAGCCATTAAGTGATGAATAGCTTACTCAGTTTTAGCATAATTTTGATCTCAAAACTGAATACTGACATTAAAAAAATATATAAGGCAGATATACAATATGCCTTTAGAAATATTGAAGAATTTAGTTCTTTGCTTACAAATTTTACTTTTTCGTTAATGCAAGTAACATGCTTCTTTTTTATTATTAATTTTTATTGGAGTATGGTTGCTTTACAATGCTGTGTTAGCCTCCACTGCACAACAAAATGAATCACCCATACACACACAGACATCCCCTCCCTTCTGGACATTCCTCCTACTCAGGCCACCAGGTAGAGTTCCCTGTGCTATACAGTATGCTCCCATCAGCCGTCGATTCCATACACAGCACCAATAATATAATGTCTGTGTCTCTATTTCTGCCCTGCAAATAAGATCATCTATACCATTTTTCTAGATTCCACACACATGTATTATTATACAATATTTGCTTTTCTCTTTCTTACTTCACTCTGAATGACACTCTCTAGGTCCACCCATATCTCTACAAATGACCCAATTTCATTCCTTTTTATGTCTGAGTAATATTCCATTGTATATATGTACCACATCTTCTTTACCCATTCATCTGTTGATGGACATTTAGATTGTTTCCATGTCCTGGCTATTGTTGGCTGAGAGACAGCTAGCCCCAAAGGAATCATTCAGCCAAGGATGAGGATTGGGCCAGCAAGGGCTTGTGTGAACTGACCAGCAAAGACAAGGTTGAAAGAGCATATGTTGTATGAGCTGACATGGACGGTGGTGATACAGACCAGAAGCTATCTGCCAACGCTTTGGATTCCTGAAAGCATCCTGGAAACCTGGGCAACAACTGGTTGAGATTAAGGTGGCACCAACACAAAATGAAGCTTGCGATAGAAACTGAGTTCAACTTAGGTGAAAACAGAAAGATATTCTTGCACATTTGCATTTTTTCTGCCGAGATGCACATCCATTACACCAATAATTTGCTAAAAGAAAAGACCTAAGGGTTCTTAGTAAATAATAAAAGCCGGTTTTGCCAACTGTCTAGAGAAAAGTCCCTACTGTTCACATCAGGGGATTGACTCTCACGGAGGAGAGGGTGGGTGGCATGGGTGAGATTTAGCACGGGGAGCACAGCCTTATTTTTGGGTGATCTCCATCAGTCCTCAGGTAGTGTAGTCTTACCTCTCAGAGGCCCTCTCCTATTTATTCTCAAGGCAAAAAGTCCCCATCCTTAGAATTCTTCCAATGGGACCCTGGGTTCACCGTCCTCTCTTCTTAGGCCCCCACTCCAGAATCCCCCAAGGCTCCTCTGAAGTTGTTTGGTGGTATATGAGGGCTTCACTCTCTCACTGGAGGCAGCAGGGTGTAGTTGATGTTGTCAGCACCCCACACATCCCCTTGGCACTCACGTCTGCACACCAAATGCTGCTTACTATGCACACCTGTAACTGCCTACAGGTGTGCCTTAGGGCTGTTTTTTTCTGTTCACAGGAACATGTTTGGTCCACGCACCAGGCAAGCTAGAAGTGCTGGAGAATTAAGGTTTCTAGCAACCCTCAACCAATGATGAACAGGGAGTTGGTGGATAAATATCCCAGCTTCTTCACCCCTTGGGCTAGACACCTTTGAGGTGTGTGTTCTGCACTGGATCCCAAAGTCCCAAGAGGTTAGAGCTTGTTGCCCACAGTGATATCTCACTGGAAAAAACACACCGTGTATCGGCTTCCTCCCCTTCCCTATATCACTTCTTCATTAAACGTAGCTGGTACTTTCTGGGATCTCTTCCCACACGACTTGCATTTGAATTCTTGTTTCAGAGTCTGCTTTGGCGAAGAACTAAAAACAAGGTCAGTGTTAAGTGCTGGTCAGTATGTCAAACCAATGCATTGTGTTAAATAAAAGAAGCCAGACTCAAAAGGCTTCATACTGCGTGATTCCATTTATACAACATTGTAGAAAAGGTAGAACTGTAAGGATAGAGTATAGATCAGTGGTTTCAAGGGGTTAAAAGGAGGGGGTTGACTACTGAAGGCTAGCATGAGAACATTTTTTAGGGCGATGGAACTATTCTGCACCATAATTGTGGAAGTGGTTACATGGCTATACATTTATCAAAAACAATAGAACTGTATACTATTAAGAATAAATTTCACAGAGGCACAGAGAGCCTTAAAGACGCATGGAATTCACATAGTCCATCCACAACACTTACAGAGGATGATTCTGAGGTCCAGGGAGGGAAGGAGATCCTCCCACAGCGACTTCAAAACAAAGCCAGGACTGAATGCCAAGCCTCAACTGTACTAGTATAGTTCTCTTTCCAAAAATAAGTGGGGTCTCTGTCATTTAGCCAATTTACCTCAAAAGTCTGTGCCTCTAAGCAAAACTGATTGTAAAGATGGCACAGGGACTCCCCACATGGTGCAGTGGTTAAGAATCCGCCTGCCAATGCAGAGGATACAGGTTCCATCCCTGGTCTGGGAAGATTCCACATGCCGCGGTGCAACTAAGCCCTGTGCGCCACAACTACTGAGCCTGAGCTCTAGAGGCTGCAAGCCACAATTACTGAGCCCATGTGTCACAACTACTAAAGCCCGCATGCCTAAAGCCCGTGCTCCGCAACAAGGGAAGCCACCACAATGAGAAGCCTGCGCGCCACAATGAAGAGTAGCCCCCGCTCACCACAACTAGAGAAAGCCTGCATGCAGCCATGAAGACCTAATGCAGCCAAAAATAATAACTAATTAATTAATTAATTAATTTTTTAAAAAGATGTCACAATGGCAGTCATCTTGGTGATGACAGTCCTTAACATATCTGTGTCTTAAGTCTTTCTCCTCCAATCCTCCTATGTTCACCCAATGTCAACCTCATGGGAATTCCAAATCCTCCCCACTGGGTTGGATCCCCTCCATCTTGTGTCTTTCTATTTGGTTTACTCCCTCAGTTTGGTAGAACATATCTTTTAGTTACTTCCTAGAAAAGAAAGCATGAGATTGTGCATATCTGAAATTGTCTTATTCTACTTGTTTCTTGATTGATATAGCTTGGCTGGTATAAAATTCTACATTGGAAACCATTTTCTTTTAGAATTTTGAAGCTATTACTTTAGTGTTCTACCTTCCAGGGCTGCTGGAAGAGTTCCAGTGAAGGGAAGTCTGAAACCATTCGATTCTTGAGACCTGGTATATGACTTTTTTCTTTATTCAAGCTTGTGGAATCTGCTCTTTGTCCCCAGGGTTATGAAATTTCACAAGTATGTGCCTTGGTAGCACTATTTTTTCCTACTGAACTAGGTATGTGATGGGTACTTCCAAACTGGAAATTTGTGTTCTTTTCCATCTGAGAAATTTTTCTTGAATCATCTCATTAATAATTTCCTCCCCTCTCCTTCTGGCATGCCTGTTATTCAGATGTTAAACCTCCTAGACTCTTCCTCCTACATTCCTCTTTTCTCTCCTATTTTTCATGGTTTTGCATTTTGGATTTATTTTTCTGGGAAACAACCCAGACTTTATTTCCCAAACCATCTAGTGAGTTTTTCATTTCTGCTATCGTTTTTTGTTTGTTTTAAAAGCTTATTTTTGTTTCCTGTCATATAAAATAGCATCTTATTCTTGTTTCATGGCTGTAATATCCTCTCTTATTCTTGAGAATGTCTTGGTTTCTTCCAAATTGTTTTTTTCTGTTTATTTTGATTGTTAGTTCCTTTTGATTATTGTTTGTGCCATATCTTCCATGCTGGCCATTTTCTTCAGATATCTAGTATTCTGCAGTGGATGTTATTAGTGTCCTGCCCATAACCCCAGCTGCTGTGAATGTTGGTTGTTAGTAGATCAGAGCTGTCCCTTTCTCTAGAGAACTGTCCTCAGCCAGAAGCTGCCTTTCCTGGGAGGTTATGGTCTCCTTTCTGGCGCCTGCAGCCAGTGGCTGATTAATATGTGGGTATGAAACAGCCCTCTTGCTTCAAGGTGAGATCAACTCTCTGGTGCAATTCACATTTCAGGGCTCTCTGTGGGATCTGACTGAGGCTAGACTCCAGCTGAGACCACATCCTTGCTCAGCTCCTTCCCCTGCTGTTTCTGAGGGGAGAAGGTGGGAAATGAGAGGAGGAGGAGGCTTCTCCAGAGAGCCCGCCCTCAATAAATCACATGCACCTGAATCCTCATCTCAGCCTCTGTTTCTAGGGAACCTAAGGTACAATATTTGGCTGTCTGCTCTTGATTAAGAGTGAAGGCCTAAAAAGCTTATTGAGAGCCCTCAATGCAGGAGTCACGCTTGTCAACTCAGAATTCACAGTTGGGAGACATAGGTGGTCATTTACTGGAAATGCCAAAGCCAGTATCCTTAGTTCTTTCCTTTTTGACTGGTCAGAGTTCCAGAGAAGAGGGGTGGGGCATGGCTGCTAGTGATTTGGGAAGTAAATAGAAAAGAAAGCTGAGGATCTCAGCCTGCAGTGAGTAAATGTTCACTTTATGCTGCTCTTCTACACATGAAACCTTTGTCCTCAGCTGTGCTTGGTGCCCCAAGTCCAGAGATGATTTACCCTCTCCAGAGACTAAATCTCCAGCCCTCTACTTGGTGGGAGAGGGGCCCTGAACATGGAAGGTGGGAGAGGAGAACTAGGACTTTAACGGCTTCTCAATCACCTTTAACCCAGTTCTCCTGATTTTTGGCTTATGCAGTTCCAGAGGTATCTAAACCTGCCCATTCTTTTTTGGTAAGGATTTTGCCATGAAAGCAGGGCTGTTCTTAGCTTTCCCTGAGTGTCAGCTTCCTTGCGACTGCTAAGTCAATTAGCATTCATTCATCTGTTGTCCAGCTTTCAAAATTCTTTTATGCTCTTGTCTCTTCTGTTCTTTCTATCCTTGCGAGTCTCTTTTTTCTGTCATTGCGAGATTGTTTTAAAAAACAACCACGACATAAGTTGTAGTGGGTTTCAGAAGGGAGCACAAGTAGATGTGTGGGTTCAATTCAGCATCTTAACCTGGGGGGAAAAAAACCTGGTGACATGAGGAAGCTATTACCTCCTAACATTCCTCTCCCTGTGAGCTCCTGTGGATGACAGACAGGTGAGTGAGAGCTTCAGGTAAGGGAAACAGGGAACTGCAACGGAAGCCGTATTTCCCCATAGAGGATACTCCCCTGTACAAAGTTCAAGTTTCTTCTAGTAGTCATAGGCTTAGTCTGCCTCTGAGGGCATAAAGGGCTGAGCCCCAATTGTGATTACGTAGGTTGGAAGGCAGAAAGTCAAGATAAACCAGGGAAGCTTGCCTAGAGGAGGTGCTGCAGTAGTGGGAGAAACAAAAGATACTGTCCTCTTTCTAACGTGAGAGCTCATCCCTTCTAGCTCTGCTTCTATGACTCTGTGATGACAGAAGTCACTCCAGAAAGCCTGCCTGCTTTTTTGCCTTCTCCTTCTTTCCATTCCCTTGCTTTGGGATGAGGTGAGGTGGTTGAGAGTTATTTGGGTAGGCTGAATACATTGAAATGGAGCAAACAAACCACTATAGTTCCTTTTTCTTAGAATGGGTTGTAGGCAGATATCTTCCCGCTTCACTTCCTCTTTCAAGCTCAGACCTAAGAACACAGCAAAGAGAAAAGGTAGTGACACAGTTGGGTGGGAGAAATCAGGAGGGGCAGAAATGGTGGGGTGCTGCTCTTCTAATGCTGGTGGTTGTGATAGAGGCAAGAAGGGGATGAGTTAGGCAGCTCACCTTGCTCTGCGGACATAACTTGACTCCCTGATGGTGATCTATAAGCAGAGGGGTGAGGGGGATGGAAGTCAGGGGATAATTTACTCCAGCTTGCTCATCATTTGGGAGGACAGTGTTGAGGCTGTTCCACAAAGTTTCTCAGTGGGTTCCCAGCAGGATGAAGCCCCAGTTGTTTGTTGCAGTAATTGCTATTGACTTCTCCCCCTTCCACAGCCTGCTTTCCCCATTTCTTCACTTCTGTTTCCTGGGATCACCTCCCAAGTCAATTACCCGCATCCCAGCCCTATCTCAGCGTCTGCTCTTGGGAGAATCCATAGTGCTAGGCATCCTTCAACCTAACAGCAATTCTGAGCAGGCCACCCCACCCCTGGGAAATAGTGCCTCCACTTTCTCTGTCTGTGGCTGGCCTCAGCTAGGAAGCTCCCACAGGAAATCCTGAGCACACTTATATTTTTGTTTTGTTTCATTGAAATATAATGAACAGGACATCCCTGGTGGCACAGTGGTGAAGAAACCGCCTGCCAATGCAGGGGACACACGTTCGATCCCTCCTCCCAGAAGATCCCACATGCTGTGGAGCAGCTAAGCCCCTGTGCAACAACTACTAAGCCTGTGCTCTAAAGCCCATGAGCCACAACTATTGAGCCCACATACCATAACTACTGAAGCCCACGTGCCTAGAGCCCATGCTCTGCAACAAGAGAAGCCATTGCAATGAGAAGCCCATGCACCACAACAAAGAGTAGCCCCCACTTGCCGCAACTAGCGAAAGCCCATGTGCAGCAACAAAGACCCAATGCGGCCAATAAATTAATTAATTAATTTTAAAAAAAAGAAATATAATGTATAATGGACATATCACACTGTATATGTTTAAGGTGTACAGCATGATTTGACTTACATGCATCATGAAATGATCACCACAGTAAGTTTCGTAAATATCCAACTAATGCAGATACAAAATTAAAGAAAGAATTTTTTTTCCTTGTGATGACTCTTAGGATGTACTTAACGACTTACACTAATAACACACAACAGAGTTAATTATATTTATCATGTTGTACATTATATTCTTTGTACTTTTCTATCTTATAACTGGAAGTTTGTACTTTTTGGCTCCCTTCATCCGATTCGCACCTCCCTCCAACCCTGTCTCTAGTAACCACACATCTGGTCTCTTTTTCTATAAGTTTGTCTATTTGTTTGCTTGCTTGTTTTTGAAGTATAGTTGACCTACAATGTTAGTTCCTATTACAGAAAATAGTCATTTGATATTTATATACATTTCAAAGTGATCACTACAATAAGCCTAGTTACAATGTCACCATAAAAAATATTACATGTTGACTATAGTCCTCATTTAGAATATGAATACAGACATATGGAAGTATCTACATTTCATACTGTGCCTCATTTATTTTGCAACTGGAAGTTTGTACCTCTTAATCTCCCTTACCTATTTCTCTCCTTCCCTTACCCACCTCCCCTCTGGAAACCAGCTGCTTGTTCTCTGTATCTATAACTCTGTTTCTGTTGTTTTATGTTTGTTCCTTTACTTCGTTTTTTAGATTCCACATATAAGTGAAATGATACAGTAATTGTCTTTCTCTGTGTAACTTATTTCAGGAGCATAATACTCTCTAGGTCCAACCACATTATCACAATAACTAGATTTCACTCTTTTTAATGGCTGAGTAATATTTACATTACATATAAAATCACATCTTTTTATACATTCATCTATCTATGAACATTTAGGTTGCTTTCATACCTTGGCTATTGTAAATAATGCTGCAACGATCATAGGGGTGCATGGTTTTTTTTTCTAATTAGTGTTTTGTTTTCTTCAGATGAATACCCAGGAGTGAAATTGCTGGATCCTATGGCAGATCTATTTTTAATATTTTGAGGAAACTCCATACTGTTTTCCATAGTGGCTTACACCAATTTACATTCCCACCAACAGTGTACAAGGTTTCCCTTTTCTCCACATCCTCGGCCAACACTTGATATTTGCACCAACAGTGTACAAGGTTTCCCTTTTCTCCACATCCTCGGCCAACACTTGATATTTGTTGTCTTTTTGATGACAGCCATTCTGACAGGCAGGAGGTGATGTCTCATTGTGGTTTTGATTTGCATTTGCCTGATGATCGCTGATGCCGACCATCTTTTCATGTGCTTCTTGGCCATCTGTATGTGTTCTTTGGGAAAATCTCATCTCAGGTCTTCTGCCTATTTTTTAATCTGGTTGTTTTGGTTTTATTTTTTTTTTTATGTTGAGTTGTATGAGTTCTTTGTATATTTTGTTTATTAACCCCTTATCAGATATATGATTTGCAAATATGTTCTCCATTCAGTAGGCAGCATTTTCATTTTGTTGATAGTTTCCTTTGCTGTGCAATAGATTTTTAGATGGTGTACTCATTTATTTTTGCTTTTATTTCCCTTGCCTAAGGAGACATATTCTAAAAAATATCACTAAACCAATGTCAGAAAGCTTACTGCCTGTTTTCTTCTAGAAGGTTGATGGTTTCAGGTCTTACATTTAACTCTTTAATCAATTTTGAATTTATTTTTGTGCATCACGTGAGAGTATTCCAGTTTGATTTGGACATAGCTGTCTAATTTTCACACCATTGATTGAACAGGTTTTCTTTTCCCTACTGTGCATTCTTGCCTCCTTTGCTGTAGACTAATTGCCCATATAAGTGTGGATTCACTTCTGGGCTCGCTATTCTGTTCCATTGATTTATGTGTCTGCTTTATTGTGGGTACCATGCTGTTATTTTCTTGTTGTTGAAGTATAGTTGATTTACAATGTTTCGGGTGTACAGTAAAGTGATTCAGTTATATTATCTTCAGATTCTTTTACATAATAAGTTATTACAAGATACTGAATATAGCTACCTGTGCTATACAGTAGATCCTTGTTGTTTGTTTTATATACAGTAGTCTGTATCTGTTAATCCCAAATTCCAAATTTTTCCCTCCCCTCTTCCCCTTTGGTAACCATAAGTTTGTTTTCTATGTCTGTGAGGCTATTTCTGTTTTGTAAAAAAGTTCATTTGTGTCATTTTTTTAGATTCCATGTATGAGTAATACCGTAGGATATTTCTCTTTCTCTGTATGGCTTACTTCACTTAATATGATAATCTCTAGGTCCATCAATGTTGCTGCAAATGGCATTATTTCATTCTTTTTATGGTAATATTCCATTGCATATACACATATATACCACATCTTTATCTATTCGTTTGTCAGTGCACTTTTAGGCTGCTTCAATGTCTTGCAGATTGTAAATAGTGCTGCTATGAACACTGGGGTGCATGTATCTTTTTGAATTAGGTTTTTATCTTTTCTGCATATATGCCCAGGAGTGGGATTGCTGGATCATATGGGAACTCTATTTTAGTTTTTTAAGAAACCTCCATACTGTTCTCCATAGTGGCTGCACCAATATATATTCCCACCAACAGTGTAGGAAGATTCCCTTTTCTCCACACCCTCTCCACAATTTATTATTTGTAGACTTTATGATGATGGCCATTCTGACCAGTGTGAGGTTATACATCATTGTAGTTTCGACTTGCATTTCTCTAATAATTAGCAATATTGAGCATCTTTTCATGAGCCTATGGGCCATCTGTATGGCATCTTTGGGGAAATGTCTATTTGGGTTTCCTGCCCATTTTTTGATTGGGTTGCTTGGGGTTTTTTGTTGTTGTTGTTTTTGTTTTTTAAGCTCTTTATTGGAATATAATTGCTTTACACTCTTGTACCAGTTTTTGAGGTACACCAAAGTGCATCAGCTATATTTATACATATATCCCCATATCCCCTCCCTCCCACGACTCCCTCCCAACCCGCCCTGTCCAGGCCCTCTAAGGTATCACCCACCATCAAGTTGATCTCCTTTTGTTATAAAGCAACTTCCCACTGGCTATCTATTTTACAGTTGTAGTGTATATATGTTTATGTTACTCTCTCACTTCGTCCGGGCTTCCCCTTTGCCACCCCCCCAACCCCGTGTCCTCAAGTCCATTCTCTGCATCTGCATCTTTATTCTTGCCCTGTCACTGGGTTCATCAGTACCATTTTTTTAGATTCCACATATATGAGTTAGCATACAGTATTTGTTTTTCTCTTTCTGACTTACTTCACTCTGTATGACAGTCTCTAGGTCTATCCACCTTACTACATATAGCTCAATTTCATCCCTTTTTATGGCTGAGTGCTTGTTTTTTTACACTGAGCTAATGACATGTTTGTACATTTTGGAAATTAATCCCTTGTCAGTCATATCATTTGCAAATATTTTCTCCCATTCAGTAGGTTGTCTTTTCATTTTGCTTATGGTTTCCTTTGTTGTGAAAAACCTTTTAAGTTTAATTAGGTCCCATTTGTTTATTTTTATTTTTGTTTCCATTACTCTGGGAGACAGATCTAAAAATAATATTGCTGCAATTTATGTCAAAGAGTATTCTGCCTATGTTTTCTCTAGGAGTTTTAGAGTATCTTGTCTTACATTTAGGTCTTTAATCCACTTTGAGTTTATTTTTGTATGTGGTATTAGAGAATGTTCTAAATTTTATTCTTCTACATGTAGCTGTCCAGTTTTCCCAGCACCACTATTGAAGACACTGTCTTTTCTCCATTGTATATTCTTGCCTCCTTTGTCATAGATTAATTGCCCATAAGGGTATGGGATTATTTCTGAGTTTTCTATCTTGTTCCCTTGATCTATGTGTCTGTTTTTGTGTCAGTACCATACTGTTTTGATGACTGTAGCTTTGTACTATAGTCTGAAGTCAGGGAGCCCAATTCCTCAAATTCTGTTCCTCTTCCTCAAGATTGCTTTGGCTCTTCAAGGTCTTTTGTGTTTTCAAACAAATTTTAAAATTTTTTGTTCCAGTTCTGTAAAAAATGCCATTGGTAATTTGATAGGGATTGCATTGAATCTGTAGACTGTTTTGGATAGTATAGTCATTTTAACAATATTGATTCCTCCAATTCAAGAAAACATTGTATATTTCCATCTGTTTGTGTTATCTTCAATTTCTTTCATCAGCATCTTATAGTTTTCGGAGTATAAGTCTTTTGCCTCCTTAGGTTGGTTTATTCCTAGATATTTTATTCTTTTTGATGCAGTGGTAAATGGGATTGTTTCCTTAATTTCTCTGATATTTCCTTAATATCTCTTTCTGATATTTCATTGTTAGTGTATAGAAATGCAACAAATTTCTGTATATTAATTTTGTTTCCTGCAACTTTACTGAACTCATTAACAAGCTGTAATAGTTTTCTGGTGGTGTCCGTAAGATTTTCTATGTATACTATCATGTCATCTGCAAACAGTGACAGTTTTACTTCTTACTTTCCAATTTGGATTCCTTTTCTTTCTTTTTCTCTGTTTGTTGTGGCTAGGACTTCCAAAACTATGCAGAATAAAAGTTGCCAGAGTGGGTATCCCCTTATCTTGTTCCTGATCTTAGAGGAAATGCTTTCAGCTTTTCACTATTGAATATAATGTTAGCTGTGAGTTTGTCATATATGGCCTTTATCATGTTGAGGTATGTTCCCTCTATATCCATTTTGTTGAGAGTTTTTAATCATAAATGGATGTTGAATTTTATTAAATTCTTTTTCTGCATCTATTGAGGTGATCATATGCTTTTAATCCTTCAATTTGTTAATGTGGAGCAGCTCATACAGCTCAATATCAAAAAAACAAACAACCCAATCAAAAAATGGGTGGAAGACCTAAATAGACATTTCTCCAAGGAAGACATACAGATGGCCAACAAACACATGAAAAGATGCTCAACATCACTAATCATTATAGAAATGCAAATCAAAACCACAATGAGGTATCACCTCACACCAGTCAGAATGGCCATCATCAAAAATTCTAGAAACAGTAAATGCGGGAGAGGGTGTGGAGAAAAGTGAATCCTCCTGCACTGTTGGTGCGAATGTAAGTTGGTACAGCCACTATGGAAAACAGTTTGGAGGTTCCTTAAAAAACTACAAATAGAACTACCATATAACACAGAAATCCCACTATTGAGCATATACCCTGAGAAAACTGTAATTCAAAAAATACTTGTACCACAATGTTCATTGCAGCACTATTTACAATAGCCAGGACACGGAAGCAACCTAAATGTCCATCAACAGATGAATGGATAAAGAAGATGCGGCACATATATACAATGGAATATTACTCAGCCATAAAAAGGAATGAAACTGAGTTATTTGTAGTGAGATGGATGGACCTAGAGTCCGTCATACAGAGTGAAGTAAATCAGAAAGAGAAAAACAAATACTGTATGCTAATGTATATACATGGAATCTAGAAAAATGGTACTGATGAACCTAGTGGCGGGGCAGGAATAGTGACACAGATGTAAAGAACAGACTTGAAGACATAGAATGGGAAGGGGAAGTTGGGATGAACTGAGAGAGTAGCAATGACATATATACACTACCAAATGTAAAATAGATAGCTAGTGGGAAGCTGCTGCAGAGCATAGGGAGATCAGCTCAATGTTTTGTGATGACAGAGGGGTGGGATAGGGAGTGTGGGAGGGAGGCTCAAGAGGGAGGGGATACGGGGATACATGTATACATATAGCTGATATTACTTTGTTGTACAGCAGAAACTAACACAACATTGTAAAGCAATTATACTCCAATAAAGATGAAAAAATTAAAAAAGAAAACAAAGAATTGTTAATGTGGTATATCATACTGATTGATTTGTGGATACTGAAAAATCCTTGCATCCCTGGGATAAATCCCACTTGATTATGGTGTATTGTTTTGATGTTTTGTTAGATTCGGTGTGCTAGTACTTTGGTAAGGATTTTTGCATCCGTGTACATCAGTTATATTGGCCTGCAATTTTCTTTTTTGTGTGATATCATTGTCTGGTTTTGTTATGAGGGTGATGCTGGCCTCATAGGATGAATTTGGAAGTGTTCTTTTCTCTGCAATTTTTTGGAATAGGTTTCAGAAGGATAGGTGTTAACCCTAAATGTTTGGTAGACTTCACCTGTGAAGCCATCTGGTCCTGGACTTCTGCTTGTTGGGAGTTTTTTAATTATTGATTCAATTTCAGTTCTTGTGATTGGTCTGCTCATATTTTTTTGTTTCTTCCTGGTTCAGTCTTGGGAGATTGTACCTTTCTGAGAATTTGTCCATTTCTTCTAGGATGTCCATTTTATTGGCCCATAGTAATCTCTTGTGATCCTTTGTATTTCTATGGTGAGTACCATACTGTTTTGATTACTGTAGCTTTTTAGTATAGTTTGAAATTATGAGTGTGATACCTCCACCTTTGTTCTTTCTCCAAATTGTTTTGTTATTTGGGGATCTTTTGTGTTTCCATACAAATTTTAGAATTATTTGTTCTAATTCTGTGAAAAATATCATTGGTATTCTGATAGGGATTGCACTGAATATGTAGATTGCCTTGGGTACCATCATCATTTTAACAATATTAATTCTTCCAATCCATGAGCATGGTATAACTTTCCATTTGTTTGTGTCTTCAATTTCTGTTATCAGTATCTTATAGTTTCCCAAGTACAGGTCTTTCCCTCCTTAGGTGGAGTTATTCCCAAGTATTTTATTATCTTCAGTGCAACTGCAAATTGGATTGTTTTCTTAATTTCTCGTTCTGATAGTTTGTTGCTAGTGTATAGAAATGCAACAGATTTTGTGTATTAATTTTGTATCCTGTGACTTTGCCAAATACACTGATGATTTCAAATAGTCTTTTTGGTGGTGTCTTTAGGATTTTCTATGTATACTATCATGTCATCTGTCAACAGTGACAGTTTTATTTCTTC
Organism: Hippopotamus amphibius kiboko; assembly: GCF_030028045.1. NCBI lineage: Eukaryota > Metazoa > Chordata > Mammalia > Artiodactyla > Hippopotamidae > Hippopotamus > Hippopotamus amphibius. The sequence continues at coordinate 32,390,338 of NC_080197.1, read as the reverse complement.
CTTTCCAATTTGGATCACTTTATTTCTTTATCTTTCTGATTGCTGTGATCACGGCTTCCAATACTATGTTGAATAAAATGGTGAAAATTGGCATCCTTGTCTTGTTTCTGATCTTAAAGGAAATGCTTTCAGCTTTTTACCATTGAATATGATGTTACCTGTGGGTTTGTTGTAAACAGCTTTTATTATATTAAGGTATGTTACCTCTATACCCACTTTGTTGAAAATTTTTATCATCACTGGATGTTGAATTTTGTCAAAAGCTTTTTGTGCATCTTTGTGTCTGAGGTGATCATATGATTTTTATTCTATTTATTTATTTATTTATTGGCTGCATTGGGTCTTTGTTGCTGCACATGGGTTTTCTCTAGTTGCAGCAAGTGGGGGCTACTCTTTGTTGCCGTGTGCAGGCTTCTCATTGCAGTGGCTTCTCTTGTTGCAGAGCACAGGCTCTAGGCACACAGGTTTCAGTAGCTGTGGCACATGGGCTCAATAGTTGTGGCTTGCAGGCTCTAGAGCACAGACTCAGTAGTTGTGGAGCATGGGCTTAGTTGCCCTGTGGCATTTGGGATCTTCCCTGACCAGGATTTGAACCTGTGTCCCCTACACTGACAGACAGATTCTCAACCGCTGTGCCGCCAGGGAAGACCTATTCTTCAATTTTTTTTAGTGTATTGTATTACATTGATTGACTTGTGGATATTGAACCATCCTTGCATCCCTGGGATAACTCTCACTTGTTCATGGTCTATGATCTTTTTCATGTATTGTTGAATTTGGTTTGCTAATATTTTGTTGAGGATTTTTACTTCTATGTACATCAGTGATATTGGTCTGTAATCTTCTTTTTTTGTGACATCTTTGTCTGGTTCTGGTATCAGAGTGATGCTGGCCTCATAGAATGAGTTCAGAAGCAGTCCTTCTGCAATTTTTGGGGAATAGTTTGAGTAAGATAGGTGTTGACTCATCTCTAAATGTTTGATAGAATTCACCTGTGAAGCCATCTGGTCCTGAACTATTGTTTTATGGGAGGTTGTTTTTTTTTTTTTTTTTTTTTTTTTTTTTTTGGCACACGGGCTTAGTTGCTCCACAGCATGTGGGATCTTCCTAGAGCTGGGATCGAACCCGTGACCTCTGCATTGGCAGGCGGATTCTTAACCACTGCGCCACCTAGGAAGCCCGAGGTTGTTTTTTTGTTTGTTTGTTTTTCTGATTCAATTTCAGTACTGGTAGTTGGTCAGTACTGGTCATTTCAGTACTGGTAATTCATATTTTCTATTTCTTCCTGGTTCAGTCTTTGGAGATTGTACATTTCTAGAAATTTGCCCATTTCTTCTAGGTCATCCATTTTATTGGGGTATAGTTGTTCATGTAATCTCTTAAGATCCTTCATAATTCTGTGGGTCGGTTGTGACTTTTTTATTTCTGATTTGATCAATTTGGGCTCTTTTTTTCTTAATGAGTCTGCCTAAAAGCTTATCAATTTTATCTTTTGAAAGAACCAGCTCCTATTTTCATTGATCTTTTCTATTGTTTTTTTGTTTGTTTGTTTGTTTCTATTTCACTTATTTCTGCTCTCATCTTTATGATTTCTTTTCTTTTACTAACTTTGGGTTATGTTCCTTTAGGTGTATGGTTGGGTTGTTTGAGATTTTTCTTGTTTTATGAGATAGAGGTTGTATTGCTGTAAATATCCCTCTTAGAACTGCTTTTGCTGCTTCCCATAGATTATGGATCATTGTGTGTTCATTTTTCATTTGTCTCCAGGTATTTTTTTATTTCTTCTTTGATTTCTTCAGTGACCCATTTGTTGTTTAGTAGTATATTTTTAGCCTCCAAGTGTTTGTGGATTTTGCAGTTTTTTTCCCTAGTAGTTGATTTCTAGTATCATAGTATTGCAATCAAAAAAGATGTTTGATATGATTTCAAGTTTCTTAAATTTACTGACTTGTTTTGTGGCCTAGCATGTGATCTATCCTGCAGAACGTTCCTTGTGCACTTGAAAAGAATGTGTATTCTGCTGCTTTTGGATGGAATATTCTATAACATTAAGTCAATCTTCTCTAATGTGTCATTTAAGGTCAGTGTTACCTCACTGATTTTCTGTCTTGATGATCTGTCCTTTAACTAGGGGTGTATAAGTCCCCTATTACTATTGTGTTACTGACAGTTTCTCCCTTTATGTCTGTTAATACTTGCTTTACATATTTAAATGGTCCTATGGTGGGTGCATATATTAGGGTGGCCAAAAAGTTCATTTGGAAGATCTTATGGAAAAACCCAAATGAACTTTTTGGCCAACCCAATATGTTTACAGTTGTTGTACCTTCTCGTGGGATTGATCCCTTTATCATTATGTAATGCCCTTCTTTGTCTCTTCTTACAATCTTTGTTTGAAAGTCTATTTTGTCTGATATAAGTATTACTACCCCAACTTTCTGTTTCCATTTGCATGGAATACCTTTTTTCATCCCCTCACTTTCAATCTCTGTCTTTTGATATGAGTCTCTTGTAGGCAGCATATATATGGGTCTTGTTTTTGTATCCATTCAGCCACTCTATGTCTTTTGATTGGACATTTAGTCCATTTACATCTAAATTAATTATATTTGGTATATACTTACTGCCATTTTGTTAATTGTATTCAGGTTGTTTTTGTAGTTCTCTTTTTGTTCCTTTCTTCTTTTTTGGCTCTTTTCCCTTGTGATTTGATGACTATCTTTAGTGTTATCTTTGGATTCCTTTCTCTTTTATGTGTGTGTATCTCTTACAGATATTTGGTTTGTGGTTACCATGATTTTTATATATAGCAATCTATACATATACATGATTATTTTAAGTTGCTGATCTCTTCAGTCAAAATGCATTTTAACAACCTTGTATTTTTGGGTTTTTTGGGTTTTTTTTTGGCACACAGGCTTAGTTGCTCCGTGGCATGTGGGATCTTCCTGGAGCAGGGATTGAACTTGTGTCCCCTGCATTGGCAGGCGGATTCTTAACCACTGCACCACCTAGGAAGCCCAACAACCTTGTATTTTTATGCCCCCCCATTTACTGTTTTTGATGTCATATTTTACATCTTTTTGTTCTGTGTATCCCTTAACTACTTACTGTAGCTATAGATGACTTTACTCCTTTTGTCTTTTAACCTTCCTACTAGCTTTATAAATGGTTGATCTACTACCTTTACTGTATACTTGCCTTTACCAAATTTTTACCAATTTTTCCCTCATAATTTTTATATTTCTAGTTGTGGCCTTTTCTTTTTCACATAGAGAAGTCCCTTTAATATTTCTTGTAAAGCCACTTTAATGATGCTGAACTCTTTTAGCTTTTGCTTGTCTGTAAAAATTTTGATCTCTCCATAAAATCTGAATAAAAGCTTCGCCTGGTAGAGTATTCTTGGTTGTAGGTTTTTTCCTTTCATTACTTTATACAGTGCCGCTCCCTTCTGGCCTGCAGTATTTCTGCTGAAAAGTCAACTGATAGCCTTATGGGGGTTCCCTTATATGTAACTAGTTGCTTTTCCTTTCCTGTTTTTAATATTCTCATCTTTAATTTTTTCCACTTTAATTAAAATGTGCCTTGGTATGGTCCTCTTTGGGTTGATCCTGTTTGGGACTCTCTGTATTTCCTGGTCCTGGATGTCTATTTTCTTTCCCAGGTTAGGGAAGTTTTCAAGTATTATGTCTTCAAATATGTTCTCTGCCCCTTTTTTGTCTCTTCTCCTTCTGGGACCCCTATAAAGTGAATATTAGTATGTCTGATGTTGTCCCAGAGGTCCTTTAAACTGTCCTCATTTCTTTTTATTCTTTTATCTTTTTTCTTTTCAGCTTGAGTAATTTCCACTACTGTGTCTTTCAGTTCACTGATCCATTCCTCTGCATCATCTAATTTACTGTGGTTTCCTTCTAGAGTATTTTTAATTTCAATTATTATATTCTTTAGCTCTATTTGGCTCTTTAAATTTTCTATGTGTTTAAAAATTCTGTCTCTCAAAGGGAACCCTCCTACACTGTTGGCGGGAATGTAAGTTGGTGCAGCCACTGTGGAGAACAGTGTGGAGGTTCCACAGAAAACTAAAAATAGAATTACCACATGATCCAGCAATCCCACTCCTGGGCATATATCCGGACAAAACTATAATTCAAAAAGATACATGCACCCCTATGTTCACAGCAGCACTATTCACAATAGCCAAGACGTGGAAACAACCTAAGTGTCCATCAACAGATGAATGGATAAAGAAGATATGGTACATATATACAATGGAATACTGCTTAACCATAAAAAAAGAACAAAATAAAGCCATTTGCAGCAACATGGATGCAACTAGAGATCGTCATACTAAGTGAAGTAAGTCAGAAAGACAAAGACAAATACCACATGATATCACTTATATGTGGAATTTAAATATGACACAGGACTTCCCTGGTGGTGCAGTGGTTAAGAATCTGCCTGCCAATGTAGGGGAAACAGGTTTGATCCCTGGTCCAGGATGATCCCACATGCCACAGAGCAACAAAGCCCATGCACCACAACTACTGAGCCTGCACTCTAGAGCTCACGTGTCACAACTACTGAGCCCATGTGCTGCAGCTACTGAAGCCTGAGTGCCTAGAGCCTATGCTCCACAACAATAGAAGCCACCACAATGAGAAGCCCAAAAGAAGAGTAGCCCCCCGCTTGCCACCAACTAGAGAAAGCCTGTGCGCAGCAATGAAGACCCAACACAGCCAAAAAAAAAAAAAAAAGACACAAATGAACCCATCTATGAAACAGAAACAAAATCAGGGACATAGAGAACAGATTAGTGGTTGCCAAGGAGGAGGGGGTTTGGAGAGAGTAGGAGTGGGAGCTTGGGATTAGCAGATGCAAACTGGTATACACACAAAGGATAAACAACAAGGTCCTACTGCATAGCACAGGGAACTACATTCAATATCCTGTGATAAACCATAATGGAAAAGAACATGAAAAAATGTATGTGTGTATATATAAATATACCTGAGTTTCTTTTCTGTACAGCAGTAATTAACACAACATGGTAATTCTACTATACTTCAATAAAAGACAAATTTTTTAAAATTCTCTCACTCTGTTCATCCATTCTTCTCCCAAGTTCTTTGAGCATCTTTACAATCATTACCTTGAACTCTTTATCCATCAGATTACTTATCTCCACATCGCTTAGTTCTTCTTCTGGGGTTTTATCTTGTTCTTTCATTTGGAACTTATTTCTCTGTCTCCTAATTTTGCCTAACTTGCTATTCTTATTCCCATGTGTTTGGTAGGTTGATTACATTTCCCAACCTTAGAGAAGTGACCTTTTGCACAAGAGATCCTATGCATCCCAGCAGCACACTCCCCCAGTCACCAGAGCTATATGCTCTAGGGATGCCTCCTATATGGGCTGTGTGTGGGCCCTTCTGTTGTGGTAGGCTAATTACCATGGGTAGTCTGGTAGGTGTGGCTGACCCATGGTCTGGTTGGTTGCCAGGTCCTACTTTGTGCAGAGGCTACTGGCTGCTGGTGGGTGGGGCTGGATCACAAGGTGATTGGCTATGCTGCCCCAGGGTTCCCAGGGCTAGTGCTGGTCTTGTGGTGAGTGAAACTGGCTTCCAGGGTGGGAGGTTGAGGGGCTGGGGGGTCCTGGATCTAATGTAGGCCTGCTTGTGAGCAGTGCCCATTCCTTACACAGCTGGTTGTGAGGTCTGGGGTGTCCCACAGCTGGTGTTGACCCACTGACCAGTGGGGCTAGATCCCAGGGCAGCTGGCTGAGAGTTCCAAGGTGTCTTGGGGCTGCTGTTAGCCTGTTGGTTGTTGCACCTGGGGCCCTGGGGGGTCCCAATGGTGATGTCAGCCTGCTGCTGGGCAGAGCCAAGTCCCCAGGTCTCTGGCTCCAGGGCTGTGGGTGCCCCAGTGTTGACCCACGGGTGGGCAGGGCTAGGTCCCAATGGCTAGCAGTGGAGCCCCAGAAGTCCATTGCTAGTGCTGGTGAACTGGTGGGCAAGGCCAGATCCTGGGCCCTCTGGGGCGGCTATGGGCTCAGACCAGACTGTCTTAAGGCAGCAGGCCTGCTGGTGGGTGGGGCTGTGTCCCTGCCTGACTAGCTGCTTAGCCTGAGGCTTCCCAGTATGTGTGCAAACAGCCTGGTGGGCAAGGCTGGGTCCAAGTGCTAATAAGCTAGATGGTAGATTCTAAAATGGCACTATTTACAATAGTCAGGACATGGAAGCAACCTAAATGCCCATCAACAGATGAATGGATAAAGAAGATGTGGCATATATATACAATGGAATATTACTCAGCCATAAAAAGGAATGAAATGGAGCTATATGTAATGAGGTGGATAGACCCAGAGTCTGTCATACAGAGTGAAGTAAGCCAGAAAGAGAAAAACAAATACTGTATGCTAATTCATATATACAGAATCTAAAATTAAATAAATAAAATGGCGCCTGCCAGCACCTGCATCCTCATGGTAGAACAAGCTCCCCAAAATAGCTATCTCCAGTGTCTAAGTCCCCATGGCGAGCTCCAGTTGCCTCCAGCCTCTCCAGGAGGCTCTCCAAGATCAGGTATGTTGACCCAGCATCCTTTCAAATTACTGCCTCTGCCCTGGGTCCCTGAGCACGTGAGATTTTGTGTGTGCCCTATAAGAGCGGAGTCTCTGTTTCCCAAAGTCCCCTGGCCTTCAAAGCCAAACATTCTGGGGGCTAGTCTTCATGGTGCAGGACCCCCGGGTTGGGACTCCTGATGTGGGGCTCAGATCCCTTGCTCCTTGGAGAAAACTTCTGCAATTGTAATTATCTTCCCATTTGTGGGTCACCTACCACAGGCATGGGTCTTTACTATGCCGTGTCTCCATCCCTCCTACCTGTCTTGTTGTGCTTCCTTCTTCATACTTTTAGTTGTAGAAGATCTTTTCTGCTAGCTTTCTTTAATCAATGGTTGGTTGCTCTGTAAATAGCTGTAGTTTGGATGTGCCTGTAGAAGGAGGTAAGCTGTGGGTCTTCTTACTCTGCCACCTTGGCCACTCACAATTGTTGCACGTTTATATTTTCAGACGCTCTGAGTTCTGTTTGGGTATTTGAGCCTGCATGTGCCAGAAAGGTAACATAGATTGTTGGTGGCTGAGGAGACAATCCCTGGCTCCCACCTCTAAGAGTGGACACACAGCCTGACCCAAAGCTACCATGCACACAGGTACCTACACTTCCTCCCCTAGTCACACTGTGTCACAATCACGCACACATATCTTGCACTGGCAAGCAATTCCACCCCTCTATGGGCGGGATCACACCCCACCTAGAGGTTCACGTGGTCTATGAGGAGATGAGGATCATTGGGAGGGATCTGGCAGGAGGAGCCCCAGCAGGAGACTCTTTGACATTCTCAGACAGAGTGGCTGAGGGGACACAAGAGCACACCTCAGGCTCTCACAGAAACAGTGGGACCCTCACTCACAGCTCTAGATAATTAAGCAGCCAAGTGACTGGGCAACACGAAGGATGTTTTTCTGGGATAATGCCCACCACTCAACAGATGGCTAGGCCCCACCAGGTGGGAAGGACAGGCAGAGGGGGTCAGGCTGCGGGCAACCTTGGATTCTAGCTTCTATCTGGAAGACTGATTTTTGCCTTTATCAGTCAGGCAGTCATTCAACAAACTTGTATTTAACACCAGATCCAAGATGACTAAAATCAGCCCCTATTCCCACCGTAGTTACCACCCAGAAAGCTGCTGTTCCAAAATTAATCACAAACATTTCATTTACAATTAGATGTCATTTCTTTTCCAGAAGGTAGAGGAGTCTTGAAGGACTTCTGACCATATGGGTAGAGGGCAGAGTTTTCTGAGAAATGGATTGGGGATAAGGTAAATGTTTTAAAGGAAGTATAATGTAGGAAGAAGACATGAGAGGACTAGGGGGAGGGGAGATGGAAAGAGGGATATCCTTTGAAGCTCCACCCATGTGCCCACTGCTCTCTCGTGTGCAACAAAGGATCATGTTAGCTGAGAAAGCCACTACTTCAAGTTCTGGATGCCTGCTGTTTGGGGGGTACCCACCTAAACTGCCCAGACCCCCCTTAGTGCACCCATACCCCACCATATGCACGTTACCTAGAGAAGTAGGGGGGTGGTTGGGAGGCGTGAGGGGGAAATATCAATAGAAACTTCTGCACCACTAGACAGATGGGATGGCTCATCTGTCAGAGAATCTCCAGCTGAAGACACCAGGAGACCAAAAACTCCAACTTCTTCCCCAAAGGGAACAAGGAACAATTCACTGCTAGAGACAGAAAGGTAGGATCCTACCTTATGTATTGTGGAAACCTGTCCAGTCCCAAGGGGAGACTTTCTCCCTGACCCCAAAGGACAGCTGAGCTAGCTGATACCTCAGCCAAATTTTCATATGATGGGTCTCCCTGAAAATAGCAACTGAACATGGCTCTTATGTTTTACACCCTTCAACTTTCTCATTCTGTATCTCTCCCTCCTACTTTTCATAAGGACAAAGGACAAGAAGCTGGAGCCACTCCACCCTTTACAGCCTGTTTGGACTAGCAAATTCCTAGCTAAGCTTTCTAAACAAACAAAACAGGTTTCCAAACATGGGGCAGGGGAAGGACAGAGGGGAGGCAGGAGAAATAAAAGGCAGTTCAGCTTTTCCTTCCCCTGCAGGGCCTCCATGACCCACCAGGAAACATCGCCACCACCAATCATTGTAGTGTGTGCCAGTCACCAGCTAGGTCTCCAGAAGACATTGTTCCTGTCATGGAAAGGCTCACATTCTGGTGGGGAAGAAAATATGCAAATAAGTAGGAACTCTAAGTGTGGCTGGTGCTGAGAGAAAAATAGGTACAGGGCACAGGTGGGGATTCCAAAAGAAAGTCTGTCAACAAGGTGGGAGCAGGAAGGAAGACTTCATAAAAAAGTGACTTTTGAGTGTTGCTAGGTAAATGTTGCTTCCCTAATCAAGGCAACAGAAGGAACACAGGCACTGGAGGTGAAACACTGGGGTGCTGCTCTGGAAAGGGCTAGAAAATAAGGGCTGAAGAGCCACTGGGGCAGGGAAGGAGAAAAAGACAGTAACATGGGCAGATCTGCTTATTATGAGAACTGACTTTCATGATAATGGATTGAGACTTCAGCAACAGATCTGGAGAGAGATGAGGAGGCCTGATTTAGACAGAATGAGAGGATATCAGAAAACGAGTTCAGAAGGCCCTCCTGGTGACTGGCTCCAACTGAGCAAGGAAGTAAGGGAGAAAAGGGAAAAGAACCTCAAAGTTCTTGGTGTCAGCGGCAGGGGATACATGTTGACAGGCACCCTTTCTTTTGCCACGGTCTACCCAGCATATGCCTCCTTGGGGGACTGTGACCATTGGGTAAACTTCTTGAGATGTTCACAGATGTTTGTGTTACCTTCTCCCTTACCTTGGACATTTATGGTTTGCCAAAGCAGAAGGAAATTGCCTGCAGGCACTTTCCACAATGACCTTTGCTTCCCAAAGTTAAGCACCTGAGCTGTTTACCGTTTGTGTCGAGGGGGCCTGGAGAGTAGGAGAAGGAAGGAGAACCTCAAAGGGGGACACAGGACTCAGGGGAAGTGGGCGATCATTTCTGTAATTTGCCTGAGCTGCCGTGCCCACACACACTCAGCTGAGAAGCCTCAGAGGAGATGACTGTGAGGCCTGTGGCAGACTCCCAGTAGCACCAAAGATTTCTATGGACCAGGAGTGGTAGGGCCAAGGGGCTGGGAAAAGAAGGGTGTCTCTGCACAACACACAGTCAGCCGAAGACAAGGGGCCTCCCCTGAGCTTGGAACTGCATTAAATAGACCCGAGGCCTTGGTATTACAAGAAGGGCTAAGTACCTCCAAACAAAGGTCAATTTCTTGCCTGTCCTGTGGGATGGGAGCTGGGGGCTGAAGAGACTAGGCCAATGCAAACAAACAAAATAATGCACTCTCTCTTGCACACTCCTCTCCACTAACTGGGCAGATTGTGGGTCTCAGACGTCTGAAAGGACCTGCTGCAGATGGCACAGGTGGAGGAAGGGGGCGGTGGGTACCTTACCCATCAGACTAATGGCCACTTCTGTGTCCCCGGGATGCTGGCGGGCTGGATGCTAGGAAGGAGGTGGCGTTCCAAGTTTTCACTTAAAAAAATGCTTATAGGACATGCAAACCTGCTAAACACCAGAGGGAGGAGGCTGCCGCTCCGCCCTGGGACAGCCCCAGCGGATGGGGCGGAGTCGGACCGCGGAGAGCTGCGCCCGCGCACTACAGACTCTGAAGCCGGGGCGGCCTCTGGGAGGTGGGCGGGGCTGCCCGGGCATCCGGGTCCCTCGCCCCGCCTCCACTGCTTGAATGAGAGGCGCGGCGCCCGCCCCTCCCCCGCAGAGCCCGCCCCTCGCCGGGGCCGCGGCGCGCCGTCTGCCGCTGCCACCTCAGCCGCGCTCGGTCCCGGCAGACTCCCGCCGCTCACCGCCCTGAGCTGACGGTCCCGCCACGCTCGCCGCCGCCGCTGCCAGCACAACAGAGTAAGTGAGCCAGCGAGGGCCGTCGCCCCCGGGTTTGGGGCTGAAGGGACCAGGCAGGTCCGGGTTCGGGATGCTGAGGAGATGGTGGGGCCCGCGCCAGCCCTCTCCCCGCCCCCCACAGTCGCGGCGCCTCGGCCGAGAGCCGGGAGGGGTGGGACAGCGGCCCCAGGCCGGGAGCGGCGCGGAGGAGGGTCCGCCCCGAGCCGGAGGGTGAGTCCCGCAAAAAGGGCGGCGCGCGGCTGTCACCGGGAGGTCACAGAGGGGAGGTTCGCAGCGCCGCGAACGCCCCGCTCGCCGGTGCCCGCAGTCGGGTGCCCGGGCGTGGGAGGCGCCTGGGATGAGCAGGGAGGCGAGGGCGAGGATGGAGAGGACGTCTGCCTCCCTGTTGGCGATGGGAATGCGCCTTGGGGGGCGCGGCGTGGCAGTGTTTTCCTGGTCCCCGGCTGCTCCTCCCCTTTCTTTGTGGCGTCTGTCTCGTGCCCGTGTGTCACTGTGTGTAAGCTGTGGTCTGGGGTGAGACCTGTCGCCTCGGCTCAGTCATTAATGAAAGTCAGGTGCTGGCCTCATATCCGTGAGTGGCGGGCGTGTGTGCTTCCACAGGCCGGAGAATTAAGGACCCTCTTTTGTTTCCCGAGACCTAATGGTGTGTGTGTGTGTGTGTGTGTCACCTCTGAAATGAGAGAATCAGAGATCGTTTAAAAGGGTATAAGGAAAAAAGACATATGACTTCATCAGATCTTCACCCAATTCTGCCTCTGACATTCTTTCAAACAGAACTTCTTTGTTTCTTACTGTAAACCAGTGGGTTTTGCTAATTGAAAATATATGTCTGTATTCTCAATATATCTGTAAATCCAGAACACTTGGTTTGGGGGGTTTAGTTAATGGTCATACACTCTTATATGTGTACATGAGAATACTCTAGTACATATAGAACACTACTTTTTAGTTAATTGGTAATACGTCTGTATAATGATATACACATCTATAGAGAGATACTCCAGTATATCTAGGACACTGTTTTCTCAGCTCCTCAGGTCAGGCAGATTTTGTTTCCTCCTGCCTCCCTTTGTTAATAAGAAGGTGGTCCAGCAGGTTCTCTCCACGTCCTGGCTTTTTTCCCCTTAATGCTTTGGCAAAGGGTTTTATTGCATATTAACCTGGCATGCGCCCTTGCTTTGATCTGAATTTTCCTGTGTTCTGCTGTCTGGTTGTGCAGCCCAGCTCAGTGGCTCCTCTTACAGGACTACCGGAAAACAGAACACCTTTTATCGTTGTCCTCATCCCCAGAGAGAAGAGGAAGCTCTGCAGGTTCCCACGGACTTTGGCTCTGTGGGACTGACTGCCCGAGTTTGTTGTCTTGGTGAAGTTATGAGGAGTCACGGTTGATGTGGACCAATTAAAAAGAAGCAATTGTAGTAGCACCAGCTATTCCTTGCTGTTTCACTTGGACCTTTTTCTCTTTTAAACCACATTTTATAAGTTTTAGAAGATGGTTGTATTTTCAGTTTCTTTTTTATCCTTACAATTTTTCAGAGTGACAAGAAATTAGCTAAACTCAGTTACTATAAGAAACGTACCTCCAAAATATATTTTATTATGATCTTTTGATTCAAAATAGCAGTGGTAAAAAAAATTAAGAGGAGCTTATCAGAGGATGTGAATAGTTGAATTGATTCAGTTTTAAGATTCTCTTTAAGATTATTTTTTAATCACATGTATTTTATTTTTTGGCAGTTTTCAGCACAAAATGCAATCTAAACTAAGCAGTCTTCCATAGCATCTGTTTATGTATATTTCCTCTGTTAAAAACATTTGCTTTTAATTTCAAGGGGAAATTTTCCATTTGGTTGGAACGAAATCCATTATTCTTGGTAAAAATCTTACCTTATGTTAGCATGATCAAATTCTTTTTTGGTATAAATTAAAATTAATAAAAGTTGATTTTTCAGTTTCGAGACGTTTTGGTTTTATGATGTAAGATTTAAGTAAAATTTTAATGTAAGTGAATTTAACTCAAAATAAGCTAACTTAAAAATGAGGGCTTCATTAACTACATTAACTAGTGTCGCTAATATTGAAGCAACCCCAATAATTTATGAACTGCCTGCATAAGATTTTTTTTTTTTATGAATCCCCTTAAAACAAATCATAAGGGGAAGTCTTAGATAAACAGAGTGGTGTAACCGGAATTATCACTGAAATAGGCTTGCATAGTGCCACAGTGTTGTGGAACTTTAATTTTGCAAGAGTGACTTAGCTATTGTTTGTATCAACAAAGGAAACTAAAAACATCCTGGCCTTGTTATTCAGCATTCTGTTAATCAAAATCTTTACCAACCCATAGTTTAGCATTTTTGTAGTATGATGATTGAAGAAAAATTCCAAAGTAATATCTATAGTGTCAAAATAGGTTACATTATTTTAAATGCTGTTTTAGTAATAAATATAATCTTTATATTGATTAGAAATACTAATATTGTTATGTTAGTGGTGGTAATAGTATATAAGATGACAGTTTGTTACCTAAACTGGGATACATTATCCTCCCAGCATTTTCTAGCAATAATTGTTTTCTGGGAATTCCCTGGTTGTCCAGTGGTTAGGACTCCACGTTTGCACTGCAGAGGGCATGGGTTCGATCCCTGGTTGGGGAACTAACGCAGCCAAAAATAATAATAATAATAATAATAATAGTTTTCTGTTTCAAATGGCAGCTTATTCTAAAATCAGTAATAAAGTAATATTATAATGTATTAACAGTTTAAATATATGAATTTGCTGTTTTTTACGTTGGGGAATAGTAAAAAATCAGTGGTTTCATATGGTTCAAGCACTTTGAACTCTTAGCAGTTCTTTCTGGTATTTACCTTTATATTTATTTCATTTTTAGCATCTAAACTACCATTCCTTGATTTTCCACCTTTGGATATTATCTATGGAGTTCTATTTTGAAGGTTGAGGACTTAGTTGTCCCACACAACCATCCTTCCATCCCCTACTCATACCTATACTTTACAATTTCCAGTTAAGTCAGTATTCAGTATTTATATGACCGTGACAATATACCTATAATTCACAGATGAGCCCTGTAGGATACGTATTACGTATTATGTTTTCTTTCTTGTATAACTTTTGTTTCTCCTGAGTTAAATAATTGCGACTTTTGTTTGTTTTTCATTTGCCTGGTTTTCTTTTTACCAGTCACAAATTCTATGACAGAACTGATCATCTTTCAGTATTTTCAGATAATGTTTCATTTCTTTTTCCTAGCTGTTATATAGGACTTCCCTTTTTATCATCTTATGAATTCTCTTTGCCTTTCTCCTGTGTTGGATCCTTGATTTCCTTAACCCTGTGTCTTCCTTATTCTTTAGTAGCTTCCTGAGAAAGGGCATCTACAGACTCTGAAATTCCTTCCTGAATTCAGAAGTTGCGTGTCTGAAAATGTCTAAATTTTGCCCTCACACTTGAATGGTGGTTTTGCTGGATATTGCATTCTAGATTGAAAATTAGTGTCCCTGTTTTGAAGGCTTCCATTGTTACTGTTGAGAAGTGCAATGCCATTCTAATCCCCATTTCCCTTTTTCCTCCCACTCTAGAAGACTTTAAGATCTTCTGTTTATCCCTGGTGTTCTGACATTTCATGGTGTTCCTCAAAACATCTTTTTCCTTTCCTTTTGCTTATAGGGCAGATAATATTTTCCCCAAATACCTAGATATGTGTACACACATACACACCATCTCACCCAATATGCTATTCTGTATGATTTTGCCTCCATCAAGAAGTGCGGTCTTTGTTTCCTCTCCTTGAACCTGTGCAGGCAGAAATGCTCCCCGGGATGTTTTGGGTCTTGAGCTGACATCATGGTTTAGGAGTATAGTTGGATGATCAAAAGCAACTACCTTAAGGGGGTATTTTAATTTTTGCTTTTCACTTTTAACTGGAATCATCAGTTTACTTTTAACTGGAAATATCGGTTAACACCAGAGAAAGTTTCTTCCAGCTTTGAAATGTAATCACCTCTGGAATCAACATGAAGACCATCAGTTGCTTTTTTAATTTTTTTGGCTGCTTTTGGGTCTTCCTTGCTGTGCATGGGCTTCCTTTATTTGCAGTGAGCAGGGTATACTGTTCCTCGCGGTGCGCGGGCTTCTCATTGCAGTGGCTTCTCTTGTTGCAGAGCATGGGCTCTAGGTGCTCGGACTTCAGTAATTGCAGCGCGTGGGCTCAGTAGCTGTGGCTCATGGGCTCTAGAGTGCAGGCGTAGTAATAGTGGCACACGGGCTCAGTTACTCCGGGGTGTATGGGATATTCCCGCACCAGGGATGGAACTCGTATTGGCAGGCAGATTCTTAACCACTGCGCCACCAGGGAAGTCCCATCAATTGCATTTTTAACTACTTTAGGAAGTGACAGAACCGTTTATAACCAAAAAGAAACAATCTATAAGCTTCATGATTAAATACATCATGACTAAATAAGACAAATATACTACTTGCAAGAATTTCTGTGATAAGAAGATGGAGGCAAATGGAGTTACATAGGCCATGGCTTGTTTGAACATTGCCAGTGACAGTGTTTATCTCATAGATACATATTTTTAAATATTTTTTTACCCATGAATTCTTTTTCCATTTATAGCTGTTTTAGTCCTCATCTAGCTTTCCCATAGGTGCGTGTAAATGGTTAAATATTACTAGAGAGCTTCAGATGTCTCCCCACTCTTTACACTCATGAGCAGCCCACCCTTCCCCATGCTGATAAGCAGACCATGTACTTCATTGAGGGTTTAGAAGTTATCAGGCAGATACCTCTCATCCTCCCTTCACCAGATCTATAAATCCACCTTCCTTAGGATCCCTGTTTTTTGTTTTCTTTCTATCAGAGGCCAACTTGCCTCCCCACCATATTCCCCCTCATAGCTAGTCAAGAACTTGACTTCTGCCTTTGTACCCTCTCTCACTTCCTCAACAACTTTTCAGGGCACTACCCACATCAGCATACATACATGCTCTGATATGGCCCATCTTTAAAAACAGAACAAAAAATTACAACAAAACAACTTTCCCCTGACCTTACGTCCATCCCCTTCTGTTTACCTTTATGGTTAAATGTCTCAGAAGAGTAGTCTACATTTCCACCCTATCTCCTCTGTACTATGTATCACTGTCTGAAATTCTGTTGTTGACTGAACTTTTTTTTGTCTCTTACTGCCCACCCCCACCCCTCACCCCCCACCGCCACTGGAAAGTCGGCTCCAGGGAAGCAAGGAACTCATCATCTATCCTGTTTTACCACCATGTTCCTAGGACAGCAGTTGACACAAGTACCTACTCAATATATGGGCAAAAAAGGCATAAGTGACATTTTTAACCTGGTAGAATAGCTCTTTTTAAAAATTTGTAACAAATCAATTTTCATTTATTTTTAAAATTATTCTCTACTTTCTGCTACACTTGAAAATTGAAAAATTATGAAGACTGTATTAATGATTGAATTTTACCTATGTTACATTTCATTTCTGGAAATGAACTTTTAAAATACCCAGTATGTCATCAACAGATTTTTTAAGGTAGCTATAAGATACTCTTCATTTACTTAGCTAGCTGGGAAGATAAATATACGTAACTATACAAAATTCACTCCAAGGGCCACATGGAGGGATTAAGACAGGCCCTATAAAAGTCCAAAGTAGGGAGAGTTGTGTCTGGCCAGACTTAAGGGATTCTTAAAATTTTTCTGCATGTTAAATTGTCTGTCTCCCATATTATCTGTCTTGATTTTTAATTTTAGGAATTGTTTCTTGAAGTAATTGACTTAGCAGTTACTCTGCCCCTTTCTTTTCTTATCTGGGTAGGCAGTGGAGACTCCTCCAATTATCTGACCATTTCAGACATCAGAGTGTAGTGTTGGGTAAATTTAGGATTCAAAAAGAATGCCAGATGGTTTGAAAGGAATTGTGAGCACTCCAACTAGTGCAGTCCGTTGAAAGCCAGCTGGCTGAGCATCGTCTGCCCTGGAGGTAGGAATCAGACACTTTGTTCCATGCCAGCTGGCCTAGGAACAACTGACCAGTGGCCTTACTTTTGGTTGGCCATGCCTGGGAAAGCCAGCCTGGGACCTCCACCTGCTGTAAGGACAGTATGACACCAGACGGTTGCTCTGCACCTCCATGGTGCTTGAGTTGGAACAAGCCTGAATGGCAAGGAAAGGAAGCTACTTTTTAGATAGCATTAGAAGTAAACCTCATGTTAAGTTATGATTTAGCTCTGAAAAAACGTAATGCAACTTGAATTTTTATGGATTCGACGCTTGTTAGGTGTATTAGAATTGCTTACTACTATAGTAACTATAGTGAATGTTTTTTATATTATAAATAACTTCCAGTTTATCTGCTTTCAGTTGTTCTTGTTTTCATTTATTGACTTTTCTTGAAGTGAGGTTTACCTCTCCATTTTCTTCTTCTTCTAAAGTTTTAGTCATTTGAATCAGTATAAATTTTCATCTTGTCATAAAGCTTGATCCTATAAACCATAGGCTTCTGTAGAACGTTAATTATGTGTGTTGTCTTAAAATCTGTGTCTGATTTTGTCTTATTTATGTTTTCCTAACTAGGTGGGCATTTGTATCAGATACAGTTCTTCTTTAGCAAACTTAATGTCCTAATAATTTAATTGAGAACAAAAGAGGTACAAATATGGCACTACAAGTATAATGAGCATTCAGTTCATTTGGTCACAATGTTTACTGAATTCCAAAAGTTAATAACTTTATGTTATCTTAAAATTTTTTTTTATTTGGAGATTGAATGGTGCTGCATTACCTGTTAAGTTCATCTAGGCAAACCAAAAAATTATAAATTACCTATATCTCTTTATTGTTCTTTCCCAACTCTGAGCATGAAAAATTTTGCTTAGTGCTGTAAACTTGAAATATCCATATAGGCTCTTCATCTTGGACTGAAAGAAAAAGTTTGGCAAATAATGAAACACGGAAGTATGAGCTGATATAGTTTATAGAAAATTGGTGGGAAGGTAAATCAAAGGTGTAGGCTTTCATTCTTTTCCTTTAGTGCAAAAGAAATTGCAGAACTTCAGAAATATCTTGGAAATCTCATGCTTGGCTATAATTAAATAAAAATTTTTTACTTAAACTTATTGATTTTCTCTGAAAACTGTCCAGGGGAAATTTTGTGGTAGTGAGAAAAAAAAATTTTATTTCATAGAACAGTATATCAGTAGCCTGGGGCAATATTGTACCTGGAAATCATCTATCACATTAGCTAATCTTTAGTAAAAAGCTTTTATGTTAGTATCTTTACATGCATTGCTTATTTACCCCTCACGGCAATCCTCAAAGGGTTATTTACGGATGATAAAACAAAAGGTCAAAGAAATAACCTGTCTGAACAGGTTACTTCGCAAGGTCAGGGACCAGGTTTAGAACCCAGGTCTTCCTTGTCCAATTCACCACGTCTCAGTTGATATTGTCAACCTTCACAAGAATATAGCTCTTTACTATTCAAATGATATCCTGCACTGGCACTCTTGGAAGACTTTTTTTGGGGGGGTGCTCCAAGTGGCTTATGGGATCTTAGTTCCCTGACCAGGAATTGAACCCGGGCCACAGCAGTGAAAGTGCCAAGTCCTAACCACTGCACTGCAAGGGAATTCCCTGGAAGACTATTGATAAAGGAAATTTAGAGACCTTTGCAGAAAATAACTAGACTAGAGAAAAAGGAGAGATTTGGGGAGCATATATATTTTTTATCTCTTCTGATACTCTTGAAGTAATTAACCATTGCAAAACTACTGTGGTAAATAAAAGTGAGGTAAATAAAAATGACTCGTTAGAATGGGGCAACGAGGCTGTGTAGTTTTCTAGCATTGCTGTAACAAATTACCACAGAATTGATGGCCTCAAACAGTAGAAATTTATTCTCTCACAGTTCTGAAGGCCAGAAGTCTGAAATCAGAGTGTCAGCAGAGCTACTACACTCCTTCCAGAAACTAAGAGAGAATCCTTTCTTGCATCTTCCAGCTTTTGGTGGCTCCACACATTCCTTGGCTTTTGGCTACATAACTCCAATCTCTGCTTCCTTGTTCACATGGTCTTCTCTTCCTTCTCTCTCTTGTGAAGACACTGTCTTTGGGTTTAGGGTCCACCTGGATAATCCAAAGCTCACAGCATTCAGTTCAGAATGCAGCTGTGAATTCTGTTTTCTGTTTCAATTTTATCTATTTCAGTTCACTACCACCATCTATTTAGAACTCCAGAATTATATAACAGCATGACACAGTTCTGAGGAGAGGAAACAGACAGTTGCATTCCTAAAAGTTTTTTTTAATGTATCCTGTAAAACTGCTTGTTCTTTGCCATTGGTTTTCAGTAGTATAACCTACCTCAGGAATAAAACTTTATATTTCATAGTTGTCTGACTGTCTTAGTCTGTTCTGCCTGCTATAACAAAATACCATAGCCTAGGTGTCTTACAAACAGAAATTTCTCATAGTCCTGGAGGCTGGGAAATCCAAGATCAGGGCGGCAGCAGGTTCAGCGTCTGGTGAGGGCCCACTTGCTGGTATATAGACAGTACTTTTCGCTGTCTCTTTGCTATGTCCTCCCGTGGTGGAAGGGGTGAAGAAGCTATCTGGGGTCCTTTTTATTAGGTCCTCGTGTATAAGGGTACTAATCCCATTCATGAGGGCAACATTGGTTAATCACTTCCTCACTTAATCACTTCCTCATCACTTAATCACTTCCAGATACCATCACATTGGGGATTAGGTTTCAGTGTGTGAATTTGGGGGGGGACATGTATCATATGGCACTAACCATATGATATAAGGAGAAAATTTCTGTTTTCCATATAACTCATTCTATTTCTAAATAAGCAACTATCACATTAATTTTTTCCATAGATCCATTTATTTTCTACCCAAGATTAATATTACTTAATAGATTTACCTGTCCTGTTTCTTAGGCTTCTCTGCCAATGACGTTCTTTTTAATTTTTTTTATTCTAGGAAATTGTAAATGCACTCAACAGTAGAGAAATAGTACAACATGTGCCCATATGCCCATCACTCCGAATATGCCCATCACTCCGATTCTACTGTTATCAAGATTTTGCAACATTTGTTTCATTTATCCTTTTTTCTTTTACCTTCTTTGCTGAGGTATTTTAAAGCAAATCCGAGACACTTTTGTACATATTTCCTGACATACTTCTATATGCATCTTTTAAAAATAAGGATGTTGTTATATAGAACCAAAATGCTATTCTCATACCTAGTAAAATTAACAGTTACTCCTTGGTATCATCTAATAACTAGACCCTATTCACATTTGCCCGATTGTCTCAAGGATATCTTTTTCAGAGATAGTTTGTTCACACCAGAATTCAAAGTCCACAAATCACATTTGGTCATTTTATCTCTCATGCCTATTTTGGTCTAGGGCACTTCCTCCTCCCTCCCTCTCTCCCCACTTTTTTTTGTGTGTCATGGACTAGTTGCAGGAACCAGGTCAGTTGTCCTGTGGAATTTCTCACATTTGGGATTTGTTCGCTTCATTGAAGTGTCAGTTTGTTGCTCTGTTCCCTGTATTTCCTACAAGTGGAAGTTGGCTCTAGAGGCTTGATTAAAACAGATTTGTTTTTTGTCAAGAATGCTTAGGAGATGCTTAATATTGCATTACATCCAGAGGCCTGCTGTGTCTGGCTACTCCACTTCTAGTGATGCTAAAAGACCCCGCTGATGATCATGTCAGCATCCTTAGTAGCAAAATGGTGATTTTCTTATTCTGTCCTCTCTTCCACATTTATTAGCAGGAGTTCTGTAAAGAAGACCTTTGTCTCATTTGGGGTTACTGTGAAATACATTTTGTGTGAATGACTGCCAAGTAATCTTACACTGTTATGTTCTTGATAAAAGATAATGAGTTTGAATCAGAATAAAAGGAATTGTGTTAATCTTTTGTTTTAATAAGTGTTATGATGAAATTCTCAGTACTGTAGTAAAATGTGAATGATTGTTTTTCTTTTACAGTTGAAAATGTACACTCTAATTGCTTTCACAGTTAAAGGTAGAGATAAATGAAAATCTTTTATAAATTAGAATCAAACAGTGGAGAGGAAAGAGTACTAACTAGATTAGAATTTAAAAATTGGTAGGGAATATAGCCAATTTTGGGTAATAACTATAAATGGAGTATAACCTTTAAAACTTATGAATCACTGTATTGTGTAGCTGTAACTTATACAATATTGTACACCAACTGTACTTCAATTTCTTAATTAATTAATTAATTTTTTTAATTGGGAGATTTCCAGACTCAGTATGACCCAGCCCCTGAATGTCTAATCCATTCACTCTTCTTAGACTGGGCTTTTCACGTATGTATATCCCTTACATATTGTCAGTGTTGTGAAATTGTGTGTAGGCTAAAGAAATCAAGGTGATGTATTACAGGAATAATTCTTAAGTATCTTTAAAGGCAGGGAGGATTCTTCATTGAATAACATTCTTTTTCTTTAAATTGTACTTTATAGGAAAAAAATCCTTTGATAACTGTTTCTCATAATACACCTCTTTTTTAACTTCATGTCTTGACATTCATATTCAGTAAAATTACTGAATAAAGTCATGTGAATATAAAGCCTTACTTATTTTTCCTGCTCCATTTTACCTTAAGTCAGTTGTTGTTTTTTTTAATCTTCTGAATCTGTGTATTCTGGGGAAACTAATCTTGATAGCAAATGAAAATTAAACAGGTCAGTGTTCTTAGCTTAGTGACCATCTCTGGACAGCCTCTAATCATATTTGAGAAGACTATTAAATATATGTGCTATTACGATTTCTCCATAGGCAAAGTCTTGCTATGATTATCCTGTTTATTTTAAAATAATAATACTGTGGGTGTTTTCTGAAAGATAAAGAATGCCTTTATAAAGGGATGCCTCAAAAGACCATAGGTAGGATTAATATATTTATTTTTAGTCAGTTGAGCTGATTATTCCTCATCAGGACTCTAAAATTGTTTTAGTGCTGAAAATTACATTTCCCTACCTATTGAATTAAAACAGATGCTTGTGGAACACCTACTCTGTGCAAGTCTTTACACTAGGTGCTGAGCAGTAGGGTTGAGTTCACTGTTCAGATAAAGAAGATAGAAAGTACATATTTCTCCAACACCCATTTATGATAAAAACTCTTCAGAAAAAGGACATAGAAGGAACCTACTTCAACATAATAAAAGCCATATGTAACAAATCAATGGCTTACATCATTCTCAACAGTGAAAAGCTGAAGGCATTCCCTCTAAGATCAGGAACAAGACAAGGATATCCATTGTCACTACTTTTATTCAACATAGTTTTGGAAGTCCTAGCCACAGCCATCAGAGAAGAAAAAGAAATAAAAGGAATCCAAATTGGAAAAGAAAAAGTAAAACTGTCACTGTTTGCAGATGACATGATACTATACATAGAAAATCCTAAAGATGCTACCAGAAAACTACTAGAGCTCATCAATGAATTTGGTAAAGTTGCAGGATACAAAATTAATACACAGAAATGCATTTCTATACACTGGGTCAGAAAGAGAATTTAAGGAAACAATCCCATTTACCATCACATCAAAAAGACTAAAATACCTAGGAATAAACCTATCTAAGGAGACAAAAGACCTGTACTCTGAAAACTATAAATGCTAATGAAAGAAATCAAAGATGACACAAACAGATGGAAAGATATACCATGTTCTTTGATTGGAAGAATCATTGTCAAAATGACTATATTACCCAAGGCAGATTCATTGCAACCCCTATCAAATTACCAATGGCATTTTTCACAGAACTAGAACAAAAATTTTTTTAATCTGTATGGAAACACAAAAGACCCTGAATAGCCAAAGCAATCCTGAGAAAGAAAAACGGAGCTGGAGGAGTCAGTCTCCCTGACTCCAGTCTATACTACAAAGCTACAGTCATCAAAACAGTGTGGTACTGGCACAAAAACAGAAATATAGATCCATGGAACAGGATAGAAAGCCCAGAAATAAACCCACACACCTATGGTCAATTAATCTACAACAAAGAAGGCAAGAATATATGAGGGAGAAAATACAGTCTCTTCAATAAATGGTGCTGGGAAAACTGGACAGCTACATGTAAAAGAATGAAATTAGAACATTCTCTAACACCATACATAAAAATAAACTCAGAATGGATCAAAGACCTACATGTAAAAAAAAAAAAGACCTACATGTAAGGCTGGACACTAGAAAACTCTCTAGAGGAAAACATAGGCAGAACATTATTTGACATAAATTGCAGCAATGTCTTCTTTGATCCACCTCCTAGAGTAATGAAAGTAAAGACAAAAATAAACAAATGGGACCTAATTACACTTAAAAGCTTTTGCACAGTAAAGGAAACCATAAGCAAAATGAAAAGACAATTCACAGAATGGGAGAAAATATTTGCAAATGAAGTTATCAACAAGGGATTAATCTCCAAAATATATGAACAGCTCATACAACTCTGTATCAAAAAAACAAACAACCCAGTCAAAGAATGGGCAGAAGACCTAAATAGACATTTCTCCAAAGAAGACATACAGATAGCCAAAAAGCACAGGAAAAGATGTTCATCACCACTAATCATCAGAGAAATGCAAATCAAAACCACAATGAGGTATCACCTCACACCAGTCAGAATGACCATCATCAAAAAGTCTACAAACAAATGCTGGAGAGGGTGTGGCGAAAAAACCACTGTGGAGAAAAGTATGGAGCTTCCTTTAAAAAACTAAAAACAGAGCTACCATATGATCCAGCAGTCCCACTCCTGGGTATGTATCTGGAGAAAACCATGATTCGAAAAGATACGTGCACCCCAATGTTCATTACAGCACTGTTTACAACAGCCAAGACATGGAAGCAACCTAAATGTCCATCAACAGAGGAATGGATAAAGAAGACATGTACATATATACAATGGAATATTATTCAGCCATTAAAAAAGAATGAAATAATGCCATTTGCAGCAACATGAATGGACTTAGAGATTATTATGCTAAGTGAAGTAATTCATACAGAGAAAGACAAATATCATAGGATATCACTCATGTGGAGTCTAATTTTAAAAAATAACACAAACTTGTTTACAAAACAGAGACAGACTTACAGATATTGAAAACAAATTTACGGTTACCAAAGGGAGAAGGTGGGAGGGGGTGATAAATCAAGAACTTGGGGTTATCATACACACACTACTCTATGTAAGATAGATAACTAACAAGGGCCTACCGTATAGCACAGGGAACTCTACTCAATATTCTGTGATATTTATGAGAAAAGAATCTGAAAAAGAATGAATATATGTATGAGTCACTTTGCTGTATACCTGAAGCTAACACAACATTGCAAATCAACTACATGCCAATAAATTTTTTTTTAAATACAAAAAAAAAAAAGTGTGTACTTTTTTTCAAAGAACCCTCTGGGAATATGTGTTTCAACTACGTTGCCTCCTCACCCTTATTTAATCCATCCAGAAGCCCCTGGGCTTGTGCTCCACCAGTCAGCCTTTGTCCAGTTCCCATTTTAAGTGCTGTGTGAGCTAGAAAGAGGTGGAGTCCAAGGATTAGTGAGGTTGAAGCTCTGCTCTTTATTTTTTTAATTTTTATTTTATATTGGAGTATAGTTGATTTGCAGTGTTGTGCTAGTTTCGGGTGTACAGCAAAGTGATTCAGATATATATATACACATACACACACACACACACACACACACACACACACACACACACACATATAGCCTTTCTTTTTCAGATTCTTTGCCCATACAGATTATTACAGAATGTTGAGTAGAGTTCCCTGTGCTATACAGTGGGTCCTTGTTGAGTAGAAACTCTGCTCTTTAGAGGCCACAAAGCTTGTATATTCTCCTTTCTTATGCTAGAAACAATGGTGGTTTTTGTCTTTTTATGAATATTGCAATTATTCTATCCAGTATGCTGCTTGGATTTACCATTTTACCTTTATTCATGTTGATAACTATTTATTGAGTACCTTTTAAGTGTCAGGTATTGTGTAATCTGAATTTATAGAAATCATGTCTCATGGTAAAACACTCTTGTTGAATAACTCCACTACATTTAATGAAGTTAAGGTGTAGTTCATGTCTGGATTTATTAGATCTGAGGTAATTTTAATATTCATTTTCTGACATTTTACATATTATCTGACTTAAAAGTTTCTGTAAAGCTGAAGAAAACTGACTCCTCATGAGCAATTTCAGGACTTTTTTCAGGCTAAAATAACTAACCACAAATGCAATGAAATCAGTGGAGCAGAGATTTAGCTTTTAGAGCATTTAGATTTTATTCAGACTAACTTCTAACTCTTAAAAACCTACGCATATATTTTTGCACAGTAAGTTACAAGTTTATTTTCACTTAGGCAAGAAAGAAGTAAGGTGATGTAGTGGAAAGCATGTGGGATTTGAAGAAGTTCTGGCCCTACTATTTGTTAACCATGTGGCTTTGGTGAACCCACTACCTTTCTTACCCTCCAAAGGGGTAATTATAATGGAGTGCTTCAGAGTTATTGAATTTATAATTGAATAACTTCAGAGTTATTGTGAGTATAGTTTATCTCCTTTAATAAAGTGCTCTCCTAGTGATTGTTGTTTGGCAAGGGGTGGGACAATGGAAAGAGTGAACACAAGAACAATCTTTGCTACATCTCAGTTCTCTCCTTTTCATAAATAGGAGACCAGTTATGCTGCCATTTTAGCCTCGCTACTGAGCTGTGGCTGGTTAGAGGTTCCATTCCGGTCGTGATCAGATGATATAAAAAATTGTTACTACTTAACTGTATGTACTACATACTTTCTTAAGTTTTTAGGAGATTCTGGGTATGTCATTTCTGATGGTTATCTTAAGTCAGATTTTACCCCCTCCTTTTTTTTTCTTCAGGAAGTAACTTTTTTAAAAAATTGAGGTATAGTTGATGTTCAGTATTATATTACTTTCAGATGTACAACATAGTGATTCAAAAATTTTATAGGTTATATACCATTTAAAGTTATTATAAAATATTGGCTATATTCCCTGTGCTGTACAATATATCTTTGTACCTTATTTTTTACACAGTAGTTTGTACTTCTTAATCCCCTGCCCCTATATTGCTCCTCCCTGCTTCCCTCTCCCCACTGATAACCATTAGTTCTCTATATGTTTTTGTTTTGTTATATTCACTAGTTTGTTGAATGTTTTTAGATTCCACACGTAAGTGATAACATACAATATTTGTCTGTCTGACTTATTTCATTTAACATAGTGTCCTCCAAGTCCATCCATGTTGTTGGAAATGGCAAAATTTTATTCTTTTTTTATTCTTTTTTTATGGGTGGGTAGTATTCCATTGTGTGTGTGTGTGTGTATATATACACACACCATATCTTCTTTATCCATTCATCTGTTGATGGACACTTCAGGTTGCTTCCATATATTGGCTATTGTAAATAATGCTGTTATGAATGTTGGAGTGTATGTATCTTTCCAATTAGTGTTTTGGGTTTGATTTTTGGTTTGGGGGTGGGGTTTGGATAAATACCCAGGAGTGGAATTGCTAGATCATATGGTAAGTTTTATTTTTAGTTTTTAGAAAAACCTCCATACTGTTTTTCATAGAGGCTGCACCAATTCGCATTCCCACCGTAAGTGTACAAAGGTTCCCTTTTCTCCGCATCCTCACCAATATTTGTTAGTTGTGATCTTTTTGATGATAGCCATTCTGACAGGTGTGAGGTGATATCTCATTGTAGTTTTGATTTGCATTTCTCTGATGATTAGCAGTGTTGAGCATCTTTTCATGTGCCCATTGGCCATCTGTGTGTCTTCTTTGGAAAAATGTCTATTCAGGTCTTCTGCACATTTTTTATCAGATTGGTTTTTTGATGTTGAGTTGCATGAGCTATTCCTATATTTTGGATATTAACCCCTTATCGGTCATATCATTTGCAGATATTTTCTCCAGTTAGTAGGTTGTCTTTTTGTTTTGTCATTGGTTTCCTTTGCTGTGCAAAAGTTTTTAAGTTTAATTAGGTCCCATTTGTTTATTTTTGCTTTTGTTTCTTTTGCCTCAGGAGACAGATCCAAAAAAAATTACTACAATTTATGTAACAGAGTGTTCTACCTATATTTTCTTCTAGGAGTTTTATGATTTCTGGTGTTATATTTAGGTCTTTAATCAATTTTTATTTTATTTTTTGTATGGTGTGAGAAAAATCTCATTTCATTCTTTTACGTGTAGCTGTTCAGTTTTCCCAGCACCACTTAGTTTCTCTGTTGTATATTCTTGCCTCCTTTGTCAAAGATAAGTTGACCATAAGTGCATGGGTTTATTTTGGGGCTCTCTATTCTATTCCATTGATCTGTGTGTCTGTTTTTGTGCAAGTACTGTACTGTTTTGATTACAGTAGCTTTGTGCTGTAGTCTGAAATCAGGGCACATGATACCTCCAACTCTGCAGTTCTTTATCAAGATTGCTTTGGCTATTCAGGGTCCTTCATGTTTCCATACAAATTTTATAATTATTTTTCTAGTTCTGTGAAAAATGCCATTGATATTTTGGTAGCAATTGCATTGAATCTATCTATTGCCTTTGACAGTATGGTCATTTTAACATGTTAATTCAGTCCATGAACATGGTATATCTTTCCATTTGTTTGTGTTGTCTTCAATTTCTTTCATCGTCTTACAGTTTTTTAACTACAGATCTTTTACCTCCTTAGTTAGATTTATTCCTAGGTATTTTATTCTTTTTGATGTAATGATATAGGGGATTGTTTCCTTAGTTTCTCTTTCTGATAGTTCTTTGTTAGTGTATAGAAATGCAAGAGATTTCTGTGTATTAATTTTGTACCCTGCAACTTTACCAAATTCATTGATGAGCTCTGGTAGTTTTCTGGTGGTGTCTTTAGGATTTTCTATGCATAGTATCAAGTCATCTGCAAATAGTGACAGTTTTACTTCTTCCTTTCCAATTTGGATTCTTTTTATTTCTTTTTCTTCTCTGATTACTGTGGTTAGGACTGCCCTCCCCCTTTTAAACAGCTTTATTGAGACATAATTTATGTCCCATATAGTTCACTCATTTAAATTTTACAATGCAGTGGCTTTTGGCATATTTAAAAAGTTGCACATCCATTATCACGATCAATTTTAGAACATTTTCATTATCATTATCGTGAAAACAAACCCTACTCCTATAGCCGTCATTGGCTAATGCTGCCCCCATCCCCCCACATGCACCATTCCCACCCTTAAGAAACCACTAACATACTCTTTCTGTTTCTATAGATTTGCCTTTTCTGGGTTTTCATATAAATGGAATCATACAATATGTGGTCCTTTTTGACTGGGTTCTTTTACCTAGCATGATGTTTTCACGATCTATCCATGTTCCCTTTTTGTCACGTTAAGATTCTTAGAAGCACACCAACTTATCCTTTAAGAAGAAGAGATAAAGTCACTTTTTTTAAATAAAGAAAGTTGATTGGTGTTCCATGACTATCAGTCACAAATGATGAGAAAAGCCCCATGAACAGTTACTGTGGCTGCAAACCAAAGAGTGGTGTTTCACTATAAAATGTGGAAAAGATTCATGTCTTTTTTGCTGCATTTATGTATACAAATAACGTCATGATTACTGGTACATCCCTCAATACAAATAATAATAATGTGTAACTATGGGACTCCCACACCACTGTCATTTTTATGTGCTATTTTCCTCTTGTAACTAATTTTCCTGCTGAGTGTTCTGCATAACGCAGTTATTATTATATAATGCCTGTTGTTACATGCTACATGTTACATGCAATTGTCCATTGTTACATGCTACATTTTAAATTTTTATGTGAGCTTGATGAGCTAGGTATTTTATTTGAAGATAACCAATGATTACGTATTAGTATAAGTGAGTTGTTAGAAAGAGGATACATAGAAGTACAATCCTCAGAGCATATTCCCCCCAAGTTTGTGGCTGCAGTTAAAAATGAAAAAGCCCGCCTTTTGACTTTGAAAACCTCTCTGTGCCTCAGGTTCTTCCTCTGCATAGTGGGTCATTTGGACTATGATACGTAATTAGGGATGATAGTCTTTAACTCTATGGTTCTGTGAAGGTGATTGGTGAATACCTTGCTCCCCAACCTTTTTGGCATCGGGGACCAGTTTCGTGGAAGACAGTGTTTCCACTGATGGGGGCGGTGGAGAGGGGGGATGGTTCACGCGGTAATGTGAGTGATGGTTCAGGCGGTAATTCAAGCCATGCAGAGCAGCAGTTGAAGCTTCACTCACTTGCCTGCTGCTCACCTCCTGCTCTGCGGCCGGGGTCCTAACAGGCTGCAAACCGGTAGTGGTCTGAGGCCCCGGGGTTGGGGACCCCTAGGTAAATGTATTACTGATGATTCCAAACTACTTCCTATGAAGAAGATTGCATTGTACTGTGGAATTTCCTGTGTTCTTATTAGTTACCTAATGTGGTGTCATGACAGAAGGCTAATGATATGTCTTTGCAAAAATCATATTTTTCTGAACTGGAATTAAGATCCATGGTCTGATATTACAAATGTCTATTAATAGAAAATAGTTTAAAATATTACTCATCCGGAACACCTGTGGCACTGATCTGATAGGGAACTTCATGGCATCATGAAGGGAACTTCATGACATTTTACCAGTTATCCCGTTTCCTTCTTAATATTCTATTCTCATCTTGGGTGTAAACTATATTCTTATTGAGCAAGATCATGGCATCTACATTACAGGGTGGAGAAAAGGATGAAGCAGAAGATGGAAGGCACCTTCAGTGCTCTGTTAAGTGTGATTCCCACACACTTCCTTGTGAATCATCATGTGTGAATCCGTGAAACATGTGGCCATGCAAGCTGCAAGGAAAGCTGGGAAGTGGAGCCATGTGCCCGGCTAAAAATTCTGATTTTAGTGGAAGAAAGGGAGAAGAGATATTGCGGGGGAGGGTGTCTCTGCTATCTGGTTAAACAAAAAGGAAAACCAAGGAGTGTTTGCCATTATATCTCTTCCACTAAAGAAGAAAGCTTCTGTGATTTTAGTTGCTGATACTGGTTCTCTAAATGGAAATGTCCTTTTAGAAAAGAAGAGCTGACAATCTAAAAGAAACATCTCTTAAGAATATGTCATTCGAGACTTCCCTGGTGGTCCAGTGCTTAAGACTTTGTGCTTCCACTGCAGGGGGTGTGGGTTCAATCCGTGGCTGGGGAACTAAGATCCCATATGCCATGCAATGTGGCTAAAGAAAATAAAAACAAAAACAAACCAAAAGGACTTCCTAGGTGGCGCAGTGGTTAAGAATCTGCCTGCCAATGCAGGGGACGCGGGTTCGAGCCCTGCTCTGGGACGATTCCACGTGCCACAGAGCAACTAAGCCCGTGTGCCACAACTATTGAGCCTGTGCTCTAGAGCCTGTGAGCCACAACTGTGGAGCCCATGTGCCACAATTATTGAAGCCCATGCGCCTAGAGCCCGTGCTCCACAAGAGAGGCCACTACAATGAGGAGCCCACGCACCACAATGAAGAGTAGCCCCCGCTTGCAGCAACTAGAGAGGGCCCGTGTGCAGCAATGAAGACCCAACACAGCCAATAAATAAATAAAATAAATAAATAAAAATTTAAAAAAAAAGAATATGTCATTCTTTTTTCTATAATTGGGTTAATGCACAAGATCTTCCAAGAGAGAACTAGACATATTTCCTAGTTTGAATTCATTGGTTGATATTATGATTTATGAGCCAGCCTCTTATAGGATTAGTGTAAATTTTTCCCACTGAGCCCAGTAACCCCTGGGGAAATTGATGAAGCAGAAAATAGACCCAACCCTAGGTGTACAGTGACCTTACTGGGAACATATACCTTGTAAGGCTTTATCTGACCTGAGCCACCCATCTCATTCCTGATCTTGAAGCGAGAAAAAAGAAAGTCACAAACTTGTACTGTCTTTACTATATCCATCTATAAAATCAAAATATTAGTGCCTTGCATGATGAAGATTAATAGTGGTCTTATAAAATGTTTTTATATAGGAGCTTCCAGGGCTAATGGTATGGCAAATCTTGACCTTTAAAAACCTATTTAGGGACTTCCCAGGTGGTCCAGTGGTTAAGAATCTGCCTTCCAGTGCAGACTGGGGACACGAGTTTGATCCCTGGACAGAGAACTAAGATCCCACATGCTGCGGGGCAACTAAGCCAAAGCGCCACAACTGCTGAGCCTGTGTGCTACAACTACTGAGCCCACAAGCCACAACTAGGGAGCCCACATGCCACAACTAAGACCTTTCGCAGATGGATAGATAAATAAATAAATATATATATATTTTAGAAACCTATTTAACAGAGAATATTATTCACTGTTCTCAAATGATTGTGATTTTTTTTTTTAGAATTTTGGAAAATGCAAAAACAGCAGAACCCAACTCACCCCACCCCCCAGAATATTGAAATAACATATTTTACCTGTGCCATTGTCTCATCTGTGCCATTGTCTGCCTGAAATCATCGTAAGAATGACATCTTCCCATATCTTTCTTAAAAGAAGAAAATGATCCCAGTAGACAAAGGGGAGAGATTTTCAGGCCGTGCTTAGAGTTGTAATATCTAGAAACTTAAGGTAATTATCACAAGTGTCAAACTGCCTGGCAGTCTGCACACTTTGCTGTATTCATAACTGTTTGGGGTTTGCTGAGTTAGTCATAAGCATCTTAGATGCTGTTTTAAGGCTATAGAATTTCCATTCTACAAAATTAAGATCCAAAAACAGATAGGCTTTTGATTTATACAGATTAGCCATCTGGAAATTGTTATTGAAGAAAGGTACCTAAACTAATTCCTATTTCCCAAAATTCTCTGTCTGAGTCACTTCAGAAAGGAGTCCACTTGTGGCCTAGTCTCAGAGATTTGGATCTGGACCAGAGTGGCCCAGGGAAATGTGACCCAGGCCCAAATTATGCCTGAGTCAGGAAAATTTAGACACTAAACCCAATGCTAACCTTGCACCAAAGAACTAAGAGACCTTGGTGATGATGAGCACTCACTATATGCTAGGCACATCCCCCAGAGACAGATGTTGTAACTATCCTCATTTTACATATGAGGAAATTTAGTCTTAGTGGTGGGTGTGGCGAAGTTCAAGTCTGCAGTTAATGCCTCTGCTATGGCATCTTCATTAGAGCCCACTTACTGCTGTGGAGCCCTCTGAAATACCTTCATTTCCTGGCTATTGAATTTTTAAACCACAAAGACATTGTTTTCTCTTGTTTTTAAGGCTGTACACTAACAGAGTCTGTAATTTTTTATTTGTTAGCTTGTTCTTGTTTTACCACTCTAGAAGTGCTTGTGATTTAGTAAACTTCCTTGCTTCAGTTTTAGTACATGCAGTTTCTGTCTTCTAATGTTTCCTCTTCAGGGATTCTAAGCTCCTGTAGGAATTCTGAAATACCACTACCTTTTCTGGTAATTTAGAATTCACCAGTAAAGGCTTGGAATTAATGTGCTCACCCCAGAACCCTCAAGAATAGGAGGTAACCTGTTCAGGTTTATAGAGGACCATCTTGCCACTCCTCCCAGAGTAACTTGAATAGTGTATGGAGACTGTGCATCTTCCAAAGGGTTGAAGTGTTTGAGTTAGACTCACCCACAGGTCAGCAACTTTTATGCTAGTTTAGAACAAGGGGTCCATATGTAGGGGAAATTTAGTGCCTTCTAATAACCTTTTGTATACTTGAATTTAGTTATTAAGTTACCTTATCTGTAGACAGAAAAAATTCAAGCCCTTTAATTTAAAAACAAATTAATCTTTCATTACTGTTCCATTAAACAGAGTTGTGCTGATTTCTGTCTGGTACCCTGTGCTTTTCCAGGGAGTTATAAATGATCGTTGACTTCTTTTCTGTGGACAGGTATGTTAAATAAAACTGACCTATGCAGACTATCACAGCCAAATCTTTCTTTCATTTAAAGAGTGACTCTTTTTTCCACCTGTAGGATCACTGTAGGTCTTTATTTTAGGATGTTATCTTGGTTATCACATAGACCCAGCAATTCCCAAAGCAGCTTTTTAGTATTCAGTGCCATGACATTTTCAGAGTCAAATAAACCTTGATTAATTTTAATTTAAAAGTCATGGTTCTTTGTCACAGATTGGAGAAGGCTAAAGAGACATAACTAAATGTGATGTGGGATCTTGGATTGGATCTTAGAAAAGAAAAAAGACATTAGTGGGAAAACTGGTGGAATTTGAGCGAAGTCTGAAGTTTAGTTAATAGTACTGTACAAATGTTGATTTCCTGTCATTATACCATGGTTGTATAAGATTTTAACACTGAGGGAACTTCCCTGGCAGTCCAGTGGTTAAGACTCCCTGCTTCCACTGCAGGGGGTGCAGGTTTGATCTGTAGTTGGGGAACTAAGATTCCGCATGCTGGAACAACCTTGGGGCTTTCATATTTGAAATTCTCTTCCTAAGATCTAAAAAAAGGGGGGACTTCCCTGGTGGTCCAGTGGGTAAGACTCCCCGCTCCCAATTCAGGGAGCCCAGGTTCAATCCCTGGCCAGGGAACTAGATCCCTCATGCATGCCACAACTAAGAATCCGCATGCTAAAACTAAGACCCAGTACAGTGAAAATAAATAATTTTTTTTTAAAAAGGGATTTTAACATCAGGGAAAGTTAGGTGAAGTATATATGAGAACTTGTGAATTTTCTGTGAATCTAAAATTATTTTAAAATTAAAAGCTTTTTAAAACATATATACATTTTTTTTTCACTGTTCCAAATTGTTTGGGAATTATAGTACAGTGTTGGCCTTTCTTGGGCCTCTGTCTCTAAGGCAGTGAAGATAACCCGGGATGTATCAGCATACTCATTGCCCAAGGGAAGCAGTCACGGAAATTGTTTCACTTGTGCGTTCATTCAAACACTGACTGTCCAGTGCAAATTTAGTAAGGTCCACGGA
Organism: Hippopotamus amphibius kiboko; assembly: GCF_030028045.1. NCBI lineage: Eukaryota > Metazoa > Chordata > Mammalia > Artiodactyla > Hippopotamidae > Hippopotamus > Hippopotamus amphibius. Next base: position 32,356,727 of record NC_080197.1, on the reverse strand, counting down.
AGGCAGCAGCCGGCTCTCATGGGGAGAGTAAAGGATTTGGATTCAGACATGGGTTTCAGTCTCTCTTCGACCACTCACTAGTAGTTTCAGTATGGGCAACCAACTTGACCTTTCTCTGTCTCAGTTTCTTCCTTTCATGGAGGAGTATAATACCTACCCCACAGTGATTATAAGGATTAAATGATATTTATGTATATGAATGCTAGTCATAGATTTTTTTTTTAATTTAATGGTCTTTAATGTATTCAGAGTTGTACAGCTATCGCCATAATCAAATCAATTTTAGAGCCTTTTTATTACTTCAAAAATCTTCCATTCAGTAGTGGTCACCTGGTTCCTCCTCATTTCCTCCAAACCAGCTCCCTCCTCCACACCTGCCTCAGCACCATGGAGTCACTAATCTGCTTCTTATCTCTCTAAGCTTGCCTATTCTGGATCTTCTGTATAAATAGAATCTTACAATATGTGGTATTTTGTAAAAAACTTAACTTTCACCTAAAATAATGTTTTTGAGATTCAGCCCATGTTGTAATAATTCATAGACTCTTTAAAACATTATGCAAAATGTTTATTTTGATTAACATCCTAAAAAATTGTGGTTTTTTTTTTTTTACTTTTGGCCGTACCACGCAGCATGCGGGATCTTAGTTCCCCAACCAGGGATTGAACCCGCACCCCCAGCATTGGAAGGCGAAGTCTTAACCACTGCACCACCAGGGAAGTCCCCTTAAAGAATTGTTTAAAGAAAAAAAGATTCCCCAGTTTAGGGGATTATGCATTAGGCTGGCTCTCCTGAGGTGATTTTTCCTAGATTAATTGTACTGCTGCATTGAGTGCAATCAAAATCCATAGGTGATATATTTATAATTGTGTTTATGATATTTTGAATATTTTATTAACAATCAATTTCAACTTGAACCAATATGACTACAAAACACAAAGCAGTAAGCTGAACATTATAGTCTATTTAATACAGAGATTTTACATGCACATTTTTTTTTTACTAATTTAAGCCAGTCTCCAATCTGTCAATTATATGAGATCTCTCGCCTTGTAGTTTGTTTCCAAAAGTAAATTATTCTCTAACAAATTGAAAACAAGGAGCTCAGTGAAAATATTTTAGTTCTTCCAGCTGTCTATGATGAAATTTTGATTTTTTAATTTTACACCTGAGAGGTCAAGTTGATTCTAAGTCCATATTTCAGGTGGTTAAATGCTCTGATTTAACGTTTGGTGAAGAGCTGCTGTGTAGCTTCAACCAGATCTTAGTTATTCTCCCTGCTGTGTCTACTGTGTGTTGATTTACTCGCTTCAGTGAAGCAGCCTCACAGAGATCAATGAAGTTCTTTTTCAAAAATCCCAATCTAAAGCCAAGACCAAAAGAGGTCAAAGAAATAGAAGATCTTCTAGTGAAGTCAGAGCTGCTCATCAGTAGTCCTCAAGTGCTTTTTTGAGTAGAGAGAAATATTAAAAAGGCTAATTGTTACTGAGTTGATAAAATGAATGAGTAAAATCTCTGTTATGCTCAAAGAATGCATTTTCCAATTCAGTAAAAATAGTTTATTAGAAATAGATGGAAACTTCTTAACATGCTAAATGTGTTTGTATATGTGTATGTGTGTCTCAAGCTATACACATCCTATTTACTGATAAAGAAATAATCTTATTCATTAGGTTATGAATAAGACAGGAATGTCCATTCTTTTTTTTGGGGGGGGGATGGATCTTCCCAGACCAGGGCTTGAACCAGTGTCCCCCACATTGGCAGGTGGGTTCTTAACCAGTGCACCACCAGGGAAGTCCAGGAATGTCCATTCTTAATGTTATTTTTAACATTGTTCTAGAGACATTAGACAATTCAGAGAAGAAACAACTTATATATACATAACTGTAAAGGAGGAATTTAAATTATTCAATAATTACCTTATCCAAGCAATTGTTGACTTAAGACAGATAGCTACAGGATATTTATGAAATATCTAATAATATTTGTGGAAAATTTTCCTCACCAAATCTATCCAGAAAAGGCCAGGGTTTTCAACCAAGTCTTTTATTTTTTTTAATAAATTTACTTATTTATCGGCTATGTTGAGTGTTCGTTGCTACATGCGGGCTTTCTCTAGTTGGGGCAAGCAGAGGCTACTCTTTGTTGTGGTGTGCGGGCTTGTCATTGCGGTGGCTTCTCTTGTTGTGGAGCATGGACTCTAGCTGCACAGACTTCAGTAGTTGTGGCACACGGGCTCAGTAGTTGTGGCTTGTGAGCTCTAGAGCACAGCTCAGTAGTAGTGGTGCATGGGCTTAGTTGCTCTGCAACATGTGGGATCCTCCCGGACCAGGGCTCGAACCTGTGTCCCCTGCATTGGCAGACCGATTCTTAATCATTGTGCCACCAGGGAAGTCCTTAACCAAGTCTTTTAAATAATCAAGTTTGAAAAAGCCTTACAAATCTTTACAAAAAACACAGGAAACCTTTTTTCTATTTCCATTTACAATTAAAATTTTATTTTACTCTCTTTAATAAGTAATAAGTGGACTTCCTAGGTGGTGCAGTGGATAAGAATCCGCCTGCCAATGCAGGGGACATGAATTCAATCCCTGCCCCAGGAAGATACCACATGCCGTGGAGCAACTAAGCCCATGCGCCACAACTATTGAGCCTGCGCTCTAGAGCCCATGAGCCACAACTACTGAGCCCATGTGCCACAACTACTGAAGCCCACGTGCCTGGGGCCTGTGCTCTGCAACAAGAGAGACCACCACAATGAAAAGCCTGTGCACCACAATGAAGAGTAACCCCTGCTCGCCACAACTAGAGAAAGCCCATGTGCAGCAACGAAGACCCAACACAGCCAATTAAATAAATAAATTTATAAAAAAAAGTAATAAGTAATATGTGTACATACTATAAAATACAAAAGGTATCATAAACAAGTATTCAGTGAAAAGTCAGTCTCCTCCCAGCCCTGTCAGAGGCAATCACTGGTACCAGTTTTTTATGTTCCCTTCCAGAGACTTTTTAGGCATATACAAAACTAGCTTCTCTCTTAATTCTTTTTACATTAATAGTAATATGCCACATATACTGTTCTGTACCTTGTTTTTGTTTTATTTACTTAGCAATATTATAATGGAAACTGTGCCAAATCAGCACATCCATAGATCTAGAGCATTTTTTTTAACAATTGCAAAATTAACTTATGATTATATACTATAAATTAACCAGTTGCATATTTAGATTGTTTCCAGCCTGTTGCTATTACAAGCAAGGCTGTAAAGAAGACCTTGGTACATGTGTGTCATTTAAGGCAGGAGGTAGATGGAGTTTGTCAAGCAGAGTAAATTGGAACTTTGTTTTCCCTAGACACTCCAAGGACAAAGTTAATGGCAAGAGCTGAAGTCTGCTGGAATAAAGAGATAGGAGGACCACATCTATTACTCCTGAGGTCAAGGAAACCTCCCTGACTACACACATGCAGGAAGGCTCCTCAGGGGTCAAAAAGGGAGGGGGCAGTCATCCCATAATATGTGTGGCCATACCCCATTTAGCCTTTGCATTGGAATTCATCTTGACAAAAAGATGCGCACGCATATAGGGGAGGGTCCTAGGGCAGGTCAGATGCAGAAAAGAAGCGAGATAATTGGCCAGAGGAAAACAAAGATCCAGAAGAACTGCCCCTATATAAATGATTTAACTGCCTCTCTACTGCATTCCTCCTCATTAGGCAGGATAATCAAACCCTTTTTCTCTGGGTGTGCATTGCTGTTTTGCTTCTGTCTTAAAAAAGTAAGCTGCTTCTCTGTGTGCTCTCCCACATGTTGCGCTGTGCTTCTAATAATAAACTTTGTACCGATTTTTACAGGTTTTACCTCCTTGGAACATTCTTGCTTTCAGACGAGGCAAGAGCCAGGGCAACTTTGCTTCTCACCTCTAGCCCCTGGTGGACTAGTGGCTAGGATTTCTGGTTTTTCATCGAGGCTACTCTGGTTCAGTTTCTGGGCAGGAAGCTAAGATTCTGCTTCAAGACTGTTCACTGCTGTCTCTCTAAGAACACTTTGAGTACACATGTAAGCACATTTGAAAGATAAATTCCTAAATGTGGAATTTCTGGGCCAGTGGGTAAGTCCCTGCATAATTTTACTAAGTTGCTCTCATGGAGGCAGACAGTTTTACTGATTGATAGTTTCACTAATAATGTGTTGTGAGAGTGCTTTCTTTTACTAATGGGTAATAGCAACTTTATGACATATTGAATGTGGGCTGCTCTTCCACTTGAATGTGGGATGCTCTTCAGCTTTCTTGTATCCACCAGAATAGGCTAAGTTATGCCTTAGTCACAGACAACCTCAAAATCTTAGTGACTTGTAACAACAAGAAATGTCTTTCCTTTTAGTACATCTCCATCAAGGGTCAGCTAGGGGCTCTGGGCCACACCTCCTTACTCAAAAACTTAGGCTAACAGGGCTGCTGCCATCTTTAACATTGCCAATTGTCCTGGCTAAGGAAAAGAGGGCTCTGGAGAGTCTCACACCATCTATAAATATTGTTTAGCCTGGAAGTGATAAATATTGATTCCCTTTACAACTCATTGATGAGTATTCATTACGTGCCCTCACCCACTATAAGAGGGCCAGGAAGTGCAGTCATACATGTGCCTAGATGGAAAGCTGAAGATATTTGGCAAACAGCAGCTATGACTAACTGCTGATATGACTAATTAGCAGATATGACTACTATATCTGTATTCTCTCCTGTTAACCTGTCAATTCATGTGGTAGTAACACAGGTTTTTCTTTTTTGGAATATTTCTGGTGATTCTCTCATTTTCATTTTTCCTATTGAACTAGAATTAGCTTCTCTAACCACCCTCCTCTCTCCAGAAAGAGCCAAATTGTCAGTATTTTTTATTGTGTCTGCATTAAGTTTAGAGATCTAAGGAAAATTGAGATGTTTCTAATATTGTGTTTCCACAACCAAGAAGCAGGTATATCTTTTCAGTTATTCACATCTTCTTTTGTATCTTTCATATTTTTGAATATACATTGTATATATTTATTAGTATTCTTTTTTGTTCTTTAATGTTCTTTATTTTACTATCATCTGTAAATAATTTTAACTCCTTCTTTACAATCAGGTTGGTTTTCTTTTTTTTTTTTCTTTTTTTTTTTTATTGAAGTATAGTTTGATATACAATGTCATGTTAGTTTCAGGTAACAGCACAATGATTCATTTTTATATATAGTATATATGTAATATATATACTATATATATATATATTCTTTTTCAGATTCTTTTCCCTTATAGGTTATTACAAAATGGTTTTCTTGAAGAAACAGAAAAGATATAACCATTTCTCAAATAACATATCTATTACTCAATCAAAAATTTTTTCAAAATAGTTCATACTAAAGATTTTTCTTTTCATGATCCATTTTTATATTAATCCCAATAAATAAATAGATTAACATTACATCAACAGTAATGTTAAGTGCTTCTAGAAGCACTTAATCAAATTTTTAAGAATTATGTTTGTTTTGTGCTCTACAGGTGTCTATTATGCCCACCTGTACAAGAACTAGGAGATGATAAGCCGTTAATGTAGAATAAGATCTGACTCTTAAGAAAGAGGCTCACTGGCCCATTCATCAAATATGAGAGATGCTGAAAATTAAACATTTACAGGTAATTAGAGTATGGTTTGAGTAATGTAGGCATTGCTCTCCTATTGCATTTTTTTTTTGCCTTGGCTGCACTGTGTGACATGCGGGATCTTAGTTCCCCAACCAGGGATCGAACCCATGCCCCCTGCAGTGGGAGTACGGCGTCCTAAACACTGGACCATGAGGGAATTCCCTCCTATTACATTTTGATTTGTTGTTTTGTTGGGGAGAAAATATCAGCTTTTTTCTGAAGTTAAGCGGGTATTACAGCTAGGGTTTATTTCATATTGAGGATGAGAACCACTATTGCTTCTTATTTCTTTTTACTGCCTTGGTGTAATTACGATGTGAAGTTCAACCTAAGAGTATTTTTCTTACAACTTGTCTTTCATTTCATCCTCCTCCTATCTCAGCATTACCCTATGCTCTTTTTCCTGCAACCCATACTCTTAAGAGTTCCATTCTTAATCACAAGATTGTGAATTAAATAGAAGTCAATAGTTAAAGGCTAATAAGCAGCTGATTTGTGAGATTAATGTGCATGTATGATTGTACCTGGGATAGAAGTCCAAAGGGAATACAAGTCATCAAATTTGAATCCTTTTATGCATCATCAGAGTGAAGTCTCATAAAAATCTTATGGAATGATTCAATTTGAAAATAGAGACTTTATAATCACACAGAAGTAGAGGGAAAGTCTTTATGGAACTGACAAAATAATTACTAGGAATATAGCAGAGTAAAAATAGACTCACCAAAATAACAAACTTCTGAAATTCAAAATGTTTAAGACAAACTTCAGTTATGATAAACAAAGATGGCACCTCAGGCTTGATTTTAGAACTTTGGCAATACTAAAAAAAGAGGAAAGCTGTGCACAAACCCAGAGTAAGCAATAGTAATAGAAGAAACAGAAGAAAAAAAATTGCCAAAGGAATGGAATTGCCAATAATAAGGCTGAAAAGAATAAAAGACACAAAGACTGTTTTTTTTTAAATCTTTATTGGAGTATAATTGCTTTACAGTATTGTGTCAGTTTCTGCTGTACAATAAAGTGAAAGAGCCACATGTATACATGGATCCCCATATCCCCTCCCTCCTGAGCCTCCCTCGCAACCTCCCTATCCCACCCCTTTAGGTCTTCACAAAGCATCAAGCTGATCTCCCTGTGCTCTGTAGGAGCTTCCCACTAGCCATCTATTTTACATTTGGTAGTGTGGATATGTCGATGCTACTCTCTCGCTACACCCAGCTTCCCCTCCCCCTGGTGTCCTCAAGTCCATTTTCTACGTCTGCATCTCTATTCCTACCCTGCCATTGGGTTCATCAGTACCATTTTTCTAGATTCCCGATATATGTGTTAGCATACGGTATTTGTTTTTCTCTTTCTGGCTTACTTCACTCTGTATGACAGATTCTGTGTCCGTCCACCTCACTATGAATAGCTCAAATTCATTCCTTTTTATGTCTGAGTAATATTCCATTGTATGTATGTGCCGCATCTTCTTTATCCATTCATCTGTCGATGGACGTTTAGGTTGCTTCCATGTCCTGGCTATTGTAAATAATGCTGCAGTGAACATTGTGGTAGATGTATCTTTTTGAATTATGGTTTTCTCCAGGTGTGTGTGCAGTAGTGGGATTGCTGGGTCATATGGTAGTTCTATTTTTAGTTTTTTAAGGAACCTCCATACTGTTTTCCATAGTGGCTGTATCAATTTACATTCCCACCAGCAGTGCAGGAGGGTTCCCTCTTCTCCACACCCTCTCCAGCATTTATTGTTTCTAGATTTTTTGATGATGGCCATTCTGACTGGTGTGAGGTAGTGGAATCATCGAGGAGTGGTAGCTTGGGTATTCAGGAACAAAACATCTCAGTGCAGAAACTCCACCCGAGTTGCTGCATTCCAGGATCTGGGCCTCTGCACATACAGAAATGCAACCTCACCTTTACCCAGGGATAACTGAGGCCTAGGGGAATCTTGCTAACAAACAAAAGCTCTCAGGACTGCCAATTTATAGATTTGCCATGAGAAATAGAATTTTCAGGTAAACTTGAATGTTGACCCAGGGAGTCATGTGAGGAAAACAGAATTTCCAAGTGTGTTACTTTGGTGAATTTAGAGTTAGAATAAACATAAGTGGTTTTTAAAAGTGTTTCTCTGCCACACGTGAAGTATTCTTCCCTGGTGTAGGGGTGCTTTCTGGGGGACCTAAGTGTTTGACATTAACTGGTACACTCTGGAAATGGCAGGAAATGTATGCTTAATTCTATATGTATATAATCTATGCTTCTGTACAGATGGACTTGTACTGATACTTTCTCTCTTTAAATCCTTTAATACCATTGTCTCTGCTAGCTTTCATTTGCAGCTGAAGACAAATATCGGTCAAATGTATCACAGATTTTTTTACTTTAAGTTTAAAAGATACAAAAGGATTACATATATATGAAAAGACTCTGTCCTCTCTAGGTTCCTGTCCCTTCACCAAAAGCAGCTCATGTTATCAATTTCAGTATCCTTCCAGGGAAAATTTATGCATATTCAAGCAAATGTTTATATTCTTTAGTAGTGAAATGTACCAAATCCAACTAATAATACATGCGTTTGCAGTTTTAGTGGCCACTGACATCGTGCAGAGCAGTCAGCTATGGGCTGAGCTGCAGAGGCTCCATATCTACCCCTGACTGTTAATGCAGATATAGAACCTGGCATCTGATTCTCTCAGGCTCAGGTTATTGCAGTAGGGCCAGGCACTGGCCAGTCCAGTGAGGCCACACTGTGACTCACTAACTGAACCTCAGTCATAGGTCTGAGAGAAAGATCTCTTCTGCAGTTAACTTCTGTACTTTAACTGAATAAAACAGGAATGTGTCCTGGTTTTCTCAAACTTACAATTTGTTCATGAGACCACCTTTGGTTATATTAGAAAATAAAAAGATAACATCTTCTAAAGCACAGTGTTTGGGCACTCTCCTGTTTGGGCAGAGTCATGAGTTGCCAGTTTACTATTTTGTTGCCAAAAAGATGATCTCTAGATCAGCTGGTTCAAAACAAATGTTATATTTGGTGATATGTATCTTTTATAATTATTTTAGGTGATATGTAAGTAAAAAGTCACTGTAGAAAGTCACTATGTTCAGTTGACTTGGTGTATTTTTTACAGCTAGTTTTTCATGGAGTGCTCACTGCTCAGAGCTGAGTGTTCTGTGGGTGCTTCACTAAGATTTAATTTTACGCCGGCAGTTAGTTGCACCTGCCCTAAAAGTTTTTCCAGGTTAGACTCCAAAATAAATATACAAAAAGCAGTAGCTTTTCTCCATGCCAGGAATAACCAGCTCAGAAAATATAATGGAAAAAAAAGATCCCAATCCTAACAACAACAAAAAGTATATACAATAACTGGGAATAAACTAAAGAAAAGTGTAAAATCTGTATGACTAAAGCTATGCAAATCTACTGAGAGCCATAAAGTAAGACTAGAATAAATGAAAAGGATATCATGTGCTGTATGTAAAGACCCATTCTCCCTAAAGTAAGCTATAAATTTAATATCCTTTCAGTCAACTTCCCAGCAGGATATTTTTTTAATTGTTTATCTGAAAAGGATTGTGTAAAAATAGCCTTGAGAGTAATAAAAAGGAAGAATAATGTGGAAATAAATTGTCCTATTGTGTATGAAATGTGGGAATGCGAGAGTTATATTAAAACAAAACATTAAGTGCTGATGCAGGACATCATGGAACAGAAAAAAAAAAACAGACTACAAAATTCAGAAACAGACCCAGGCGTGTATAAACAGTGACTCTGTTAAAAAAGGAAAAATTTAATAACAGTGGAGAAAGAGTTTTATAAATGCTGTTGGAACAAATGACTAACCATTTGGAAAAACAGTTTTAGATCTTTTTTCCGTGCCCTAGATTCAAGATGGCTTAGACATTTAAATTTAAGATGCAAAATTATCTATGTATTAAAAAGGAATATGAGGGCTTCCTAGGTGGCGCAGTGGTTAAGAATCCGCCTGCCAATGCAGAGGTCACGGGTTCGATCCCAGCTCCAGGAAGATCCCACATGCCGCGGAGCAACTAAGCCCATGTGCCAAAAAAAAATAAAAAAATAAAAAAATAAAAAAAATAAAAAAAATAAAAAAAAAAGGAATATGAGTATTTCTATAATCTGATACAGGGAAATCAAAGATTGGAAACCAGAAAGCAGGGGCACAAACTCAGTGCCGACAAGGCAACAGGGTCAGGCAGCAAATTGAGTCATTTGAGTACACTGGGTAGAAAACAAAACTGTGCAATCCTCAATTTCTTTTATTTTGGTTTTTTTGATAAAGGTAGAAATATTTATATTCATTGAGAAAAATAAGCATAAGCACAATAGGTGACCACCAACATTTGGTTCAGAGTTAGGAAGTGATAGGGGATGGTGAAAATGACAAATGAAAGCATGCTGACCTAGGCCCAGGGTTGTACTCACACTAGTCTGTAAGAATGTCCCCTGTCCTCCCAGTTGTGCAACAACATGGCAGCTTGGAGGCCCCCAAGACCACTCAGCTCTAAGCAATTGTTGCCATGGAAGAATGAAGCCCAGAGTTATCAGATCTTCTGATATTTTTCCATGTAAAGCTGGAAATTGCAAATTGTATGCTAAATCTCCCCAATTTAAACTATCTCAATATTTAGAACTTTGTATAAGCCAAATAAAACCTGTTCACAAGGTCAGATTCAGCCCATAGGGCTCAAGTTTGTGAACTCCACTGTATAGTTTTGGTTTTGGTCTCAAGAATATGCTTACCTCTTTAAATGGGTTGGGACGTTTTCCATCTTTTTGTTTGTTTTTTCTGTACTCTGGATCAATTTATATAGCAGAGGAATTAATCTGTACAAATGTAGATGGAGTTCCACTGCCATCAGGATCTGGGGCCTTTTTGTGAAGACAGAATTCTACATTTTCCGAATTTCTTCTTAAGCCAGTTTTGGTTATTTATATTCCTAGAAAATCATACATTTAATCTAGATTTAAGTGAATTCTCTTACAGATTTTTTTAATCTCAACATATCAATAGTTTTATCTCTTTTTCACTCAATATTTTGTTGGTTTGTTGGTTGATTTCAGTTCCCCTCTGGATCTTTTTGTTTGTTTTCATTAATATATTTTTGTTTGACCTTTATTAATTCCTTCTGGTTTATTTTGTTTGATTTGTCCTTTTTCTAGCTTCTACAGTGAATTCGTTTGTTCATTTATTTTCATAATCCATTTTAGATAGAGAATACAAGTATTGAAGATTATGTATTTTTTTTCCTCAGGACAAGACTTTTCTCCCAACATGATCAATTTCTAAATAGTCTATAATTTGTTTTCCCTACCTCTTGTACTCAAGTCATTTCAGATTATCTTTTGAATTTCTAACTAGTTTTCTTTATTTTTTTTACTGTTGAGTTAATTTTATTGCATCATAGTCACAGAATGTGGCTGTTTCTACTCTTCTGAATGTTTCTTATGACATAATAAAAAAACAGTTTATCTAAATGTAGATGTTCCAGATTCACTTTAAAAGATACAAAGTTCTAAAGTTCTAAATATATGTTTATTATGTGATAATAGTATTGTTTGTATCCTGTCTGTCTCTGTCTGTGTGTCTCTCTTTTTTTTGTGATCTGTTAAAGTCTAAGAGAGGTATATTAGACTCCCACAATGATTATGTTTTTACAAAATTCTGTTTCTAATAACCTTTACTTCTGTCTTTTGATGCTGTATTGTTTCATATCTGTTATACTTTATTTGGTTATATATATATAATTTTTAATCTCTATAAAACATCTTTGTCCCATATAACTTTTTTTGCCTTCATTTCTACTTTTTTCAAAAATTGGCATTCCTGCTTTCTCTTATAACATTTGCCAGCTATATCTTCCTTGGTTTTCTTCTTGCCACATCCATTTAAAAATTTCTTAGAATCATTTTATATGTTTTCTTATAAACAGCTTATAGCTAATAATTGTATTTATGTAGTCCTAGAGTCTCTTTTAATAGGGAGACATTTTTCTGATAATTAACTTTAGATCTTGTTACTACCACTTTGTTTTATAGTTCTTTCATTTGCTCTCATATGACTACTCCCCCTTTTTATTTCCTTTCTAGATTTTATTGAAATGATCAAGTTTTCTTTGCTTCACTTTACTCCTTCCTAGTGATGAAAGTTATACTGTGACTTGCTACATTTTAACACATATTTGTTGTTGTTTGATTTTTTGTTTTTTTTTGTAGATGCTTTTTATCAAGTGAGGAAGTTCCCTTCTATTCCTATATTTCTGGGAGTTTTTATAATGAATGAGTATTGAATCTTGTCACATGCTTTTTGTTCTCATCAGTTGATATGATCATGTGATTTTTTTTCCCTCCTTTAGCCATTTAATATGGTGCATTACATTTTATTTTTAGTATTAAACCAGCTTTGCATCTCTAGAATAAACCCTACTTGGTCATGGTATAAAACTTCTTATATATTGCTGAATCCTGCTAGTTAATATTTTGTTAAGAATTTTTGTGTCTGTATTCGTGAGACACTGACCTTACCTAGTTTGGCTATCAGGGTGACACTAGCTTAAAAATGAGTTGAAAATGTTCCTTTCTATTTTCAGGAAGAGATTGTCAAGAATTGGTGTTAATTATCATTTAAACATTTGGTAGAATTCACTGGTAAAATTATCTGGGCCTGGAACTTTCTTTTTTGTGAATTTTTAATTCCAAATTAAATTCCTTTAATAGTTATAGAACACATAGTGATTGCCCATAGTCATTCTTTCAGAGAAGGTCTGCTGGCAACATATTCTCTTTCTTTTCCTTCATGTAAACATGTCTTGATTTCCTATTTTATTCCTGAAGGGTATTTTCATCAGCTATAGGATTCTGGGTTGACATTCCTTTTTTTCCTAGCACTTGGAAAATGTGGTGTCACTTCCTTCTTGCCTCTATCATTTCTGATGCGAAATCTGCTCTCTTTCAAATTGTTTTTCCACTAGAGATAATATACATTTGTCTCTGGTTGCTTTCAGGGTGGGTTTTTTTTCCCTTTATCTTTAGTTTTAAGAAGTTTGACTAGGCTGTCTCTTGGTGTAGATTTTAGGGGGGTTATTCTGTTTGCTTATCTTCTTGAATTTATACATTTATGTCTTTTGCAAAATTCAGGAAGTTTTTAGCCATTTCATCGAGTACTGTTTCAGCCCTGCCTTCTTTCTCCTCTCTTGGGAATTCAATGACATGAATGTTACATTTTTATTATAGTCCCACATGTCCCTGAGGCTCTGTTCACTTTTCCTTCAGTCTGTTTTCTCTCTGTTCAGATTGAGTTGTTTCTATTATTTTTAGTCACTGACACTTCCCTCTTTCCCTTTCATCCTCTTGTTGAGCCCATGCAGAGTTTTCTATTTCAGTTATTATATTTTTCAGTTCTAAAATTTTTGTTTTGTTCTTCTTTGGTCTTCTTTGCTGAGACTTTGTTTTCAGGGTTTTCTTTTCTTGGAATTGAAATATAATTGATTTACAATATTAGTTTCAGATGTAAAACATAGTGATTCAGTATTTTTATAGATTATACTCCATTTAAAGTTATTACAGGGACTTCCCTGGTGACACAGTGGTTAAGAATCCACCTGCCAGTGCAGGGGACATGGGTCCCATCCCTGGTCTGGGAAGATCCCACATGCCTCAGAGCAACTAAGCCCGAGCACCACAACTACTGAGCCCTCACACCACAGCTACTGAGCTCACATGCTGCAACTACTGAAGCCCATGCGCCCAGAGCCTGTGCTTCACAAGAGAAGCCACCACAATGAGAAGCCCGCGTACCACAACAAAGAGTAGCCCCTGTTCACCACAACTAGAGAAAACCTGTGTTCAGCAACAAAGACATAATGCAGCCAAAAAAAAAAAGTTATTACAAAATAATGACTATATTTCCCAGTGCTGTATGTTGCTTATTTATTTTATACATAGTAGTTCGTGTCTCTTAATTCCATACCCCTATCTTGCCCCTCCCTCCTTCCCTCTCCCCACTAGCAAGCACTAGTTTGTTCTCTACATCTGTGAGCCTGTTTCTGTTTTGTTCTATACATTCATTTGTTTTATTTTTTAGATTCCACGTGTAAGTGATAACATAGAGTATTTGTCTTTTTCTGTCTGACTCATTTCACTAAGCACAATTCCCTCTAGGTCTGTCCATGATATTGCAAATGGCAGAATTTCATTCTTTTTTAATGGCTGAGAAATATTCCAGTGTGTGTGTGTATGCCACATCTTCTTTATCCATTCATCTATTGATGGACACTTAGGTTGCATTCATATCTTGGCTACTGTAAATAATGCTGCTGTGAACATTGGGGTGCATATTTCTTTTCAAATTTGTGTTTTCATTTTCTTTGCTGAGACTTTCCATGTTTTCATTTGTTTCAAGCATGTTCGTAATTGCTTGTCAAAATATCTTTATGATAGCTACTTTAAAATCTTTTTTAGAAATCCTAACATTTCTGTCATCTCAGTTGTGGCATTCGTTGATTTTTTTTTTTTCATTCAATCTGTGGTGTTTCTTAGTGCTTGGTATGATAAGTGATTTTCAGCTGAAACCTGGACATTTTGTGTATTATGTGTAAGACTCTGGATTTTATTTAAACTTTATGTGTTACCTGGCTTCCTCTGACACTGCTCTGGCAGTGAAAAAGATAGAGCACCACTTCATTACTGCCAGCAGAGGCTAGAAGTCCAGGTTCTCCCTTCAGCCTTTGTGGACACAGGGGAGTGGGGAAGCTCCCTGTTATTGCTGGGCAGGGTCGGGAGTTCCAGCTTTCACTGAAACCTCCTTGACTGGGAGGGATAGGAATGTTTGTTGCTGCAGAGTAGTAGTAAACTCCTGATTCTGCACTGTACCTCCTCTGTCACCACCTCACGGGGGAAGAGTTCAGTCACCTTTTTACTGAAGGATAGAGGTGGAAGTCCAGGCTCCCTCCACATGTGGTCTCCACTGATGTTGCAGAGGTGGATCTTCATTACCACCTGGCAGGATAGAATTTCCAGCTTCCTACTTGGCCTTTCCTGACACTACCCCAGGCTTACGGCAAAGGCAGAGATCTAGGCTGTCCATTTAGCCTTTGCTGGCATGGGTATGGATGGGCCATCATTCTGGGATGTTTGGAGTAGAGCGGTTACTATATGAAAGTTTTATGCCTTCCTAGTTTACCCTTTTTGTGCTCCAGTGCCCAGAGAAAACAGGTTTATTGGGGCTATTTTTGTCTTCACCTGTTCTCGTTTCTGGTTTGCCAATTTCTTTAGCTCCAAGTCTGGGATATGTGAGACAGAGAAGTCTTGGAACTCGCCACCATGTTTTTCCTTAGGTTTTGAGGTCCTTAGCTACTGTGCCTTCTTCTTGTCGTCTTTCAGAGTATTCTCATGAACTTCTCATTGTTTTATATGTAATGCCCAAAATTTTTAGTTGTGTTTAGATGGAGAAATAGGAAATGTATGTCTACTCCTTCTTTCTGCTACCAGCATGTCTTTTGTTGGAGATATAGACAGGTAACCTCTGATATCTTCTATTCTCTCTTTTTTTTTTTGAGAATTAAAGGAGGTACCTTATTAGCATGTTTAGAACAATGCAACCCAATGACAGCTATTGTTACATATATACAAATGCAAACATACA
This sequence comes from Hippopotamus amphibius kiboko, assembly GCF_030028045.1. Classification (NCBI taxonomy): domain Eukaryota; kingdom Metazoa; phylum Chordata; class Mammalia; order Artiodactyla; family Hippopotamidae; genus Hippopotamus; species Hippopotamus amphibius. The sequence continues at coordinate 32,341,367 of NC_080197.1, read as the reverse complement.
TAAGTGTATAACATTTTAAATATATAATACAATTTAACATATCTGGAATTATATCTTATCTATTGTTCCTCAGCTTGCTTTCTTTTTTTTTTTTTTTTTCCACTTAATAGCTCTTGGAGCTCTGCCTATATCAGAATATATAGACCCACTTCTTTTTAACAGATGCATAGCATTTCACAGTTAGGATGTACCATAATTTAACCTCTTGCATACTGAACGTTGATTGGTTCTTAATTTCAGTGTGTTGCAAATGAATGTCTATATGTATATGTCTTTGTCCACATTTCTTTAAGATAGATTCTTATCACTTAGGTTGCTGACTCAACTTATTTTGATTGTAATCCAAATAATCTTCTAAATGGACTTCAAATTTAAATCCTACCCACAGTTAGAAGATTTTTAAGATTTTTCATTCTAGATCTCCAAAAACTGCCATTGGTAATTTGATAGCGATTGCATTGAATCTGTAGATTGCCTTGGGTAGTATAGTCATTTTGACAACTTCGATTCTTCCCATCGAAAAACATGGTATATCTTTCCATCTGTTTGTGTCATCTTCATTTTCTTTCATCAGTGCCTTATAGTTTTCAGATTACAGCTCCTTTGCTTCCTTAAGTAGGTTTATTCCTAAATATTTTATTCTTTTTGATGCGATGGTAAATGGGATTGTTTCCTTACAATGTCTTTCTGAGCTAGTGTATAGAAATGCAAGAGATTTCTGTGTATTAATTTTGTATCCTGAAACTTTACCAAATTCATTGATAAGCTTTAGTGGTTTGCTGGCAGCATCTTTATGATTATCTATGTATTGAATCATGTCATCTGCAAATAATGACAGTTTTATTTCTTTCTTTCCAATTTGGATTCCTTTTATTTCTTCTCTTTCTCTTGTGGCTGTGGCTAGGACTTCCAAAATTATATTGAACAAAAGTGGTGAGAGCGGACATCCTTGTCTTGTTCCTGATTGTAGAGGAAATGCTTTGAGCTTTTCACCATTGAGTATGATGTTAGCTGTGGGTTTGTCATATATGGCCTTTATTATGTTGAGGTAGGTTCCCTCTATGCCCACTTTCTGGAGAGGTTTTATTATAAATCAGTGTTGACTTTTGTCAAAAGCTTTTTCTGCGTTTATTGAGATGATCATATGGTTTTTATTTTTCAATTTAATGTGGTGTATCACACTGATTGATTTGCGGATATTGAAAAATCCTCACATACCTGGGATAAATCCCACTTGATCATAATGTATGATCCTTTTAATGCGTTGTTGGATTTGGTTTGCTAGTATTTTATTGAGGATTTTTGCATCTATGTTTATCAGTGGTATTGGCCTATGATTTTCTGTGGTATCTTTGTCTGGTTTTGATATCAGGGTGATGGTGACCTCATAGAATGAGTTTGGGAGTGTTCCTTCCTCTGCAATTTTTTGGAATAGTTTGAGAAGGATAGGGGTTAACTCTTCTCTAAATTTTTGGTAGAATTCACCTGTGAAGCCATCTGGTCCTGGACTTTTGTTTATTGGAACTTTTAAAATCACAGTTTCAATTTCAGTACGTGTGACTGGTCTATTCGTATTTTCTGTTTCTTCCAAGTTCAGTCTTGGAAGATTATACCTTTCAAAGAATTTGTCCATTTCTTCTAGGTTGTCCATTTTATTGGCATAGAGTTGCTCGTAGTAGTCTCTTATGATCTTTTATATTTCTGTGGTTTCAGTTGTAAGTTCTCCTTTTTCATTTCTAATTTTATTGATTCGAGCCCTTTCCCTTTTTTTCTTGATGAGTCTGGCTACAGATTTATCAATTTTGTTTATCTTTTCAAAGAACCAGCTTTTAGTTTCATTGATGTTTGCTATCATTTTCTTTGTCTCTGTTTCATTTATTTCTGCTCTGATCTTTATGATTTCTTTTTGCGGTGGTTTTTTGTGTGTTTTTTGGGGTTTTTTTTTTTTTTTTTTTTTGGTTTGGTTTTTTTGGTTTTATGATTTCTTTCCTTCTACTAACTTTGGGTTTTGTTTGTTCTTCTTTCTCTAGTTGCTTTAGGTGTAAAGTTAGGTTGTTCAGTTGAGATTTTTCTTGTTTCCTGAGGTAAGACTGTATTGCTATAGATTTCCCTCTTAGAACTGCTTTTGCTGTGTCCCATAGGTTTGGGATCATTGTGTTTTCGTTTTCATTTGTCTCTAGGTATTTTTTTATTTCCTCTTTGATTTCTTCAGTGATCCATCAGTTGTTTAGTAACATATTGTTTAGCCTCCACGTGTTTGTGTTTTTTAGTTTTTTTCTTGTAGTTGATTTCTAATCTCATAGTGTTGTAGTCAGAAAAGATGCTCAATAGTATTTCAATTTCCTTAAATTTACCGGGGCTTGCTTTGTGGCCCAGCATGTGATCTACCCTGGAGAATGTTCCATATACACTTGAGAGGAATGTGTGTTCTGCTGTTTTCGGATGGAATGTTCTATAGATATCAATTAAGTCCACCTGGCATAATGTATAATTTAAGTCCTGTGTTTCCTTATTGCTATTCTGTCAGAATGATCTGTCCATTGGTGTAAATGGGGTGTTAACGTCCCCCACTATTATTGTGTTTCTGTTGATTTCCCCTTTCATGGCTATTAGCATTTGCCTTATGTATTGAGGTGCTCCTATGTCAGGTGCATAAATATTTATAATTGTTATGTCTTCTTCTTGGGTTAATCCCTTAATCATTATGTAGTGTCCTCCTTTGTCTGTTTTAACAGTCCTTATTTTAAAGTCTGTTTTGTCTGATGAGTGTTGCTACTCCAGCTTTCTTTTGATTTCCATTTGCATGGAATACTTTCAGTCTGTATGTGTCCCTAGATCTGAAGTGGACTTGTAGACAGCATAAATACTGTCTTGTTTTGTATCCATTCAGTCTATGTCTTTTGGTTGAAGCATTTAATCCATTTACATTTAAGATAATTATCAATACATGTGTTCTTATAACAATTTTGCTAATTATTTTGGATTTGTTTTTGTAGGTCTTTTTTCTTTTCTTCCTCATTTATTCTCATCTCTTGTGATTTGATGAATAGCTTTAGTGTTGTATTTGGGTTGATTTTTCTTTTTTGTGTGTGTATCAAAGACTTTTGATTTGTGATTACCATGAGGTTTTGATGTAGCAGTCTGTATATATACAAGAGTGTTCTAAGTTGGTGGTCTCTTAATTTCAAATGTATTTCCAATATCCTGCATTTGTACTCTACTCTTCCCACAATTGTTGGTTTGTTATCATGTTTGTGTGTGGATGATTTCCTAACTTTGTTGTGTGTTTGCCTTTACCAATGAGTTTTCCGATTCGTAGTTTGATTATTTCTAGTTGTGGCCTTTTCTTTCCTGCCTAGAGAAGTTCCTTTAGCATGTGTTGTAAAGCTGGTTTAGTGGTGAACTTTTGCTTGTCTGTAAAACTTTTGATTCCTCCATCGAATCTAAATGAGAGCCTTACTGGATAGAGTATTCTTGGTTGTAGGTTTTCCCCTTTCATCACTTTAAATATATCATGCCACTGCCTTCTGGCCTGCAGAGTTTCTGCTGAAAAATCAGCTGATAACCTTATGGGGATTCCTTTGTATGTTATTTGTTGCTTTTCCCTTGTTGTTTTTAATATTTTCAGTTTGTCTTTAATTTTTGCCAACTTGATTAATATGTGTCTCAGCGTGTTCCTCTTTGGGTTTATCTTGTATGGGACTCTCTGTGCTTCCTGGACTTAAGTGAGTATTTCCTTTCCCATGTTAGGAAAGTTTTCAGCCATTATCTCTTCAAATATTTTCTCAGGCCCTTTCTCTTCTTCTCCTGGGACCCCTATAATGTGACTATTGGTGTGTTTAGTGTTGTCCCAGAGGTCCCTTAGACTGTCCTCAATTCTTTTCATTCTTTTTTCTTTATTCTGTTCTGTGACAGTGGATTTCACCAATCTGTCTTCCAGCTCACTTATTTGTTCTTTTGTCTCCTTTATTCTGCTATTGATTCCTTCTAGTATGTTTTTCATTTCAGTTATTGTGTTGTTCAACTGTTTGTTCTTTAAATCTTCTAGCTCTTTGTTAAACATTTCTTGTTTCTTCTCATTCTGTGCCTCCATTCTTTTTCTGACATCTTGGATCATCTTTATTATCATTACTCTGAATTCTTTTTCAGGTAGATTGCCTGTCTCTACTTCACTTAGTTATTATTCTGGGGTTTTATCTTTTTCTTTCATCTGGAACGCGTTTCTCTGCCATCTCATTTTGTTTAACTTTATGTGTTTGTGGTCTTTGTTTCTCAGGCTTCAGGTTTGTAGTTCCTCTTGCTTCTGGTGGCTGCCCCCTGGTGGCTGAGGTTGGTCCAGGGGCTTGTGTAGGCTTCCTGGTGGGTGGAACTGATGCCTGCCCACTGGTGGGAGGAGCTGGGTCTTGTCCCTCTGGTGGGCAGGGCCGTGTCAAGGGATGTGTTTAGAGGCAGCCGTGGTCTCAAGACAGCTTCAAGCAGCCTGTCTGTTGATGGGTGGGGCTGTTGGTTGTTTCGCCTGGGGTGTCCCAACACTGGAGCCAGGTCTTGATGCCAAAATGGGGACCTCCAGGAGAGCTCACACAGATGAATATTCCCAGGGCTTTGCCACCAGTGTCCTTTCCCACAGTGAGCCACAGCTGACCCTGCCTTCCCAGGAGACCCTTCAAGACCTGCAGGTAGGTCAGGCCCAGACTCCTATGGAGTCACTGCTTTGCCCTAGGTCCCAGTGCACGTGAAACCTTCTGTGTGCCCTCCGAGGGTGGAGTCTCTGTTTCCCCCAGTCCTGTAGAGCTCCTGCACTCAAGCCCCACTGGCCTTTGAAGCCAAATGCTCTGGGGGCTCCTCCTCCCCATGCCAGACCCACAAGCTGAGGAGCCTAACATGGGGCTCAGAACTGCCATTCCTGTGAGAGAACCTCTGCAATATAATTATTTCCCAGTTTGTGGGTCACCCACATGGCAGGTATGGGATCTGATGTTATCTTGAAAGCACCCCTCCTACTGTCTTGTTGTGGCTTCTTTGTCTCCGGATGTAAAATATCTTTTTTGGTAGGTTCCAGTCTTTTTTGTCAATCATCATTCAGCAGTTAGTTGTGATTTTGGTGTTTTTGTGAGAGGAGGTGAGCTCAAGTACTTTTACTCCACCATCTTGTCCTCAGTCCTAAACTCAGTGTGGATCCAGGAGACCACCACCAGCATGAGTGTGAGTCAGCATGTCTGCATCATAGTCCCATCACAGTCTCCTGAGGGTGTAGGGCATGGCAGCTGCAGAGAGCTCTAAAGGAAGATGATAGCTTCACAGATTGCCAGCCTCAGAGGCACGTATATATCACAATTTTTTTTATTCAGGTATAGTTGATATAAAATATTATATACATTTCAGGTGTACAACATAATGATTCACAGATTTTAAAGGTTATATTCCATTTACAGTTACTATGTATCCTTGTAGATTATTTATCTTATACATAGTAGTTTGTAGTTCTTAATCCCCTACTGCTATCTTGCCCTTCCCCTATCCCCTCCCCGCACTGGTAACTCTCATTTGTTCTCTATATCTTGAGTCTGTTTCTGTTTTGTTGTAGTCGCTAATTTTATTTTTTAGATTCCACGTGTAAGTGGCATCATACAGTATTTGTCTTTTCTGTCTGACTTATTTCACTTAGCGTAATACCCTCCAAGTCCATCTGTGTTGTTGCAAGTGGCACAATTTCCTTCTTTTTTATGGTAAGTAGTATTGCATTGTATGTATGTATGAATCTTTACCCATTCATCTGTTGATTGAAACATATCTTTATCCATTCATCTGTTGGTGGATACTTAGGTTGCTTCCATATCTTGGCAATTGTATATAATGCTGATATGAACATTGGGGTGCGTGTATCTTTTCGAATTATTGTTTTTGTGGATAAAGTCCCAGAAGTGAAGTTGCTGGGTCACATGGTAATACTATTTTTAGCTTTTGGAGACACCTCCAGACTGTGCCAGTTTGCATTCCTACCAACAGTACACAAAGGTTCCTTTTTTTCCATATCCTTGCCAACAGTTGTTTTTTGTGTTCTTTTTGATAATAGCTGTTCTGACAGGTGTATGGTGATATCTCATTGTGGTTTTAATATGCATTTTTCTGATGATTAACAATGTTGAGCATCTTTTCATATGCCTGTTGATCATCTGTATGTCTTCTTGGAAAAAAATGTCATTTCAGTTCTTCCGCTTATTTTTTAATCAGATTGTTTGTTTTTTTGATGTTGTATGAGCTGTTCATATATTTCGGATGTTAATCTTTATTGGTCGTATCATTTGCAAATATTTTCTCCCATTCAGTAGGTTGTCTTTTTGTTTTGTTGATGGTTTCCTTTTCTGTGGTATCTTCTTTTTCCTTGATGTACCACAATTTCTTTTTTTTTAATTGAGGTATAGTTGATTTATAATGTTGTGTTCATTTCTGCTGTAGAGCAAAGTGATGCAGTTATACATACATATATTCTTTTTCATAATCTTTTCCATTATGTTTTATCACAGGGTATTGAATATAGTTCCTTATGCTATACACTAGGACCTTGTTTATCCATTCTATGTATGCTAGTTTGTATCTGCTAACCCCAAACTCTCACTCCCCGCAACCTCCATCCCCCTTGGCAACCACCAGTCTCTTTTCTATGTCTGTGAGTCTGTTTCTGTTTTGTAGATAAGATTATTTGTGCCACATTTTAGATTACACATGTGAGTCATTTCATATGGTATTTGTCTTTCTCTTTGTGATCTACTTCACTTAGTATGGTAATCTCTGAGTCCATCCATATTACTGCAAATGGCGTTATTTCACTCTTTTATGGCTGAGTAGTATTCCATTGTGATATATATATCACATTTCTTTTCATCTGTCGATGGACATTTAGGTTGTTTCCACGTCCTAGCTACTGTAAATAGTGCTACTGTGAACATAGAAGTGCGTGTATGTTTTTGAATTAGAGTTTTCTCTGGATATGTGCCCAGGAGTAGGATTGCTGTATCATATGGCAACTCCACTGTTAGATTTTTGAGGAACCTCCATACTGTTTTCCACAGTGACTGCATCAATTTATATTCCCACCAACAGTGTAGGAGGGTTTCCATTTCTCCACATCCCCTCCAGTATTTGTTTGTTTGTTTGTTTGTTTGTTTGTTTTTTGGGCACACAAGCTTAGTTGCTCTGCGGCATGTGGGATCTTCCTGGAGCAGGGATCGAACCCGTGTCCTCTGCACTGGCAGGCAGATTCTTAACCACTGCGCCACCTAGGAAGCCCTCCAGTATTTGTTATTTGTAACCTTTTTAATGATGGCCATTCTGACTGGTGTGAGGAGGTATCTTGTAGTTTTGATTTTCATTTCTCTAATAATTAGCAATGATCAGCATCTTTTCGTGTGCCTGTAGGCCATATATCTGCCTTTTTTGGAGAAATGTCTGTTTAGGTCTGCTCATTTTTCAACCGGGTTGTTTGTTTTGTTGTTGTTGTTGAGTTGTATGAGCTCTTTGTATATTTTGGAAATTAAGCCCTTGTTGATTGCATAATTTGCAAATATTTTCTCCTGGTCCATAGGTTGTCTTTACATTTTGTTCATGGTTTCCTTTGCTGTGCCAAAGCTTTTAAGTTTGATTGGATCCCATTTGTTTATTTTTGCTTTTATTTCTGTTGCTTTGGGAGACTGATCTAAGAAAACATTGATACAATTTATGTCAGAGAATATTTTGCTTATATTCTTTTCTAGGAGTTTTATGGTGTCATGGCTTATGTTTAAGTCTTTCAGCCATTTTGAGTTTATTTTGGGGTATGGTGTGAGGGTGTGTTCTAACTTCACTGATTTACATGCAGCTGTCCAGCTTTCCCAACACCACTTGCTGAAGAGATTGTCTTTTTCTCATTGTATATTCTTATCTCCTTTGTCAAAGATTAATTGACACTGGTGTCTGGGTTTATTTCTGGGTTCTCTATTTTGTTCCTTTGATCCATATATCTGTTTTTGTGCCAGTACCATGCTGTTTTGATTACTGTAGCTTTGTAGTATTGTCTGAAGTCTGGGAGGGTTAGGCTTCCTGCTTTGTTCTTTTTCCTCAAGCAATTCTGGGTCTTTTATGGTTCCATATAAATTTTAGGACTGTTTATTATAGTTTTGTGAAAAATGTTATGGTGTACCACAATTCCTTCATCCATTCATCCACTGATGGTCATCTGGGTTCTTTCCACCTTTTTGTTATCATGAATAGTGCTGTTAAGAACAGTTGTGTACAAAGATTTGCTTTAGTACCTGTTTTCAATTCTTTTGGGTATATTCTTAGGAGTGGAATTGCTGGGCCTTATGATAACTCTGTGTTCAGCTTCTTGAGGAACCACCAAAATGTTCTCCATGGTGTACCATTTTACATTCCTACCAGCAACGCACGAGGCTTCAAATTTCTTCATATCCTCACTAATGCTTTTTATTTTCTGTGCCGTTCTCAAAATACCCATCCTTATGAGTATGAAGTGGGCATTTCATTATGGTTTTAGTTTGCATTTCTCTAATGACTAATGATATGGAGCATCCTTTTATATGCTTATTTCATTTGTATGTCTTCTTTGGAGAAATGGCTGTTTAAGACCTTTACCCATTTTTAAACTGGGCTGTCTTGTTGTTAGGTTGCAAGTGTTCTTTATCATTATTATAGAAGAATACTAAACCCTTATAAGATATATGATTTACATTTTCTCCCATTTGTAGTTTGTGTTTCCACTTTCTTGATAAATGGCCTTTCATGCACAAAAATTTTAAATTCTGATGAAGTCTAATTTATCTTTTTTTGCTTTTTTTTTCTCTTGTGGCTCATGCTTTTGATGTCAAATCTAAGAATCCATTGCCAAATCCAGGGTTATGGATATTTACCTCTAAGTTTTCTTTTAAGAGTTTTCTAGTTTTAGCTTTTCTATTTAGGTCATTGGTTGATTTTGAGTTAACTTTTGTATAGGATGTGAAGAAGGGGTCCAACTTTATTCTTTCGTGTGGAATATCCAGTTATTCCAGCACCATTTGTTTGTCTGTTTTTCCTCATTGAATGGTCTTCACGTTCTTGTCAAAAATCAGTTGGTCTTAGATGTTTGAGGTTTATCTCTGGCAAGGCAATGTACAGATTCACTGCAATCCCTATCAAATTAGCAATGGCATTTTTCACAGAATTAGAACAAAAAATTTTTAAATTTGTGTGTAAACACAAAAGACCCTAAATAGCCAAAACAATCCTGAGAAAGAAAAATAGAACTGGAGGAATCAGGCTCCCTGACTTCCAAGACTATACTACAAAGCTACAGTCATCAAAACAGTATGGTACTAGAATAAAAACAGAAATATAGGTCAATGGAACAGGATAGAAAGTCCAGAAATAAATCCATGCACCTATGGTCAATTAATCTACAACAAAAGAGGCAAGAATATGCAATGGAGAAAAGACAGTCTCTTCAATAAGTAGTGCTGGGAAAACTGGACAGCTACGTGTAAAAGAATGAAACTAGAATACTCCCTAACACCACACACAAAAACAAACTTAAAATGGATTAAAGACCTAAATGTAACACCGGATAATATAAAACTCTTAGAAGAATACATACACAGAACACTCTTTGACATAAATCACAGCAGTATCTTTTTGAATCCACCTCCTAGAGTAATGAAAATAAAAACAAAAATAAGCAAATGGGACCTAATGGAACTTAAAAGCTTTTGCTCAGCAAAAGAAACCATAAACAAAATGAAAAGACAACCCACAGAAAGGGAGAAAATATTTGCTAACAAAGTGACCAACAAGGGATTAATCTCCAAAATATGCAAACAGCTCATGAAGCTCTATATATTAAAAAAAAAAAACCAATAAAAAAATAGAATATCTAAATAGATGTTTCTCCAAAGAAGACATACATATGGCCAAAAAGCACGTGAAAAAATGCTCAGCATCACTAATTATTAGAGAAATGCAAATCAGTACTACAGTGAGGTATCACCTCACACTGGTCAGAATGGCCATCATCAAAAAGTCTACAAACAATAAATGCTGGACAGGGTGTGGAGAAAAGGGAACCCTCCTCCACCATTGGTGGCAATGTAAATTGGTACAACCACTGTGGAGAACAGTATGGAGGTTCCTTAAAAAACTAAAAATAAAGCTACCATATCATCTAGCAATCCCACTCCTGGGCATATATCTGGAGGAAAATATAATTTGAAAAGATACATGTCCCCCAGTGTTCACAGCAGCACCATTTACAATAGCCAAGACGTGGTAGCAACGTAAATGTCCATCGACAGAGGAATGGATAAAAAAGATGTGGTACATGTACACAACGGAATATTACTCAGCCATAAAAAAAGAATGAAATAATGCCCTTTGCAGCAACATGGATGGACCTAAAGATTGTCATACTAAGTGAAGTAAGTCAGACAGAAGACAAATATCCTATGATATCACTCATATGTGGAATCTTAAAAAAAAAATGATACAAATGAACTCATTTACAACACAGAAACAGACTCACAGATTTCAAAAACAAACTTATGGTTTCCAAAGGGGAAAAATGAGGGGGAGAGATAAATTAAGATTTGGGATTAACATATACACACTACTTTATATAAAATAGATTACCAGCAAGGATCTACTATATAGCACAGGGAACTCTACTCAATATTCTGTAATAACCTATATGGAAAAGAATAGATGTGTGTGTGTGTGTGTGTGTGTCTGAGTCACTTTGCTGTACACCTGAAACTAACACAACATTGTAAGTCAATTATATTCCAATATAAAATAATAATTAAATTTTTAAAAGATTGTGGTATATGCATATAATGGAATATATTCAGCCATAAAAAAAGTATTGATATGTGCTACAACATGAATGTGATTCTCAAAAACATTATGTTAAGTGAAAAAAGCCAGATGCACAATTTCATATATTGTATGATTCCATGTATATGAAATATACAGAATAGATAAATCCATAGTAATAAAAAATACTTTGGCAGTTGCCAGGGCAGTGGGGAGGGAACACTTGGGAGTAATTGCTTCGTGGGTACAGGATTTTATTAAACTTAGAGTGATGAAATGTTTTGGATTTAGATAAAAGTTGTGGTTGCACAACATTGTGAAAGCAGTAAATGTCACTGAATTGCTCACTTTAAAATGGTTAATTTTATGTTATGTGAATTTCACCTCAAAATTTTTAAGTATATGCAGGGTATATGCTCTTAAGAAATTGTGATAAACCAAAATTTTGAAAGTTATAATCAAGGTTATCACTTTTGTAATAATCATTTGCTACTTGACTTTTTATAAATTTGTTCTTCAATAAATTACTTTCATTAAACCGTTGTTCAAAAAATTAGATCATTGATGATTATAAAACATTAATGGGACATAGTTAAAGCAGAGATTAGAGAGATATTTATAGCTGTAAATGCCTATATTAGACAAGAGTAAATGCCTATATTAGACAAGAGTAAATAATTCAAATCAATAACCTTAGCTTCTACTATAAGAAACTAGAAAAAGAAGAGCAAACTAAACCCAAAGCAAGTAGAGGCTGGATATAATAAAAATTAGAGTAGAAATCAGTGAAATACAAAACAGAAAGACCATAGAGGAAAATCAATAAAATCAAAAGGTGGTTCTTTCAAAAGAGCAACAAAATTGAGAAGCCTTTAGCTAGACCAGGAGTTGGCAATTTTTTTTTCTGTAAAGGGCCAGATAGTAAATATTTTAGGCTTTGAAGGCCACATATAGTTTCTGCTATATAGTCCTGTTTGTTTGTTTTTAAACACACCTTTTAAAATGTAAAAACCATTCCTAGCCTGGGGGCTGTGTGAAAATAGGCTATGGGTCATACTTTACTAACCCCTGAGCTATGAACAACTTCATGCTAACAGACCAGTATCTCTTATGACTAAAGCTTCAAAAATCCTCTATAAAACATTGATAAACTGATTCTAGGAACATATAAAAATGATTGTGATCAAGTGAGGTTTATACCAGGAATGCAAGGTTAGTTAATATCAGAAAACCAATTAACATAATAGACTGTTATGATTAAAAACTCAAACTAGAAGTAGAAGAAGCTTCTACATAAAACTACTACAAAAAAACATATATCTAACGTCATAATTAATGGTGAAAACCTAAATGCTTTATCTCTAAGATTGGGAAAAAGGCAAGGATGCCTGCATTCACCACTTCTTTTCAAATTGCACTGGAGGTTCTAACCACTATAATCAGGAAAGAAAAATAAAATGCATTCAGATTAGAAAGGAAGACATAAAGCTGTCTTTCAGCAGGGTCACAGGGTACAAGATCATTATACCAAAAAATCAATTTCATTTCTATATAATAGCAATGAACAATCCAAAACAAATTTAGAAAACAATTTCATTTACAGTAGCATTAAAGAGAATAAAAAACTTTGGAATACAGTTAACAAAAAAGGTCAAGACTTGTACGCTGAAAACTGCAAAAGATTGCTGAAGACATTTAAAATTAGCTAAATAAATGGAAATTCCATTTTCATGCATTTGAAGACAACATTATTAACATGGCAGTTCTTCCCAAATTTATCTGTAGATTCAAAGCAATCTCCTTCAAAAATCCCAGTTGGATCTTTTGCAAGCTGATCCTAAAAGTTACATGAAATGACAAAGACCCAAAAAAAGCTAAAACAGTATGGAAAAAGAACGACGTTGGAGGACTTAATACTTCTTAATTTCAAAACTTACTACAAAGTTATAATCAAGACAGTGCAATACTAGCATAACGATAGACATATAGCTTAATGAAGCAGAATCCAGAGTCCAGAAATAAATCCTTACATTTATGGTGAATTGATTTTCTGTCAAGCTGTGCAAAATGATGAACCTCTCCCCTTCTCTGAACACATTTTTCTTATGCCTTTCTTTACTGCAGTCCTGGCACACAGCACCTTGTTGAATAGACTAAAGTTCACAGTCATGTGCTTAATGTAAAGTGATTGACAACCTCTTCCAGTAGATGATGCTAATCAGGAGGGATAGATGAACCTCTGTCTTGCACGATATACATAAATTAACTCAAAATAGATCATAGAACTGAAGATTACATAGCTAAAACTATAAACCTCTTAAAACATATAAGTAAATCTTTATGATCTTGAGTTAGACAAAACATTTCTTAGATACAGAACCGAAAGTAGAAGTAATAAGGACAAAATTGAAAAGATGAACTTAAAATTAAAAACTTTTGTGCTTCAAAAGATAGCATTAGACTTCCCTTGTGGCACAGTGGTTAAGCATCCGCCTGCCATTGCAGGGGACACAGGTTCAAGCCCCGGTCCGGGAAGATTCCACATGCCTCAGAACAACTAAGCCCATGTGCCACAACTACTGAAGCCCATGCGCCTAGAGCCCATGCTCCACAACAAGAGAAGCCACAGTTATGAGAAGTCCCCGCACCACAACAAAGAGTGCCGCCACTCACAACTAGAGAAAGCCCACACGCAGCAGTGAAGACCCAATGCAGCCAAAAATAAATAAAATAAATAAATAAATAGAAAAAGGAATTTTTTTAAAAAAGATAGCATTAAAGTGAAAAGACAAGCCTAAAACTGGGGAAGAGATTTGCAAATTATGTATCTAATAAAGCACATGTATTCAGAATATATAAAGAACTTTTACAGCTTAATAATAAGAAAACAAATAACCCAGTTTAAAATTGGGCAAAGGAGGGACTTACTTGGTGGTCCAGTGGTAAAGAATCCGCCTTGCAATGCATGGGACGCAGTCCAGTGGTAAAGAATCCGCCTTGCAATGCATGGGACGCTGGTTTCATCCCTGGTCAGGGAACTGAGAACCCATGTGCCGCAAAGCAACTAAACCCGTGCGCCACACTAGGGAGAGAAAACCCTCAGGCCACAACTAGAGAGAAGCCCGCACACCACAACAAAGAGCCTGCGCACCGCAAGGAATGATCCCTCATGCTGCAACTAAGACCCAACGCAGCCAAAATAAAGAAAGAAAATAAATAAAATAAATAAATATTTTAAAGTTACTAATCTTCTTTAAAAAATTGAGCAAAGGATTTGAATAGGTATTTCAACAAAGATAATATACAAATGGCCAGTGTGCACAGGAAAGATGCTCATTGTCACTAATCATTAATGAAATGCAAATTAAAAACCTCAGTGAGATACCACTTCACATTCACTAGATGGCTGAAATCAAAAAGATAGCAAGTTTGGAGGGATTGTGGAGAAATTTGAACCCTCATACACTGCTGCTGAGATTGTAAAATGGTGCAGCCACTTCAGAAAACAGTCTGGCAGTTCCTCAAAAGGTTAAACATTGTTACCGTATGACCTTCAGCAACTTCAGTTCTAGTTATATACCCAAGAGAAGTGAAAAGAGATGTCCACACACAAAGTTTCACATGAATATTCATAGCAGCTGAGCATTATTATTATACCTTTATTATTCATAACAGCCAAAAAAATGGAAACAATACAAATGTCCATCAACTGGTGAGTGAATATAGAAAATACAGTTTATCCATAAAATTGAATACTATTTGTCAGTAAAAAGGGAACAAAGTACTAATATAGACTATAATATGAATGGACATTGAAGACATTATGCTAAATGAAAGAAGCCTGACACAAAATACCCTATATTGTGATTCCATTCACATAAAATGTCCAGAAAAGGTACATCTTTGGAGACAAAGTGGATTAGTAGTTGCCTCAGGCTGGGGGTTGGAATAGGGAATGACAGCTAATGGATACAGTTTCTTTTGGGGGATGATAAAAACATCTGGAATTGGATTATGGTGACTATTGCACAACTTGAAATTTACTAAAATCATAGAATTACACTTAAGGTACCCTGAAAATGAATTTTATGGTATATAAGTTATCTCAAAAAAGCTAATAAAAACAAAAAGGGGAGTGGGAAGATACTGGAAACTGAAACTTCTAGAAGATTGTTGCAAGACAACCTCTGCGGCGCCTCAAGAAAATGGCATTTGAGACAATATTATAAGGCATTGAAATGTGTTTTTTGAGAGAAGTTTTCATTTGAATGTGTACATATTTGGTAAATTTAATCTTTCATTTAATAAATGTATTCTCAGCATATCCTAGATGCTGGGGATGCCATAATGATCAAAGCATCACAGATTCTGTTATCTCGAAGTTTCTGTTATTTAGTTGAAATGAAAAATACTTAATAAAATCATAATTAAAATTTTAATTACAACCTTTGATAATAAGGAAAGATTTTGATTTGATAAATCATTTTTTTTAATAGAACTAAGGGTAAAACTTTTTAAAATAAGTCGGACATTAGAAAGTCCCCAAATTTGTTAATGTGCCCAGTTCTGGGGGGGGTTTTTGCCACTCCACATGGCTTGTGGGATCTTAGTTCCCTGACCAGGGATTGAATCTGGGCCCGCAGAAGTGAAAGCACTGAGTCCTAACCACTGGACCACCAGGGAATTCCCATTAATGTGCCCATTTCTAAGTGTGTATTTCCCAGGTTTGCTTTTAGAAATCCAGAGTACATCCCTCTATGTACATATAATCTTGAAAGGGTTGTTAAGTTCCTGGACCTAACATAGGGCAGGCCACAACAGCCTATTTTTATTTTAGATAGACCTTTAAAAAGGGCCTTGCATGTTTCTTAGGTCAGTCTCCCAAGGCAATGGAAATATAGGCAAAAACAAACAAATTGGACCTAATCAAATTTATAAGCTTTTGCACAGCAACCTAACAGAATGGGAGAAAATACTTACAAACTGTGTGACCAACAAGGGCGTAATTTACAAAATACACAAACAGTTCATACAACTCAATAACAAAAAAACAACCCAGTCAAAAGGGCAGAAGACCTTAATAGACATTTCTCCGAAGAACACATACAGGTGGTCCACAGGCACGTGAAAAGATGTTCAACATCGCTAATTATTTGAAAAATACAAGTCAAAACTACACTGAGGTATCACCTCACAGTGGTCAGAATAGCCATCATTAAAAAGTCTACAAATAAATGCTGGAGAGGTTGTGGAGAAAAGAGAACCCTCCTACACTATTGGCGGGAATGTAAATTGGTGCAGCCGCTATGGGAAACAGTATGGAAGGTCCTCAAAAAACTAAGACTAGAACTATCATATGATGCAGATGTCCCACTCCTGGGCATATATCAGAGAAAACTCTAATTCAAAAAGATAGATGCACCCCAGTGTTCATTGCAGCACTATTCATAATAGCCAAGACATGGAAGCAACCTAAATGTCTGTCGACAGAGGAATGGATAGAGAAGATGTTGTACATATATACAATGGAATACTACTAAGCCACTAAAAAAAAAGTGAAACAATGCCATTTGCAGCAATGTGGATGGACCTAGAGATTATCATACTAAGTAAATGAGAAAGACAAACACCATATGATATTACTTATATGTGAAATCTAAAATATGATACAAATGAACTTATTTACAAAACAGAAACAAACTCACAGACATAGAAAACAAACTTATGGTTACCAAAGGGGAAAGGGGGTGGGGAGGGATAAATTAGGAGTTTGGGAATAGCAGATAAAAACTACTATATATAAAATAGATAAACAACAAGGTCCTACTGTGTAACATAGGGAACTATATTCAATATCCTGTAATAAACCATAATGGAAAAGAACATGAAAAAGTATGTGGAGATAAACACACACACACACACACACACACACACACACACACATACACATACATACACGTATATTTATACAGAAGATAGAAGTGGAAAAGGAAAAAAAAAAGAATTTTCTCCCTTTTTGGGGGCGGGGTGGGGGGGAATTCCAAACCTAGGCAGAATTCTGAAGTGAGCATGTCATGTAAGTCTTCTCCCCTTCTCCAAACACATTTTTTCTTGTTCCTTTCTTTACTACAGTCCTGGCACACAGTGCCTTGTTGGATTAGACTGAAGTTCCCAGTGGTGTGCTTGATGTAATGTGGCCAACCACCTCTTTCACAGATGATGCTAACCAGGAAAGGAGATGAAATTGCTCTGTCAGGCCTCTGCTTAGTGTGTTCTATGTGACTGCCTCCTTCCTAGAGTAAATATATCAACTTAAAAGATGTACATAGAGGACTGCAGATGAAAAAAGAAACAGTAATATACCTACTGTGAGCATTTGTGGGCAGCATCACATAGATAATGTAAGAGCAGAAGTCATGTGTTAAGAGGTCTGAAAAGTATTCCAGAGAAGTTGGATGAAAATAAAGCATAAAGCTCTAAGAAAGATGGAAATAATGCCAAAGATACAAAAATGATGGATAAGTTGAGAATTCACAGAATATACGTGAGGAGAAGGGGAAAAAAACGTTTAATAGGGAATGAAATAAAACAAGCCGGATAAATGAATGAGAATGTTTAAACAGTTCCAGGTGTTAAAATCATGTTATGTGTATGTTAGTTATACATGTTTCCTATGAACAGATGTATAGAACAATAGATGCAGAGGGTTTTTTCCATGATTATATGTAAGTAAAAGATGAAAATAATCAAAGAACAACAGCATGAATGAAAGAGGCTGTGTATATCCACTTTCTTTATATTCCCTCCTAGCTTAATGTAGGAACCCACCTGGGCTAGGCTGCGAGCTTGCACTTGTGTGCCCTTGGCCCCAGGAGACTTGCCCATTTCAGCAGATGCCGCACCATAAAAGGGGCTTCACCGCTCCAGTCTTGAGCACCTTGGAGTTCTTGCTTTCCCTTAGATTTTGACTGGGGAAAAATATGGTGAGTGTATCAAGCTATACATTTCCTCTGCTGAAGATTTTTAAAAAATAATAGATAGAAGGTGTTCCACTGAGGGAAGACTTAAAAATGGAAAGGAACACTCATGTAAAAGACATGGTGAAATGTTCTTCCATGAAAACAATAAGGACACCTAAATAGGATAACAAGGAATTTTGTGTAGAAAGAAATATCCAAAAATTAGCCATAAAATTGATGTATTCAAAAATGAAGTTAATGATCTTTAGGGGATACCAGCTGTAGATAAAAGAATAGCTAGGACAAACTAGGAATAATGTGAATTATTTTATATAGCTGTTTGTTAAGAAAGTCTCACCTACTGAGAGACTAAAAGCTAAACACAAGAGAGTATATACTGTGTGATTCCATTTGAGTATGGAATTCTAGAATAAGGAAAATTAATCTGTAATGATGGAAATCAGATCAGTGGTTGGGAGTGGCGATTAACTGCAAAGGGGTACAGGGAACTCTCTGGGGATAAAGAAATGTTCTGTATCTTGATTAGGGTGGTGGTAACAGGGGTATATTCATTTGTGCAAACTCATTGACCTGTACACATGGGTGCATTTTTAATGTAAGTGTATGTCTGGTTTTTTTTTTTAAGATGAACAAAATCTAAGATTTCTTGGAAAGTTTTTCTTGGATGTCTTGTATTTATAAGGAATACATGGTTTTTAATGGTTTGTGAACCATAAATTATAAAATACATCAGTCTAATTACTAGTGTCTCTTTTTCTGAGCATTTTTGAAGCAAAAGTAGAATACTAACTACTGGGAAGATGCTGGTGTATTGTTCAGGGAGCAGGAACTGGTCTAAGAAGAATGAGGCCACCAAACACACTTCAAGAAACTCTGCTGCAGCCCATCTAACTGTGGTATACTGTGTTAAGCTCAGGTCCCCTGAGGGGCCAAATCTCTATCCCTTTTGTATCTTGATGAAAAATCCCATTGCTGATAAAAACAACAACAACACTCAGATATTTCTTTTTCTTTCTTTTTTTTTTAAAATAAACTGATTAGATAGTTTGAAATTTAGGCTGAGATGAGAGATTTCAAGAACAGTGGAACTGCATAAAAGGGAAAAAGTTTTCATGTAGTGAAGTCAGAAATGCCAAGTAAGATCCAGTAGTGCACTGTATGTTCTATTTCTTCTCTTCATCCCCACAAAGAGCAATTACTAAATAACTTTTAAACTTGTAATACCTAAATAGCAAAGAACACTTATTACGAGGATGTTGAATAATAGCTTTCTTTTTAAAGATTGTCTTACTTTAAAACATTATTCAATACTCATGCTGAAAAGATATTATAATGAATATATTATAAACTTAATATATCACTAGACCAGGATTAACATCTTGGAATAATACACCATCTTCATAGGCTGTTGGGACAACATATCAGTTGTAGCTAAGCAATTCCATTTACCAAAAGAAAGGGGAAATTCCTAAAACGTGTTCTGCATCAGCGTATCCCCTGCCAACCCCCATTCCTCTGGTAATGGGGTGTAAGGCCCTGACAAGAAGGGAGAACTCAGAGGAAACTGGTTAGCAGCCAGCCCCCAGGAGCACTGAGACAGATGTCTCTTCCTTCTCATGACAGTGCTACCTCTCACACTCCATGTCTGTCTCTGTTCAGAATTCCCCCAGAGTTTGTTGGTGGTGCCACCCAGTAAGAGGACCCCTATAGGGTACCATTCTCACACCACTGGCTCACTCCCAGCTGGCCTATATTGATGGTTGCCTTTGGCCAGAGTAGGTTTCCTGGAGCAGTTAGTTGGTTTGGTAGAATCCTCTACAGAGACTTGATCTTTGCCAGGGCATCTTTTGTGTTATCTACTACTTTTTTTAATGTCATCCCTCTCCCCTACCCCTACACACACACACACACACACATTATAGCCTTAATATTTTGTCCTAATTCTTAGAGTTTTCAGACACTTCAGTGTCTATCATCTCATTTTATCCTTCCAGGAATCCCTTGAAGTTGATAGCGTAGGCATTGTCCCGTTGAGGTATAGATGGACCCAAGTGTTGACATCTAGCTAGTGACATCCTGGGAACAACATCCAGAGTTGCTGACTGCAAACCTGTCCCTTATTCCACTGTACAAGTTTCCATCTGTTTGCCTATTTCTTCTCTATTAGCCCTCCCACCATGTACATTTAATCTATTTCCCAAGGGGAGTGTTATTTTACCAAGCCAAATTTGTCTGTTGAGGGGTATTTCTAAAGGATTGAAGGATAGTCATCTAAGTCTTGACTGTAGCAAGAGTCATCACGTGAAGCCCTGTCAGCAGTGTGGAAGAGTTGTTTTGTGCAGCTGTAATTTTCTTATAGCTGTACCATATATGTGCAGATATATTTAGTAAAGTACTCCTTAACTCCTTCCTTCTCTTCCAAGAAGATCTGAGTATAAGAAAAAGGAAATTATATATTTGAATAAAAGCACTTGCAGAAAATGGCTGAATGTTCAAAACTAAATATTATCCGTTATTTATGTTTGGAAGTTCTTAGAGAGGAGTTTCTGTGGGATGCAGTAGTTCTTTGCAGCTGTTGACTTCCTGGTATAAGTTACTAGAAGTTGGAAATTAATAACACTGAAGTTTCAGTACAACCAGTCAGTATCTCAGTATTGTCTATAATATAAATATACTCTTCCAGGAACCAACAAGGACACTAAAGATCTGCAGACACATTTATGATGTACCTCGTATAAATAGAAGTAGAAGTGTTTTGTTTGGTGGGGTTTTGTTTAGTTTTGCTCTGATTTTGGCAGTAGTCATAGTTGTAATCCAGTTACCATTATGCAGTCTTGATAATCAAGCTTGGTAGTTGCTTTTTATTTTGTAATGAATCAAAATGTCAAGGAAAGTTCTGGCGTGAAGGTATGATGAGCCACTTTATCACTATAGCTCATCACCTAAAGAAGGGGGCAACCTTCATTCATGGAATTTTAACTGTGAAGTGATCAGTAAGTATTATCAAACTAATCAACAAAAATAGTTCCCTTTTTAGTGTTTAAACAATATTTTCTGTTTTCTGATTATAAAGACTAGAGCATATGGGCTGAGGGCACTGGCTTTGAAGTTGGAGACTCCCATACATACTTGGTCAGTCATGGCTATGTGACCAGAATGCTAAGCTTTGGTTTCCTTATCTATAATATGGGGGGGATAGTAGCTATAGAAATTTTATGTAAGAATTAAATAAAATAAAGCCCATAAAATGCTTAGAACAGGGTCTGTCCCCCCCCCCCCGCCCCCCACAGCACACAGCTTGCAAGATCTCACTTCCCTGACTAGGGATGAGACTCCTGCAATGGAAGCACAGAGTCCTAACCACTGGACCACCAGGGAATTCCCCAGAGTCTGATTTAATAAAGTGTTTAAAAAAAAAAAAAAAGAGGAAGAAAATCAAAATAGCTAGTAAGCCACAAGCCATTATTAATATTTTGATATGTTGGCTTTCAGGCTTTTTTCTGCTACACACACATACACACACACCTATATGTACATATATATTTACATGTATAATCCACCTTTTTTTCAACCTTTTACAAAATTGGGATTGTATTTTATATACAATTTATATCCTGCTTAATTTTTCCCACATATCTTTACTAAAATTTAAAATTTATTGAAAACAGGTTTTCATGACCAAATAATATTGTAACATATGACTCTATATAATTATTTAATCATTATCTCCTTGTGAGACATCTAAGTTATTTCTAGTATTTTACCATCACAAATATTATGACTTTAACAGTTAAAGAGTTTTTAAAATCCTAATGCTTTTTTTTCCTTTGTACTTCTTTGAGGTTGAACATTTTCATGTATTGATATTCCCTGATCATTGGCAATATGAAATAATACCCATACCTCTCTGTGAATACTTTTTTGTAAAGCTTTTTAGGTAGGATCTCAAGCTTCTGGAGTAGTGCCAGGTACATAGTAACTACTCAATAAATATTTGTGGCGTGATTAATGAATTAATGGCAGGGATATTAACCCTCTGTCTGTCATATTTGTTTCAAGCCTTAAGGAAAAATTTGCCTCTATACATGTACAAAGAAAATACTGTCTTGGTTCTTAGTCTTTATAACCTAATTTTTTCCCGTTCTTTTTTTCCCCACAGTTCATCCATGAGCTCGGATTTCCCACATTACAACTTCAGGATGCCTAATATTGGATTCCAGAACCTGCCACTCAACATATATATTGTGGTTTTTGGCACTGCTATATTTGTCTTCCTCCTTAGTGTGCTCTTCTGTTGCTACTTGATTAGGTAATCAATTTACATTCTGTGTTGATTCAATATGTGTTAAGCAATCAATAATAAATCAACTTTCTGCCCTTAGATTAAAATGTTTTATACTTATGATAATTAGCAAATCTTCTAGAATTAAGGTGGCTTATTAACATTTTAACCTTCTGTGAGTTACTAATCAGTAAAACACCGTTATTCAGTCTTCGTTCTTACCTGCTGCGCAGGTATGTTACACTACAGGAGAAAATTGTTTTTCTAACATATTAGCACCTAGCCCAGAGACACTTATGTTATTGTCCCCAAGATTTAATCTACTTTCACAGAAATTTCAAGATTTCTTTTCAGGAAGGTGTTAGCTAAAGTCATTAGGGATCAGAAAACAATGTCCAAACAAGATCCAAGTCTTTAATCGGATTCTTGTAGTCTCTCAAGAAGATCTGAAGCTCCCATTTATTGTTGAGTTGGTCAGGTGTACAGGTGATTGATTATCTGCATAAAACACCAAATATTCCACAAGCTCTGTAGCACATGTACAGACAAGTGATAAAGGATAAAATACCCACAAGAAGGAGTAATGAATGGATTTGGCCAGTAAAGATTCATGGTTGACTGACTCATAATTGTTTAAGCAAGCATTTTTCTCTTTCTGAGTTTTTAAATAGGGCCTAGTTTTCTTTTTTTTTTTTTCCATTTTAATACTTTTAATACTTTTAAAAAATTTTTATTTTGTATTGGAGTAGAGTTGATTAACAATGTTATGTTAGTTTCAGGTGTACAGGAAAGTAATTCAGTTATACATATACATGTGTATCTATTCTTTTTCAAATTATTTTCCCATTTAGGTTTTTACAAAGTATTGAGCAGAGTTCCCTGTGCTATACAGTAGGTCCTTGTTGGTTATCTATTTTAAATGTAACAGTGTGTACATGTCAATCCCAAACTCCCAGTCTGTCCCTCTCCACCATCCTTCCCCTCTGCTAACCATAAATTTGTTCTCTAAGTCTGTGAATCTGTTTCTGTTTTGTAAATAAGTTCATTGTATCTCTGTATACAGGTGATATCATATGATATTTATTGTTCTCTGTCTGACTTACTTCACTTAGTATGATAATCTCCAGGTTCATCTATGTTGCTGCAAGTGGCATTATTTTATTCTTTTTAGTGGCTGAATACTATTCCACTGTATATATGTACCACATCTTCTTTATCCATTCATCTGTCAGTGGACATTTAGGTTGCTTCCATGTCTTGGCTATTGCTGCAATGAACATTGGCATGCATATATCCTTTCCAACCATGTTTTTCTCCAGACATATGCCCAGGAGTGGGATTGCTGGATCACATGGTAGCTCTATTTTTGTTTCTTAAGGAACCTCAATACCGTTCTCCATAATGGCTGCACCAATTTGCATTCCCACCAACAGTGTAGGAGGATTCCCTCTTCTCCACACCCTCTCCAACATTTATTGTTTATAGATTTTTCAGTATGGCCATGCTGACCAGTGTGAGGTGATATCTCACTGTAGTTTTTATTTGCATTTCTCTGATAATTAGTGATGTTGAGCATCTTTTCATGTGCCTCTTGGCCATCTGTATGTCTTCTTTGGAGAAATGTCTGTTTAGGTCTTCTGCCCATTTTTGATTGGGTTGTTTGTTTTTTTTGATACAGAGCTGCATGAGCTTTTTGTAAATTTTGGAGATTACTCCTTTGTTGGTCGCATCATTTGCAAATATTTTCTCCCATTCTGTGTGTTGTGCTTTCATTTCGTTTATGGTTTCCTTGCCACGCAAAAGCTTTTGAGTTTGATTTGGTCCCATTTGTTTATTTTTGTATTGATTTCCAAATAGGGCCTAATTTTCAAAGCCAAAGCTGAGACTATAAAAATTTTTACACTGTATTCAAAGAGCTTTATGGAATAAAAGAGAATTGAATTTTATTAAGCAGCTATACATCTAACAGTTCTTAGTGTTTGCACAGCATATGTTTAAGATAGATAACATCATCAGATATCTTTTGACAATAATTCATTGTTGCCACTAGTGTTTTGGGGGCACTCACTTACTGATGGTCAAATTCAAATGAATTTAGTGTGTAGTTTCTGATTTTCTGACAAATGAATTTACATTCTTCATAGAAAGTGAATCTTTTCTGAAGTTCCAAAAAATGTAATTGCCCCTTATATGCCATCTGCTTATGATTTTTAGGTCTTGTTCAGAGAGATAAATTAAATATTTAGCTAATATAATCATAACATTCAGGAAAAACATTTTAAAATCTGTTTATTTCCAGAAATTTCCTTTTTCCAACATTTTTAATAGTAGTTTGATTTAAAAAAAATAATCATTTGATAAATGTTATGTAAATATCCAGCATTTTTTTAAATTAGGGAATTAGCCATGGCACAAACAGGACCTCAGAGCATTAAAATCTATTTCTTTTTTTCAGGCCTACTAAATTTTTTGGTAATTGTCCAAATAGTGGTCTGACTCAGAAATTTGTGAATTTAATATTTGAAATGAAATTATTTTTTAAAAGACAAAAATAATACCAAAAAAAGTGTAAAAAAAAGAAAAGGAAGGGTTATCATATAATATATTCTAAAATGTGTAACTTATAATATAACTTTTATTACTTTGTCAAAGAATTAATCCTTTAACATTTTTGTTTTAAGAAAAACACTAGTATACCAATTGTGATTCTGGGTAAAATTTTTTGAGAAGTAAGTTGTGAAATACCATTTTATCTCATTGTATTCCTTTTAATAATCAAGCAAATAAGTAAAGAAATAAAGAAAAAAAAGCAGTTGTTTTCATGCATTATCACTGTATTACATTTTATCCTTTTTGTATCTTTTTTTATTAAACTAACAAAGCAAATAAGTGGGAATCTTCTACACTAAAATAAAATTATCTTGTTTAATCAGAGAAACCAGTCACATTCAAACAATTCTAAGTTTCATTTATAAGTCATTGGTACCATTTTCAAATTTTAATCATGATGTAAGAAGCTTTCCCTTTCTGATGATCTCAGTTTGTTACTTTAACCCTTCACATGTTAAGTTCGGATTTCACAAGTCATTTACAGTTAATCTGGAGATTCATGGATTCAGCTCCTCTAATATTACCCAAGCCCATTTTTAGATATAACTTTAAGTTCTCCAGCACCTTCCCAGGGAGCTCTTCTGTTCTCATGTAGAAAGATCCCTCCAGTCACAGCCAGACTCATCAGAACCATTGGAGAAACACAACTTAGGTCTAAATGAGACACCCATCACCAACGACAATCTTATACAACATCATAGTATAGAATTTTCTACCTATGGTAGGGCTATAGATAGATCACTACTGGAGCACGAAAGAAGGATGTCTTACATTGCTATTTTATAATGAACCATATAACATTCTAATTTATGTTTGTTATTCATCTCTGTCCCCAGATAAATATTTATTCTGTTTGCTGTATTCCAAACAGTGCCTGGCACAGTATTGGCACTCAGCAAATGTGGTTGGGTAAATGAAAGAATGGTGTCTCTAATAGAAAGTCATTAGATATGCATCAAACTGAAAACTCAAGAAGTAGCAACACAAGAAACATATTGAGAGACTTGGAAATAAATATCAAAATAATGAGCTAAAGGGAAAAAAGTGGTCATCTCTGGGGAAGAGAGCAGCAGGGTTGTTGTTGTTGTATAACTTTGAAACACAGGTGAGTAAAAACTAAAAATAGAGGGAAATTTTTGAGTTACCTAATAGAAATTATAAGGTCACAATAATGACAGAAAAGCTAGAGAGGGTGTGATAGATGGTTGTGAGAAATATTTGAGAGGTGAAAATGAATAGAATTTGGTGACTGGACATAAAAAAAAGACAAGAAAAGGATGAGCTTAGAATCTTTCTGGACTTCTGGCTTAGGCAGTGGGGCGGATAGCCATCCCTTCACAGAGGTAGAAAATGGATGGGCAAGTTTGGGGTGGAAAGATGATAGATTCTGTTTCAGACGTAGGAGGACTGCGTTCCCTGTGTAACAGTCAAGATGTCTAGAACACAATTGGATATGTGGGTCTAAAGCTTATGAGAAGTCTGGTCTGGAAATAGGGGGTGATATAATAAGAGGTGGAAGTCGAAGCCAGGAGTGTCCCCTAAAGAGAATGTATACAGTGAAACAAAATGTGTCCATGACAAAATCCTAGATAAACATTGACATTTAAGAGGAGCCCATAAGAGAGACTAGGAAGGGATAGCAGGAGACAGGAGGAAAAGCATGAGAGAGGTGTCCCAGGTGGATTGAATCGGTTGTGTCAGCCATTCTCAGGGAGGTCTAGTAAGAAGAATTGAAAAGTTCCCATTACACTTGACAGTTAGCTTTGCATCCATAATCTTAGTTAGAAAAGTTTCAGTAGAATAGGTACACAGGTGATGAAAGGTGGGTTATAATGGGACAAAGTCTGACAAGCAGGTGAAAATGGATACAAAGAATATAACCTCCTCTTTGAAGAATGTTGGCTAAGAAAAGATTAGGGGTGGGGAGTGCAGTTTCCTGTAAATTAAGGATTTTGTTGTTTCGGTTTTTTTAAGATAGAGATTTAGGGGTATTTATAAATGTAATATTAAGGAGAATGAGCTAGTTGGGGAAGATTTGTGAGAGAATGAATCATGGAGGTGCGAAGAGACATACCTAAAAGTTACAGCAGTATTGGTTGTAAACAGGAGAATACCTTCTTAACACAGATGAAGGTAACTGGGAAGAACAGTATATATGTAGGTATGTGGGGCTGGGAGCAAGAGAGCTGCATATCTGAAGACCTCTTTCTTTCCTTGAAAAGTAGTTGAAAATGATGGGGAAGGAGGTGGTAGGATAAAGCTTGAAGAACGTGCAAGGGTTTGAAATGACTACTGCATGGAAGCTTAGGATACTCAGCATGAGTTAAGTATAATCAAAGAGCAGTGTAGGGGATCTGAGCATGGGGACTACAGATTTGTAATGGCCATAAGCTTCATGCTTTTATCATTTTTCTCCAGCTCTGTTCAGCACTGTTAAGCATGCCCTCTTGGATACTTTTTTAGGAATCAGTATTTATTAAGTACTTACTATGTGCCAGACTCTGTGCTGTGCACTGCAGTTAAACTAGGTAACTTTATTATCTTTATTTTACAGAAGTTAAATAATTTTCCTATAGTTAAGCAGATAAAAGTTGGTTAGAGCTGAGACTCAAACCTAGTTTTGTCTAACCTAGAGCATGTGCTCTTAACCACTTAAAAAGTAATAATAAATTATATTTTTCAGGTTTCATTTCAAAATAACCATTTCAGAATTTTATAATCACACTCAAGGACAGATTTGCATACTGAGGATGTCCTAAAACTTTACTGAAGTATAATTGATTTACAATGTTAACACTTTTTCTGAGCCTGGAATTTTTAATTGAAGACAGTACTTACTTTACTTTTCTTTAAATAATGGATAACAAGCTGCTTAAGAAAAAGGAAATATTCCCCATTCTTACCTCCTTTCACCAAGTAAGTCACAATGTATATTACTAGTATGTTTCCTGAAAGGAATAGCAAAAAGATATTTCTGTTAAATGCATGGCAAATGCAAAAGAAAATAGTGCAATCTAAAATATTAGGTAATTAGTGGAACTTAGAGTAATGGAGTAATCAGAGGGATGAAATTAATTTAAGTAGGACTTTCTGGAAAGGATGAATTTTTGAGCCATGGATTGAAGAAAAGGTGAACACAAATTGACCCCTGCTGTGGCCGGAAGTAATGATGCTTTGGGAAAATATGCACATCCAAGTAAAAGAGTCAAATAAGCAAAATAAATTTACAGATCCAGCCTCATTTTAATGAACTGTAATGGAGTTAATTTTGTTCCTTTACATGAAAATGTACTGCACACATCTCTCAGCAAAACAGGAAGACCAAAAAAAATACAAACAAAAAACGCTAAGGATATAGATGATTTGAATTACATTACTAATAAAATTTGACCTAATTAAGAGAAATTTATAGTTTTAAAATCATATATCACACAAGAAAGGCTGAAAACCAATGATATAAATTTTCCTTTTATGGAACTAAAAAAAATAGCCAATTAAACCCAAAAGAAAGTAGAAGGAAGAAAATCAAAAAACTAAGCACAGAAATCAATGAACTGGAAAACAAATGTGTAATAAAATTGTTGAAGTCAAAAAAGCTGATTCTTTGGAAAGATTAACAAAATTGATGAATCTCTAGAAAGCGATCCAGAAGAAGCGAATAGAAAACATAAATTTACTAATATCAGAAATGAAAAGAGGGACGCTACGCCAAATCCTACAAGCATTTAAAAGATTGCAAAGGACATTATAAACAACTTTATGCCAGTAAATTTGAAATATTAGTTGAATTAGACACTTTCCTAGAAGAAAATATAGTGCATTAAAACTGATATAAGAAATAACATTTATGAAGAACCCACAACTAACATGCTCAATGGTGAAAAACTGAAAGCTTTCCCCCTAAGATCAGGAACAAGACAAAGATGCCCACTTTTGGGGGCAGAAAACCTAAATAGATGTTGCTCCAAAGAAGACATACAGATGGTCAAGAGGCACATGAAAAGATGCTCAACATCACTAATTATTAGAGAAATGCAAATAAAAACTACAGTGAGATATCACCTCACACTGGTCAGCATGGCCATCATGGAAAAGTCCACAAATAATAGATGCTGGAGGTTGTGGAGAAAAGGGAATCCTCCTACACTGTTGGTGGGAATGCAAATTGGTGCAGCCATTATGGAGAATGGTATAGAGGTTCCTTAAGAAACAAAAATAGAGCTACCGTATGATCCAGCAATCCCACTCCTGGGCATATGTCTGGAGAAAAACATGGTTGGAAAGGATATATGCATCCCAATGTTCATTGCAGCACTGTGTATAATAGCCAAGACATGGAAGCAACCTAAATGTCCATTGACAGATGAATGGATAAAGAAGATGTGGTACATATATACAGTGGAATAGTATTCAGCCACTAAAAAGAATAAAATAATGCCACTTGCAGCAACATAGATGAACCTGGAGATTATCATACTAAGTGAAGTAAGTCAGACAGAGAACAATAAATATCATATGATATCACCTGTATACAGAGTCTAAAAGAAAGATACAAATGAACTTATTTACAAAACAGAAACAGATTCACAGACTTAGAGAACAAATTTATGGTTAGCAGAGGGGAAGGATGGTGGAGAGGGACAGACTGGGAGTTTGGGATTGACATGTACACACTGCTATATTTAAAGTAGATAACCATAATAAATGCCCAAATGGGTTTTTTCAGAAAAAAAAATAATAATAATAAAATAAAATAGATAACCAACAAGGACCTACCATATAGCACAGGGAACTCTGCTCAATACTCTGTAATAACAGAAGAAAATGTTAGTAATGTGCCAAGTAGGTCAGTAGAAAATAAGCAAGATAATGGAAAGAGGAAGGCATAGAAAATGTAACAAACATTTGGGATGAAGTAAAAAGGCCTAAACCACATTTAAATTGAGTCCCAGAGAGAAATGTTGAGAGACGATAGGGAAGAAGCATAGACTAAAATTTCCTTCACAAATTAAGGATTCAAGAAGTACAGTAAACCACACACAAAAAATGGGGTTTGGGGGTCAGGATTGTTTTTTTGTGAAATCGCTGACAACCCATGAGTAAGATAAAATATTACAGACACACATACGTATACACACACATACACACACACACACACACACATAAATATACAGAAAGAAATGAATTTCTTTAAAAAGAGAATTTTGCTACATGGCATATCTAAAGTATTTGGAAACTTATGTCCACACAAAAACCAACACACAGATGTATTAGAAATAAGCTTTACTATAAATGCCAAAACTTGGAAGCAACCAAGATATCCTTCAGTGAGTAAATGAATAAATGAATTGTGATACATCCAGATAATAGAATATTGTTCAGCACTGAAAGCAAATGAGCTATCGAGCCATGAGAAGACATGGAAGAATCTTAAATGCATATTTCTAAGTGAAAGAAGCCAATCTGAAAAGGCTACATACTGTATGTTTCTCACTATATGACATTCTGGAAAAGGCAAAACTGTGGAAACAGTATAAAGATCAGTGGTTGCCAGGGGCTGGGGAGAGGGAGGGATGAACAGGTGGAACACAAAGAATGTGTAGGGCAGTGAAACTATTCTATATGTTACTATAACGGTGGGTACATGTCATTGTATACTTTAAAAAAAAAAAGGATCTGATTTCTCAACAGAAACAGTGAAAAAAAATTAAAGCACTGATATTCATTAAAAAAAAAAATGCCCACCTTCACCATTACCATCCAACATTGTACTAGAACTTCTAGCCAGAGCATTTACACAAGAAAAAGAAATAGAGGGCATCCAATTGGAAAGAAAGAAGTAAAACTGTCTCTTCTTGAAAATGACGATTCTATATATAGACAGTCCCATAGAATACACACACACACACACACACACACACACACACACACAATCTAGAATAAACAAGTTAAGCAAACTTGGAGAATACAGAATCAACACCAAAAACTCAGTTATATTTCTCTACACCAACAAGGAACAATCTGAAAAGGAAGTAAATGAAACATTTATAAAAGCATCCAAAAGAATGAAATTCATAGGAATAAATTTAACCGAGGAAGTGAAAGCCACAGTGTACACTGAAAACTACAAAATATTGCCGAAATAGATTAAAGAAAACCTAAATAAATGGAAAGATTTCATGGATTGGAAGACTTAATATTGTTAAGGTGGCAGTATTCCTCAAAGCAATCTACAGATTCACTGCACAGGCTATCAAATTTCAAATAACCTTTGATACAGAAATGGAAAAACTGATCCTCAATTCGTTTAGAACTGCAGGAGGCCTCAAATAGCCCACACAACATTGAAAAAGAAAAAAAGGCAGGAAGACTCCCACTTACTAATTTCAAAACTTACTTTAAGCTACAGTAATCAAAACGTGGTACTGGCATAAGAATGGACATATAAATCAATAAAATAGAATTGAGAGTCCAGAAATAAATGCAAACATCTATGGCAAATTGATTTCTTTTTTTTTGGCTTTTGTGGCTCTCCATATAGGTTTTTTAAAAAAATTTTGTTAAAGTGTAGTTCATTTACAATGTTGTGTTAATTTCTGCTGTACAGCAGAGTGACTCAGTTATACGTATATATTCTTTTTCATATTCTTTTCTGTTATAGTTTATCACAGGATATTGAATATAGTTCCCTGTGCTATGCAGTAGGACCTTGTCGTTTATCCATTCTATATATAATAGTTGGTATCTGCTAATCCCAAATTCCCAATACTTCCCTCCCCCACCCCCCTCCACCATGGCAACCACAAGTCTGTTCCTGCTGTCTATGAGTCTTTTTCTGTTTCATAGATAAGTTCATTTGTGATGTATTTTGGATTCCACATGTAAGTGGATATATGGTATTTGTCTTTCTCTTTCTGACTTACTTCACTTAGTATGATAATCTCTAGGTGCATCCATTGCTGCAAATGGCATTATTTCATTCTTTTTTATGGCTGAGTAATATTCCGTTGTATCTTTGTACCACATCTTTATCTGTTCATCTGTTGATGGACATTGAGGTTGTTTCTATGTCTTGGCTGTTGTAAATAGTGCTGTGAACATAGGGATGCATCTGTCTTTTCGGATTATAGTTTAGTCTGGTCATATGCCCAGAAGTGGAATTGCTGGATCATATGGTAGCTCTATTTTTAGTTTTTTTTGAGGAATCTCCATACTGTTCTCCATAGTGACTGCACCAATTTACATTGCCACC
The DNA here is from genome assembly GCF_030028045.1 of Hippopotamus amphibius kiboko. Taxonomy (NCBI): domain Eukaryota; kingdom Metazoa; phylum Chordata; class Mammalia; order Artiodactyla; family Hippopotamidae; genus Hippopotamus; species Hippopotamus amphibius. Next base: position 32,309,410 of record NC_080197.1, on the reverse strand, counting down.
AACAGTGTATCAGGGTTCCCTTTTCTCCACACCCTCTCCAGCATTTATTGTTTGCAGACTTTTTGATGATGGCCATTCTGACCAGTGTAAGGTGGTACCTCATTGTAGTTTTGATTTTAGTTTTCCTAATAATTAGCAATGATGAGCATCTTTTCATGTACCTGTTGTCCATTTGTATGTCTTCTTTGGAGAAATGTCTATTTAGGTTTTCTGCCCATTTTTCGGTTGGGTTGTTTGTTTTTTTGTTATTGAGTTGTATGAGCTGTTTGTATATTTTGGAAATTAAGCACCTGTCAGTCACATCATTTGCAAATATTTTCTCCCAGTCCATAGGTTGTCTTTTCATTTTGTTCATGATTTCCTTTGCTGTGCAAAAGCTTATAAGCTTGATTAGGTCCCATTTGTTTATTTTTGCTTTTATTTTTGTTGCCTTGGGAGACTCACATAAAAAAACATTGTTACTGGGCTTCCTAGGTGGCGCAGTGGTTAAGAATCTGCCTGACAATGCAGAGGTCACGGGTTCGATCCCAGCTCCAGGAAGATCCCACATGCCACGGAGCAACTAAGCCCGTGTGCCAAAAAAAAAAAAAAAAAAAAAAAAAAACATTGTTACGATTTATGTCAGAGAATGTTTTGCCTATGTTCTCTTCTAGAAGTTTTAGGGTGTCTTCTCTTATATTTAAATCTTTAAGCCATTTTGAGTTTATTTTTGTGTATGGTGTGAGGGTGTATTCTAACTTCATTGATTTACATGCAGCTGTCCAACTTTCCCAACACCACTTGCTAAAGATACTGTCTTTTCCCCATTGTATATTCTTGCCTCCTTTGAGGAACACTAATTGTCCATAGGTGTATTGGTTTATTTCTGAGCTCTCTATTCTGTTGCATTGATTTGTATGTCTGTTTTTGTGTGAATACCACACTGTTTTGATTACTGTAGCTTTGTAATATTGTCTGAAGGCTGGGAGGGTTATGCCTCCAGCTTTGTTCTTTTTCCTCAGGATTTCTTTGCAATTCTGGGTCTTTTATGGTTCCATATAAATTTTAGGATTATTCTATTTCTGTAAAAAAAAAAATGTCATGGGTAATTTGATAGGGATCACATTAAATCTGTAGATTACTTTGGGTTGTATGGTATGGCTAATTGATTTTTGACAAGGATGCCAGGCCCATTCAGTGGTGAAAGAATAGTCTCTTTAACAAATGGTGGACCAACTGAATAATATGTGCAAAAGAATAAAGTTGAACCCCTGCCTCATTTCCTATGTAAACATTAACTAAAAAAATAGATCAGCAACCTAAATATGAGCTAAAACTATAAAATTCTTAGGAGAAAACGGGTAAATCTTCATGACTTCAGATTGACAATGGAGGCTTAGATTTGACACCAAAAGTACAAGCAATAAAAGAAAAAATAGGTAAATTGGACTTATAAAAATTAAAAACATTTGTGCATCAAAGAACATTATCAAGAAAGTGAAACAGCCTACAGAATGGGAGAGAAATATTTACAAGTCATATATCTGATAAGGATTTAATGTCCAGAATATGTATTTTAAAAAACTCTTACAACTCAACAGCAAAAAGACAACTGAATTTAAAAATGGGTAAAGGGGGGCTTCCTTGGTGGCACAGTGGTTGGGAGTCCACCTGCCGATGCAAGGGACATGGGTTCGAGCCCTGGTCCAGGAAGATCCCACATGCTGTGGAACAATTATGATGCCTGTGCGCCACAACTACTGAGCCTGCTCTCTAGAGCTCATGGGCCACAACTCCTGAGCCCACATGCCACAACTGAAGCCCATGTGCCTGGAGCCCGTGCTCTGCTACAAGAGAAGCCACTGCAGTGAGAAGCCTGCCCACTGTGACAGAGTAGCCACTACTCACCACAACTAGAGAAAGCATGCACACAGCAACAAAGACCCAACACAGCCAAAAATAAAAAATATAATAATAATAATAAATAAATAAAAATATGTAAAGGGCTTAAATAGCCATTTCTCCAAGGAAGATATATACAGATGGCCAACAAGCATATGAAAAGATGTTCAACAGCATTGGTCATTAAGGAAATGCACATTAAAACCACAGTAAACTACTTCACAACTGCTAGGATGCTGTAGTCAAAAATATGGAAAATTATGTGTTGACAAGGATGTGGAGAAATAGGAACCCACATAAATTACTGGCAGGAATGTAAAATGGTGCAGCCACTGTGGAAAAGAGTTCATCAGTTCTTTGAAAGTTAAACATATAATTACCATATGACCCAGAAATTTCACTCCTAGGTATCTATCCAAGGCAAATGAGATATGTCCTCAAGGAAGTTTGTACAGAATGTTTATAGCATTATTCATAATAGCCAGAAGGTGTAAACAACCCAAATGCTCATCAACAGATAAAAGGATAATCAAATTGTGGCATATACATACAGTGAAATATTATTCAGCCATAAAAAGGAGTGAAGTACTGATACTTGGGGCAGAGGCTTGAAAATGTTATACTAAACAAAAAGCCAGACACAGAAGGATCACATATTGTATGATTTATTTTATGTAATGTATCCATAATAGGCAAATCCATAGAGACAGAAAGCAGATTAGAGATTACTAGGGAAGGGGAATTGGGGACCAATTACTTAATGAGTACCAGATATTTTTTGATGAAAAAGTTTTGAAACTAGTGAACTAGTGGTTGCACAACATTGTGACTACGCTAAGTACCACTGAATTATACACTTTAAGATGGGTAATTGTATGTTATGTGAGTACAAATAAAAGAATAATAACATTTTTAACTGAGTCAAGAAGAAATAGAAAATATTAATAATTATATATTTAATAAGGAAAGCATTTCCACAAAGGAACTGCAAGCCAGGTAGCTTCACCAGTGAATTTCTCCAAACATTTAAGGAAAAAATACCACTCTTATATGACTTTTCCAGAGAATAGAAGTAGAAGAAATAACTTCTCAACTCATATAATGAGGCCAGATAATTTTGATTCCAAAGCCTGATAAGGACAAGGATGGAAATTATAGACCTTTCTGTGTTCTTTCTCATGAACAAACTATCAGTAAATCAAATTCAGGGATATACAAAAGGGTGGTACATCACAACCAAGTGGAGTTCTGTTCCAGGAATGAAGGTGGTTTTAACATTCAAAAACCAACCAATGTAGTATTCCGCATTAACAGTAAAAAGAGAAAAATGTGATGGGGAAAAACGCACTTGACAAAAATTAATACCTATTCATGATTTTTTTAAATCTAAAACTAGGATACAAGGGAACTTTATTTGAATCAAGGGTATCTACAAAAGATCTAGAGAAAACATCGTATCTAAGAGTAACATATTGATGAGGACATTTACTCTCACCACTTTTATTTAATATTGTACTGGAGGTCCTAACCAGTGGAGGGGGAAAAAAAGAAGTGAAATAAAGAATAGATTGAAATATGTGAAGATTGAATAGGCAGAGTTTAAACTGTTATTCTTTGTAGAGAAAATAATTGTGTATTTTAAAAATCCAAAAGATTCTGCAGATAATCGTTTTAGAATTAATAAGTGAACTTAGCAAGTCACTAGATAAAGGATCAATATGTAAAAATTGATTTTTTCTACGTAGTAGCAACAAAGAATTAGAAAATTAAAAAAATTTTAAGTACCATTTATGGTAGATCAAAAATTACCAAATATACCTAGGAATAAATTTAATGAAGGATATGTAAGTATTCTATGTAGAAATGTGTACAGAGAAGATCTAATAAATAGAGTATGCTATATTCATAGGTTGGAAATTCAGTCTTGTGAAGATGTCAGTTCTTCCCCCAGTTGATCTATAAATTAAACACAATCTCAGTCAAAATCCCAGCAGGTTTTTTGTGGCTATTTATAAGCTCATGAGATTTACATGGAAATACAAAGGACTATGAATAGCCAAAATAGTTAAGAAGAACAAAGCTTGAGGACTTACACTACCAGACCCCAAAACTTGTTGTAGAGCTCCAGTACTTAAAATAGAGTGCTGTTCACCTAGCACCCAGATCTTAGTTTCCAAATATTATTCTCCAATAAAAGGAACCAAGGCTCTTTGAAAGAAGTGGTTAATTCCACAACTGGAGCATGGAAAATACAAGATGAGCTTGTAACATCTTTTGGTGCAGTGAGCTAGGAAATGCATGGGAAAAGATGAGGGCATGTTGAAAGGACACAAGAGTCAACCTGAAGGAGGGCCTAAAAGCCTAAATTAATTTCAGCAACAAAATAAATAACGGTCATATCAAATTATAACCCATAGACTAACACAAATATCCATGAGTCCATGCTGATATAAAGAAATGAGGGAGAGGGGGCTTCTCTTCCTTACAGAAGAATCCCAGTTAACAAATGTGTAAGGAATTAGGGAACTACAAAACCACCTCCAGGGAAACACTACAGAATTGTTGCAAGCAAGATGGATGCTAAAATCAGGGTAAAAGCTTGAGAAAAAAAAAGTATATTTCCATGGTTTCAATGTCTCTCCCCCAAGATACTGATCAGTTGCAAAGGGGAAAATAGTAACTTTACAATGGAGAGACCCAATAGACACTGTCATAACCAAGTGATCATGGTTGAGAAGTCAAAATCCTGAGAAAAAAAAAATTAAGGAACTGTCACAGAGTGGAGGAAACTAAGGAGCTGTAACTAGATGAAAGCTGGGGTCCTAGATTGGATCACAAGATAGGAAAAGAACATTAGTGAAAAAAACTGGTGAAGTTCAAATAAAGTCTGTTCGGTTAATAGTATATGAGTATTAATATCAAAATATCAGTATTAATTTCCTGCTCTTGACCATTGCACTATGGTTGTGTGAGATGTGAATGTTAGAAAATTGGAGAGAGAAGCATATGTGAACTCTGATATTTTTTGCAACTTTCCTGTAAGTCTAAGATTATTTCAAAATAAAGTTTTTTTTTTTTAAACTTGGCGTGGCATTGACACAAGATGCATTAGTTTCCCAGGGTTGCTGTAACAAAGTACCAGAAGCTGGATAGCTTAAAACAACAGAAATTTATTAATGTCTCAGTTCGAGAAGCTAGAAGTTCAAAATGAAGGTGTTGGCAGGGCCATGCTGCCTCTGAAGGCTATCTAAGGGAGGATCCTTCCTTGCTTCTTCTTAGTTCCTGGTGATTATTGGAATCCTTAATGTTCTTTGGCTTGTAATAGCTGCATCACTTCAGTCTCTGCCTCTGTCTTCACCTGGCCTTCTTCCCTGTGTCTCTGTGTATCTCCTCCTCTTCTTCTACGGACAATAGTCATGTTGGATTTATGGTCCACCCTAATCCTAATATGACCTCATTTTAACTAATAAACAGTCTGCAAAGATGCTATTTCCAAATAAGGTTACATTTTGAAATAGCAGTTTGACGTTAATTTTGAGGGGACACTGTTCAACCCAGTACACAAGTATGGGCAAATAAATCAATGGGACAGAACAGAAACTCTAGAAACAGAACCACATATTGCTTTCACTTACAACAGATGTGCCATTGCAACACAATGGGGAAAGAAGGGTCTTTTCAATAAATGAGTCAAATGAAAATCTGCATGTGGATAAAAAGAACCTTGACCTCTACCTCACGTCATACATAAAGACTAATTTCAGATGGATTTTAGACCTAAATGTGATAGGTAAAATAACAAATTATTTTCATGATACACACAAGAGATTATCTTCATGGTCTGTGGGTTGGCAAAGATTTCTTTAATTGCATACAAGAAGAACTGACATTATTGGGAAGAGTTGATAAACTGGACTTAATTTAAATTACAAGCTTTTGTTCATCAAAAAATAACATTAAGAGAATGAAAAGGCAAGCCATAGAGTATTGCAGTACCCAACAGAGGACCTGTATGTAAAATATTTAAAGAGCTCCTACAAATCAATAAGAAAAAGGTAGTCAACCCATTTTCTTAAATGGACAAAAGACTTGAACAGGCATTTCGTAAAAGAAGATATCCAAATGGGCAATAAGCATATGAAAGGGTCCTAAGCATCATTTGGGAAATGCAAAATTAAAACCAAAATGAGATACCACTGAACATCCACCAGACTGGCTAAAAATTTTTAAACTGACCCTGCTGAGCTGTGTGGCAAAGATGTGGAACAACTAGAACTTTCATGCACTGCCCATAGGAGTAAAACTGGTAGAAGCACTTTGGACCAGCAGTTCTGCTCCTAGGTATATACTCAACAGAAGTGAGTCTATATGTCCACTAAAAGACATGTAGAAAAATTTGTGTAGCAGCTTTGTTCATAATTGCCCCAAACTGGAAGTAACCTAAATATTTGTCAACAGTGGAATGGATAGTTTGATATTCATTCATAAAATGGAACACTATATCTCAGTCAAAAATATAATTACTTCAACAACATGGATGAATTTTACAAGTAATTGTTGACTGAAAGAAGCCAACACAGAATATATACCAAATGATCTATTTATATGAAGTTCAAAAACAAGCATAGTTAATCTACAATGATAAAAATTAGGATAGTTTTAGTTGTGAATATTAATTGGGAAGAGTAATTTCAGGGATGCTGGAAATGTTCTATATATTGATCTGGGTGAAAGTTACATTGGTGTGTATAATTATTTTTTTAATATTTATCTGTATTGAGGTTTTTGTACACTATTAGATGTCTTATATTGATACTTCAGTTTTTTAATTAAGAAAAATGTGATATAGTAAATATTATTGAAATAAGTGGACTGTCATCAAAATAAAAAATTGAGGCTTCATTAAAATATTTGAGATTTTGTTTTAATGAGATTTCACTTGAACTCATATATTTGGATAACATTCTTTGGTTCACTGGTCACTTTCTCATAACATGGTAACAGATGTCATTCGAGTATATTCTAGAATAAAGATTCTGGATTTTAAACCATATGTGATATACATTAATACCCAAAATAAGCAGTTTTTAAATTTTTGTCAAATTCTTATATGGAAATCTCAATGTTGCATTGCTCATTTCTGTCTTTTAGGCTAAGACATCAAGCACACAAAGAATTTTATGCCTACAAACAGGTGAGAGAGATTTACTTAAGATTGGCTTTGATTATGTTTTTCACCAAAAAATGAGACCTCAGATTTCCACTCATATTTTAAACTGGGACTGGATTTACTGGTGTTCATTTTAGCATTTTGCTTGCCAGTTTGCAGTACAAAATACTTCAAGTATTCTCTTCTTAGGTACTACTTGAAGTTATAGAAAGTTAAAATAATATAATTTAACAGGAAACTTTGGCCAACATTTTGCTAAAGGGAAAATGCTGTAGCTTAAAATCCTTAAAGTTACTATTATCCTAATGGAGTTCAGAGATTCCATTAAATGAATTTTTTACCTTAGAACTTCTTAATTAGAAGATATACTAGTTCCTCGGAGGCAACCAGCTGTATTATAGTGATCTCATCTCCTCCCCTTTGTACTTTAAAGTGTCAGTTCATGGCACACCCACTGGAAGTCCAGATACTTCCGTCACACTATTAACTCCTAGCCCTTTCTACTATCCTTTTGCTGATTTGTTTTTAAGATAATAAATTTAGCTTTCCTTGAAGGCCAATAAAATTTGTTTTTTCTTCCATGTGTCATCCATTAATATTTTATCACTGACACCATACAGTGGCCCTAGGTGTTCCTTAATTTTCTTTTGACCCTAAGCATGAAATTATTTTTGTTGTCCTTAGCAATTTGGGAGGGGGAGAGACGTGGGGGAGCAAGCTTCAGTTTATTTGGGTCTTTAATCTTGCTGACACTGATGTTACAGAACCACGTCATCATTTTAGGATTACATATCTTTTTGTCCATCTTTTGTCTGTGTCTCTTTGAAATCTGAGCTCATTGGGGAGTCCCTTAGATGTCCACACTGATGTCCATAGATAACTCCAAACTCTTATCCATGGGTCTCATGTTGCATTCATATACAGAGGTGAATGTCTTAGTTTTCTAAAGAAATGAATCTTTTTGTCTCAATTTTTGTCTCAAATTGTTTTTTGAAGAACCTCCATACTGTTTT